>NW_006200268.1:421928-426746 GCF_000334495.1 Tupaia belangeri chinensis
ATGGGGTGACCTTTGTAAGTCACTTGTCATTTCTCTCTTGCCAGTTTTAGTATCTTATCTTTATCTGTGGTCTTAGCCAGTCTGGTTATGATATGCCTTGGGGAAGATTTTCTTGGGTTGATTCTACTTGGTGTCCTTTGTATTTCTTGGGTCTGGATGTTTGTCTCTCTATGCTTGGGAAATTTTCTTCCAAGATATCATGGAATAGGTTTTCCATGTCCTTATTAGTTTCTTCATCTTCAGGGATACCAATTATTTGGATGTTAGGACATCTAATGGAATCTAGTATTTCTAGTATGTTATCCTCATGTATTTATGTTAATTTCTCTATCTCTTTGTTGGTTTTCTCTAGGTCAGAAGTTTTATCTTCTACATCAGAGATTCAACCTTCAGCATGGTCTAATCAACTTTTAATACTTTTGAGAGAGTTTTTGATTTCCAGTATTACAGACTTCACCTCTAATAGTTCCATCTTATTTTTCCTTAGCATTTCTTCCTTCATATGGTTGAAGGATTTTCTCATTTCCTGTAGTTCATTGTCTCTTTTCTGTTCCAGTTCATAGTACTTGTTCAACATGAATGTTCTAAACTCTATGTCAGACATTTTGGTAACATCCTCTACTTTTTTAAGAAAAGGAAGGGAGTTACTGTGTTCCTTTGATGGATATATATTTAATGCTTTATTCAAGGCTGAGCTTCTTCTCCTTCAAACCATTGGGAAATGTGCTCCTTTTGAAAAACCTTTTACAAGAATGTTTATTAGAATAGGAGCAAGTGTGTTTCCTTTCTGATGTAGAATGGAGAAAGTCAAAGTATCTCTTCAATTGTGTTTAGTAATATAGTCCAAGAAAAAGTATTCTCTTCAGGTGTACAAAGAAACGTATCTCCTTCTTCACAGGTGGATCAGTGAAATGGAGGATTCTAGAGAGTCTTAAAATGCTAGAATGTTTCAGATTGTAATTCTAGACCTATCCAGACAGCCAGGAATGGTGTAGATAAAGGAAGTGAGGTCTGAATAAGTGGGAAGAAAATAATACATAGAATGAAGAAAAAGTAGCGTGCCGTGTGCTAACATGGTGCACTATTTCACCAGGGGTTGAAAGATGGGAGTGTGTTGTGGTAGAACTGAGGGCGTTCCTATGTGTTAATCAAAAGAGAAAAATGAAAGACGTGGGTAAGGGGACAGAAGGAGAAAGGGAGAGAAAAAAAATGTGTACCTGACTGAAAGAGGGGTGTCTGAAGGGAGAGAAAAAAATGTGTACCTGACTGAAAGAGGGGTGTCTGGCTTTGGGGTCCAGGGGCTGAAGCTACTGGGGGCAGGCCTCCCTCTAATATCCTGGCCCAGAGGTCAAAAGATGGGAGTGTGGTGTGGTAGAACTGAGGGCCTTCCTATGTATTAATCAGAAGAGAGAAATGTACAAATGAAAGAGGTGGGTAAGGGGACAGAGGGAGAAATGGAGGGAAAAAATGTGTACCTGGCTGAAAGAGGGGTGTCTGGCTTGGGAAACCCGGGGCTGAAGCTACTGGGGGCATATCCTGGCCCAGAGGTCAAAAGATGGGAGTGTGGTGTGGTAGAACTGAGGGCCTTCCTATGTATTAATCAGAAGAGAGAAATGTACAAATGAAAGAGGTGGGTAAGGGGACAGAGGGAGAAATGGAGGGAAAAAATGTGTACCTGGCTGAAAGAGGGGTGTCTGGCTTGGGAAACCCGGGGCTGAAGCTACTGGGGGCAGTCCTCCCTCTAAGATCCGGACCCTGGGGTCAAAAGATGGGAGTGTGGTGTGGTAGAACTGAGGGCGTTCCTATGTGTTAAGCAGAAGAGAGAAATTTACAAATGAAAGATGTGGGTAAGGAGACAGAAGGAGAAAGGGAGAAAAAAAATGTGTACCTGGCTGAAAGAGGGGTGTCTGGCTTGGGGGTCGAGGGCTGAAGCTACTGGGGGCAGTCCTCCCTCAAATATCCAGGCCCAGGCATCGAAAGATGGGAGTGTGGTATGGTAGAACTGAGGGCATTCCTATGTGTTAATCAGAAGAGTAAAATTTACAAATGAAAGACGTGGGTAAAGGGACAGAAGGAGAAAGGGAGAGATGAAAAAATATGTGTACCTGGCTGGAAGAGGGGTGTCTCGCTTGGGTGTCCCATGGATGAAGCTACTGGTGGCAGTCCTCCCACGAAAATGCTGGCCCAGGTTTCGAAAGATGGGAGTGTGGTGTGGTAGAACTTAGGGCGTTCCTATGTGTTAGTGAGAAGAGAGAAATTTACAAAGACGTGGGTAAAGGGACAGAAGGAGAAAGGGAGAGAAAAAAAAATGTGTACCTGGCTGGAAGAGGGGTGTCTCACTTGGGTATCCCATGGGTGAAGCTACTGGGGGCAGTCCTTCCTTGAAGATCCTGGCCCGGGGTTCGAAAAATGGGAGTTTGATGTGGTAGAACTGAGGACGTTCCTATGTGTTAAGCAGAAGAGAGAAATTTACAAAGACGTGGGTAAAGGGACAGCAGGAGAAAAGGAGAGAAAAAAAAATGTGTACCTGGCTGAAAGAGGGGTGTCTGGCTTAGGGGTTTGGGGCTGAAGCTACTGAGGGCAGTCCTCCCTCAAATATCGTCACCAAGGGGTCGAAAAATGGTAGTGTGGTGTGGAAGAACTGAGGGTGTTCCTATGTGTTAATCAGAAGAGAGAAATTTACAAATGAAAGATGTGCGTAAGGGGACAGCAGGAGAAAGAGAGAGAAAAAAATGTGTACCTGGCTAAAAGAGGGGTGTCTGTCTTGGGGGTCCCATGGCTGAAGCTACAGGGGCAGTCCTCCCTCGAAGATCCTGGCCCAGGCATCGGAAGTTGGGAGTGTGGTGTGGTTGAACTGCGGGTTCCTATGTGTTAATCAGAAGAGAGAAATTTACAAATGAAAGATGTGGGTAAGGGGACAGAAGGAGAAAGGGAGAGAAAAAAAAATGTGTACCTGGCTGAAAGAAGGGTGTCTGGCTTGGGGGTCCCGGGGCTCAAGCTACTGGGGTCAGTTCTTCCTCGAAGATCCTGCCCAGGGGTTGAAAGATGGGAGTGTTGTGTGGTAGAACTGAGGGCATTCCTATGTCTTATTCAGGAGAGAGAAATTTACAAATGAAAGATGTGGGTAAGGGGACAGAAGGAGAAAGTGAGAGAAAAAAAATGTGTACCTGGCTGAAAGAGGGATGTCTGGCTAGGGGGTTCTGGGGCTGAAGCTACTGGGGGCACTCCTCTCTCGAAGTTCCTGTCTCAGGGGTCAAAAGATGGGAGTGTGGTGTGGTAGAACTGAGGATGTTCCTGGCTGAAAGAAGGGTGTCTGGCTTGGGTGTCCCGGGGCTGAAGCTACTGGGCGCAGTCCTACCTCCAAGATCCTCTAAGTATAATTTTATTTTATTAATTGTTTTATTTTGTTTGCCTGACAAAATGGATATTTCAACAGGAGAACATTTCTCCCTAATACAGTTGATAAAACTACAAAATATCTTCAACAGATAATAAGACATTTCTTTGTGACATTAATACTATGCCTCCCTATTTTCTTTTAAATATCCTTCCTCAGACCCTCTTCTTGCATATGTTATTTCTGTTATTTACATCTATATACTGTGTTTCTATATCCTTATTGAATTAATTTCAGTCATAGCGTGCAGACACCCAGTATATATTAAGTGGGGACATTCAGTGCTTTCCTTCATAGCCTGGCTTACTTCACTCAGCAGTAAGTCTTCATATTTATCCACTTCCTGCCAAAAGCCAGGGTTTTATTTTTAGGGCTGAATAGTACTCCACTGGGTATACGTGCAACATTTTTTTCTATTCATTCATCTGTTTTGGGGAATTTGGGTTGTTTCCATGACTTAGCAATTGTCAATAGTGCTGCAATAAACGTCAATGTGCAAGCACTTTTCTGATTAAGTATTCTTAGGTCCTTTGGGTAGATACCAAGGAGTGGGTTTACTGGATGATTTAATTCCATCATGATTGGAGAAGAAGCTAGATATAGTTTCTATGTCTTTGAATCTGTAGAGGATTTCTTCTTGCACTATATTGTGGTCATTCTTTGAGAAGGTTCCATGTGAGGGTGAGTCTCTTTGTTAAAAGTTATAGAATACAGAAGTGAAGTCATTAGGACCAAAATTTTTGGGGTGGAGGTTATTTCTCACTGATTCAAAACTAACTAAACTAATTAAATAAATAAATCTGTAAATGCTTGATTTGTTTTGTTGAAATGGATTTGGGGTGTTGAGCTCCCCAATTATAATGTTGCAACCTATCTCTCCTTTAGCTTCTGCAGTATTTCTTTAATATATTTAGATGGTCCCGAGATGGGCACATAGATATTTATAAGCATTATATCCTCTTGATAAATTAGTCCATTTAGTACTATGTAATGCTCTTCTTTTTCTCTTCTTACAGTTTTCTTCTTGAAGACTATTTTTTTCTGAAATCTGTATTACACTTTCAGCCCTTTTTAAAAATCCATTTACATGGACTATATTTTTCCAGCCTTTCAGATTTAGTCTATATATGTATTTATCCATAACGTGTGTTTCTTGTAGGCAACAGATATAGGGCTTCTGGGTTTTGTTGTTGTTGGTGGTGGTGGTGTGTGTGTGTGTGTGTGTGTGTGCATTTGTGTATGTATATGTATATAAACATTGCGATAATCTGTGTCTCTTGGTTGGAGAATTTAAATTTTTATTTTATTTTATTTTATTTTATTTATTTTATTACATTTTTAAAATACATTTAATCACATTTTTTAGTTTACTAGGTGATCATTTCATTATGTGAACTTTTCTCCCCAGTCCAGTTGATCAC
>NW_006200268.1:428065-461228 GCF_000334495.1 Tupaia belangeri chinensis
AGTTCTATCTCAGTCTGCCTGTTGTTTGTATATGGAAATACTGTAGACTTCTGTATATTAATTTTGTATCCTGCAACTTTACTGTATTTGTGCATTACTTCCAGAAATTTTTTTTTTATGAAAATCATTAGGTCTTCTATTTACACAATCCTTTCATCTGAGAATAGAGAGTTTCATCTCTTCTTTTCCTATTTGGATGCCCTTTTTTCCTCGTTTCTGATTGCGTTGGCGAGGACTTTGTTGAAAAGGAGTGGAGAAAGTGGGCATCCTTGTCTTGTACCCATTTTTAGTGGGAAAGCTTTCAGCTTTTCTCCATTCAGGATGGTGTTCACGATGGGTTTTTCATAGATAACTTTTATCGTGTTGAGAAATGACCCTTCCATGCCGATTTTGCTGAGTCTTGATCATAAAGGGATGTTGCATCTTATCAAATGTTTTTTCTGCATCAATTGATATGACCATATTGTTTTGTCTTTTTTCCTGTTAATATGCTGTATTACTTTTACGGTTTTGCATATTTTGAACCAACCTTGCATTCTTGAAATAAAGCCTACCTGATCCTGATGTATAATCTTTTTTTATAAGTTGTTGGATATGGTTTGCTAGTATCTTGTTGAGAATCTTTGTGTCTATATTCATCAAGATATTGTTCTATAGTTTTCCTTCCTTGTCCTGTCCTTATCTGTTTTGAGGATAATGGTGATAGAGGCTTCATAGAATGAATTAGGGAGAGATTCAGCCTTTTGGATCTTTAGAAATAACTTGAGCAGAATGAGGGCTAACTCTTCTTTGAAAGTTTTATAGAACTCAGAGCTGAAACCATCAAGACCAGGACTTTTCTTTGTTGAAAGTTTATTTATTACTGATTCAATCTCCTGGCTTGTTATGGGCCTATTTAGACTTTCTATGTCCTCCTGGCTCAAACTTGGTATATTATACATGTCCAGGAATTTTTCCATCTCATCCATATTGTCTTGTTTTTTTGGCATATAGTTGGTCATAGTATCCTCTGATGATATTCTGTATTTCTATTTTGTCTGTTGTTATATTTCCTGCTTCATTTCAGATTTGCTTCACTTAATTCCTTTCTCTATTCTTAATAAGTCTCACTAGTAGTGTATTAATTTTCTTTATCTTTTCAAAGACCCAGCTTTCTTTTATTTTCTGTATAGTTCTCTTATTTTCTATGTCATATATTTCTGCTCAGATCTTTATTATTTCCTTTCTCCTGAAATTTTTTGGATTATTTTGCTGTTGCTTCTCCTATTCTCTGAGGCATGATGTTGGGTGATCTATTTTTTTTCCATCTTCCTCTTATGAGCACTAATTGCTATAAACTTCCCTCTTATGACTGCTTTAGCGGTGTCCCAAAGATTATGGAAACTCATGTCCTCATTGTCATTAGCTTCCATGAATCTTCTGAATTCAGATTTTATTTCATCAGTAGTTGTGGAGTCATTCAGTAGAAGGTTACTTAGTTTCCATGTATATGAGTATTTTTGAGGATTTGTCTTGAAATTAAAATCATGTTTAATTCCATCATGGTCGGAGAAGATGTTGGAAATAGTTTCTATGCCTTTGAATCTGTACCGGCTTGCTTTTTGACCTATGATGTGGTCAGTCTTCGAGAAGGTTCCATGTTGGGGTGAGAAAAAAGTGTATTTAGTGGTTTTTGGATGGAAAGTTTTATAGATGTCTGTTAAATATATTTCATTTATGGTATCATTCAGAACCTTTATCTCTTTATCTATGTTTTTGTCTAGATGATCTGTCCTGAGGGGATAGTGCCACGTTGAGGTCTCCAACAAATAGCGTACTTCAGTCTATCTCCCCTTTTTGATCTAACAGTCTTTCCTTCACATATTTAAGTGCTCCTGTGTTAGGTGCATAGATATTTATAAGAGTTATATTTTCTTGATCTATTGATCCTTTTACTACAATATAGTGCCCTTCTTTGTCTCTCTGAACAGTTTTTGTTTTAAAGCCTATTTTGTCAGAAATTAGTATTGCAACTCCAGCTCTTTTTTGGTTCCCATTTGCATGCTTTTTTTTGGTTCTCTATTGCATGGTAAACCTTTATCCAACCCTTCACTTTCAGTCTATGTATGCCTTTATCAATGAGGTGGGTTTCCTGTAGGCAACAGATAGAGGGTCTCTGTTTTTATCCATTCGGCCAGTCTGTGTCTCTTGATTAGGGAATTTAATACATTCACATTCAATGTTATTATTGATGTACCTGGATTTGTCCCTACATTTAAGGTGGCCATTGTCACAGCGGCCTTTTATTCCTTTGTTTCTGTCTGTTAGCTCTTTAGTTTTCCTGGAACAGTGCTTTCTTCAGGATTTCTTAAAGAGCTGGTCTGGTATAGGCAAATTCTTTCAGGTCTTGTTTGTCTGAGAAGATTTTAATAATTTTTTCCCATGTGAAGGACAATCTTGCAGGATACAATAATCTTGACTGATATTGTTTCTCTCTTAGCACTTTCAATACATCTTCCCATTCTTTTCCTTGCTTGCATTGTTTTGGTTGAGAGGTTTGGAGTTAGCCTGATGGGATAACCTTTGTATGTCACTTCTCGTTTCTCTCTTGCCTGTTTTAGTATCATGTCTTTGTCTGTGTTCTTGGACAGTCTGGCTATGATGTGCCTTGGGGAAGATCTTCTGGAGTTGATTTTAACTGGAGTCCTTTGTATTTCTTGGATCTTGATACTTGAGTGCCTCTCTAGACTCGGGACCAGGATTTTATGGAATAGATTTTTTTATGGAATAGATTTTTATGGAATAGATTTTTCACGTTGTTATTAGTTTTTTCACCTTCTGGGATGCCAATTATTCTGGTATTTGGGCATCTTATGGAATCTAATATTTCTCGTATATTATGGGGTTTTTTTGTTATTTTCTCTACCTGTTTGGTGGTTCTTTCTAGGTCAGAGGTTTTATCTTCTACATCAGATATTTGATCTTCAGCATGATATAATCAACTTTTAATACTTTCAAGGGAATTTTAGATTTCCTCTATTCCAGACTTTATCTCTAATAGCTCCCTCTGGTTCTTTCTCAGAATGTCCATTTCTTCTTTCATATCTTGGAATGACTTTCTCATCTCCTGTAGTTAATCTTTCTGTTCGAATTTGAAGAATTTTTTCATTATAAATGTTCAAAATGCTTTGTCTGACATCTTGGTAACATTATCCTTTAGCACTAAAGATAGAGGAGAGTTACTCTGTACCTTTCATGGAGATATATTTCCTTGTTTATTCATACCAGAGGCTCTTTTTTTACTTCTAGCCATTGGAAGATGTATTCACTTTGAATACCTCTTGCGGAAACATTTCTCTGACTAGGAGTAAGTGACTTTCCCTTTTGCTGTAAATTAATGTTTGTCGAAGTCTCTCTTCTGTTGTTTTTACCAATGTGGTATCAAGAGGTGTATTCTACTGAGGTGTCTGAAAAGCAATATCTCCTTTTTCTCAGGTGGATCAGTACAAGGGAAGATCCTAGAGAAAGTTATGTTACTAGCGGATTCCAGATATCTGATTATAGACTGGTCTAGTCCTTCCGGCAGGGTGGAAGATGAAGAGGAGAGAATATTAGGTGAAACAACATAAGAAAAAAAAACACATGAAACACACAGAGAAATAAAAAAAATGCACTTATGCATGGTGCGTGATTTCACCAGAGGCCTGCAGCTGGACCTGTGGGAGGAGGAAGATCAGGGAATTAACAAGAGAATAAGGAAGCAGAAAAATCCAGAGCAGGAAGTAATAACTACCTACCTAGGGGGTGGGCACTTGGGCTGGGGGTCTACAGTGAGGTGAGGGGGCAGTGATGTCCCTGCCTCAAAATCACTGGCTGGCCAAAGGCCTAAAGTTGGGTCTGTGGCCTGCTGCTGGGGATAGGACAGGCTAGGAGCTGGGCTCTTGGGCTGGGGGTCTGCAGGTGAAGTGAGGGAGCAGCGATGTCCCTGCCTCAGAATCACTGGTTGGCCAGAGGCCTGCAGCTGAGTCTGTCTGGAGAATTTAATTTATTAAAGTTTGATGTCATTATGATATTTCTGGACATGTTTCTATCATTAAGTGAGCCTTTTTTGTTGTTGTTGTTTTTTCTTTTGATTTCTTATATTCATCTATTTGACCTTTTATTTTTTTTTTTTAGTATAGCACTTACTTCAGAACCTCTTGAGAAGCTAGTCTGAATTTGATAAATCATTTCAGGTTTTGTTTGTCCAAGAATATTTTTGTCTGATTTTCCCATATGAAGGATAATCTTGCAAGGTGTAGTATTCTTGGCTGATTTTTTTTTCTTTAATTTTTTAATTTCAATTTATTTTATATTTTCACTCACATGTTACTTAGCTTGCAAAGTGAATATTCCAACATGTGTACATTTCTTACCAGTACATTTAGCAATATTATAAAGTTATTTTTAATAGATTATACTTCATTTCTTTTCCCACAAATGAATTGCCTATTTTTTCTCCTTAATGTCCTCTCTTATACTCTACTTCTTCTTTCACTTTCTTTTCACATTGTATCTGGTATTCACAGGCATTTACTATGTTTCTATATCCTTTAGTCATTCATTTTCTAACATAGAGTGTGGACACTTGTTATGTATGTAAAACCATAAATATAATACACCACCTTAAAATAAATTAAGAGAAATATTAAATGATCATATCAATTGATGAGGAAAAAGCATTTGTTAAGATGCAACATCCCTTCATGATCAAGACTTAAAGCATAATCAGCATAGACGAGTTATTGTTCAACATAATAAAAACTATCTGAAAAACCCATAACTAAGATGATTCTAAATGGAGAAAAGCAGAAAACTTTTTCACTAAAAGCTGGTACTTGGCTAGGATGCCCACTTACTCCACTCCTTTTTAATATAGTATCAGAAGTCTTTGCCAACATAATCAGAAAAGAGAGTAAAATGAAAGTATTCAAATAGGAAACAAAGAGGTGAAATTCTCTCTATTTGCAGATGACATGATAGTATACATAGAAGACACAACAGTATTCATTTAAAAAAAAATCTTCCTAAAAGTAATTATGTGAATACAATAAAATTACAGGACACAAAATCAACATACTGAAATCTATATCATTTTTATATACAAACAGCAGAGAGACTATGATAGAACTGAAAAAAAGCAATTCCATTTACCATAGCCACAAAAAGTATAAGATACCTAGGTATAAATCTAACTATAGAAGTTAAAGTCCTCTACAACGAAAACTATGAGAAGCTAAAAAACAGAAATTGAAAATAACACAAAAAGGGGGAAGGAGAGCCTATGTTCTTGACTAGAAGAATGAAGGTAATAAAAATAACAATTCTAACCTAATTTATTTACATTTTAACACATTCCCAATCAAAGTGCCAGAGACATTCTTCCCAGACCTAGAAAAGACAATCATACAGAGCAGTCACTCACCAAGTCCATCTGAAGGCATCTGGGCAGTAAGGGTCACTGAGGCAGGAGCAACATTGCCCCCACCACTCACATCCAGACTTCCCAGTCCAGGAGCCACTCAGACCCACAGGCAAGTAGGCAGTTTCTCAACTTTTTTTCTTCTCTCTCCTTTATTCTTTTGTTAATTTTGTCCTCTTCCTCTCCCCACAGACTGTCCCTTTTGCTGTAGCACCCACCTGTCAGATCCATCTGAAGACATTTGGCAAAATCTGGGAAGTAAGGGTCACCACATTAGCACAGTTCATGAGTTTATCTTTATTCCCCTCTATACTCTTTTCTCTTCCCTTATATTATCTTCTCTTCCTCATGTTCCACCTTGCCAGAGGGATTAACTAGGTCTAGAATTAAAGACCTAAAATTTTCTAGTAATATAAAGTTCTATAGAATTCTCCCTTGTACTGAACCAGCTGTGAAAAAGGAGATACTGCTCTTTAGACACCCAAATAGAGTATCTTTTTTGAGACCACATAACTAAAAACAACAGAAGAGACTTCGGCAAATGTCAATTCGCAGCAAAAGGGAAACACACTCCTAGTCAGTAAAACATTCTCCAAAGAGTTACTTAAAGGTGAGTACATCTTCCAATGGCTAAAAATAGAAGAGCCTCAGGTCTGAATAATCCAGGAAATGTGTCTCCATCAAAAGAACACAGTAACTCCTCACCATGTCTCCTAAAATCTGAGGACGTTACCAAAATGTCAGATAAAGAATTTAGAGCATTTATGGTGAACAAATTCTATGAGTTGGAATAGAAAAGAGACAATGAACTACAGGAGATTAGGAAGTGCTTCCACGATATGAAAGGAGAAATGGAATGGAGTTATTAGGGGTCAAGTCTGTAACAGAGGAAATCAAAACTCCCTTGAAAGTATTAAGAGTCAATTAGACCATCCTGAAGATTGAATCTCTGATGTTGAAGATAAAACCTCTGACCTAGAATAAAACACCAAGAAGATAGAAAAAAAAAAATAAGACTCACACACACACACACACACACAAGAAAAAAAATGAAGATAATATACGAGAAATACTAGATTCCATATGGTGCACAAGCATAAGAATAATTGGCATCCCAGAAGGTGAAGAAACTAATAATGGCATAAAAAATCTATTCCATAAAATCCTGGAAGAAAATTTCCTGAGTCCAGAGAGGCACTCAAACATCCAGATCCAAGAAATACAAAGGACCCCAAATAGAATCAACCCCAGAAGATCTTCCCAAAGGAACATCTTAGCCAGGCTATCTAAGACCACAGATAAAAAACATAATATTAAAACTGACAAGAGAGAAAAGAGAAGTGACTTACAAAGTCTATCCCATCACTCTAACACCGGACCTCTCAATGGAAAAAATGCAAGCAAGGAAAGAATTGGAAGATGTATTGAAAGTTTAAGAGAGAAACAATTTTAACCAAGACTATTACATCCTGAAAGATTACCCTTCATATGGTAGAAAAAGATTAAAATCTTCTCAGACAAACAAGACCTGAAAGAATTTGCTGACACCAGACCAGCTCTTCAAGAAACCCTGAAGAAAGTACTGTTCCAGAAAAAGTAAAGAATTAACAGCCTGAAACAAAGAAATAAAAGGCAGCTAAGACAATGGCCAACTAAAACGTCAGTACATATCCTGTAACATCAATAATAGCATTGAATGTTAATGAATTAAATTCTCCAATCAAGAGACACAGGCTGGCTGAATGGATAAGGAAAACAAACAAACAAACAAACAAAAAATAAACAAAAAAACAGAAACCCTCTATCTGTTGCCTACAGGAAACCCACCTCATGGAGAAAGACATAAATAGACAGAAAGTGAAGGGTTGGAGAAAAGTTTTCCATGCAAATGGAAACCAAAAAAGACCTGGAGTTGCGATACTAATTTCTGACAAAATAAGCATTAAAACAAAAACTATTCGAAGAGAGACAAAGAAGGGCATTATATCATAGTAAAAGGCTCCATAGATCAAGAAGATATAACACTTACTAACATCTATGCACCTAACACAGGAGAACCCAAATATATAAAGGAAAGACTGTTAGATCTAAAAAGGGAATTAAACTGCAACACACTGATTGTTGGAGATCTCAACACTGCACTATCCCCTCTGGACAGATCATCTAGGCAAAAAATAGGTAAAGAGGTCAAGGATATAAATGACACTATAAATAAAATGGACTTGACAGTCATTCTTAGAACTTTCCATTCAAAAACCATGAGATACACTTTTTTCTCATTGACATAGAATCTTTTCAAAGATTGACCACATCGTAAGGCACAAAGCAAGCCTCTACAGATTGAGAGGCATATAACCTATATTCAGAATCTTCTATGACCATGATGGAATTAAACTTGGTTTTAATTTCAAGAGAAATCCTCAAAAAATACTCAAATACATGGAAACTAAATAACCTACTCCAGTAATACTGAAGAAATAAAAACTAAAATCAAAAGATTCATGGAAGCCAATGACAATGAGGATACAAGTTTCCATAATGTTTGGGAAACTGCTAAAGCAGTCACAAGAAGGAAGTTCTTAGCAATTAGTGCACATAAGAAAAAGATGAAAACAAGACTAAGGGATCACCTAAAATCATGCCTCAGAGAATTGGAAAAGCAAAAGCAAAAAAAATCTAAAAAATTCCAGGAGAAAGGAAATAATAAAGATATGAGCAGAAATAAATAAAATAGAAAATAAATGTACTATACAGAAAATAAATGAAAGTAAAAGCTCATTCTTTGAAAGCATAAATAAAATCAATTCACCACTAGTGAGACTTATTAAGAAGAGAGAAAGGAACCAGGTAAATCCAATCTGCAATGAAACTGGCAATATAACAAACAGCAGACATAGTAGAAATTCAAAACATCATTAGAAGACACTTTGAACATCTATATGCTAAGAAGCAAGACTATCTGGATGAGATGGATAAATTTATGGACAAATATAATCTACCAAGAATGAGCCAGTCAATTTAGTGATAAAAGAAAAACCTCTTTAGCTGGAGAAACTGGATATCCACCTGCAGAAGGATGAATCTGAACCCTTACCATAGCTATTCATTTTTTTATTTGACACTTTGATTATATTTCCCTTTTTTTCTTATTTTTATTGTTTCTGATGAAAGGTCTAATGATAGCCCAATGAGATAATCTTTGTAAGTAGCTCTATAGGTCCCTTTTGCCAATTTTAGTATCTGATCTTTGTGGTTTTGGCCAATCTTGCTATATATGCCATGGAGAGGATCTTCCTGGGTTAATTCTATTTGTGGTCCTATGTATTTTTTGGATATGGATATTTGAATGCTTCTCTTGTTTGGGAATGTTTTCTTCCAGGACCTCATAGAATAAATTATACATATCTTTATTATTTTCTTTCTTTCTGGGATACCAACTACCTGGATGTTTTGGCATCTGATAACATCTAGTATTTCTTGTATATTATCCTCATTTTTATTGATTGTTTTCTCAGTCTTTTTTACCTTTCTATAGGTTAGAGGTTTTGTCTTCTACATTTGAGATTTGATTAGGTAGCCTGCCTTCCGGCAAGTCTCTTCACTAGAACAGATGTCCAGATTGGTTGGTGAGAGATACAATTTTGTCTCAAAGTCTCAAGAAACAAACCTGAGAGTCCAAACGCAAGTGGTGGAGGGAATAAGCCATGGCGCTCAGTCATTAACCAAGCAGCTACAGGCAGCCTACCTTCTGGCAAAGCTCCTCACTGGAACATGTGTCTAGATGCTTTCAGGAGAGATGGAAATTCATCTCAAAGTCTCAAGAAATAAACCTTAGAGTCCAAAGGTTGCTAGGTGAGGGGATAAAACATGGGTCCCATTTGTTAACCATGCAACTGCAGGCAGCCCACTTTCCAGCAGGGCTCCTTGTTGGAATTGGTGTCCAGAGGGGGTCAATAAGGGGTGCACACTCTTCTCAAATTCCTAAGGAACAAACTATTTGCACTTTATGGTAGGGATTAAAATATTGGAGTGTATAAAAGTAGCGAAAATAATTATGAATACTGAACACAGTGTGGAATTGGGGAAAGAAGGGAATAGTGTAAAGAAGGATAGTAGGAGATCAAATAGAGAGGCATAACATTAGTGGGACACAGAAATGGTTTGTTACCTGTTGGTGATAACATGTATAGTATCCTTAACTGGATGGTTATAAAAAGTATGTCTTATTGAGTAAATTCTTTGTACAGATCAAATAACATATAGTGATTGAATGTTTAAAAAGTAATGAGAAAAAATAATAATAATCTGAAAAAAGTGATGAAATGCTATTGGATGATGATGTGGATAGTAATGCTTTTGTCTTGACTGATATACATAGTAATTGTGCTGGTAAAAGAAATGCAATACACTGTAAAGACAAATGTGATTAAATCTAATATAAAATTATGATAATAAATACAATTAAATTTAAAAAGAAAATATGTACATAGAAAAATTATACATCTATATTAAATTATTTTGTACCCAAATTTCAATTCCATTTTTCCACAAACTTTTAAAAACATCTCTAGCTATTAAAAAACAATGAGTTACAAGCAATGAAAAAAAATACTAAATTTGGCATCACTAATATGTGGTAGAATCTTAAATTTGTGCTTCTAAATTGTTTGATATTTTTTGGACCAGCAGTTAGTGTAATGGCTATGTCACTGGACTCCCAGGTAGCTGACTCAAACTGCGGTTTGAGTCTCAGACTCGTGGCTTAAACTCACACCAGGTACATATGCGTGCATCCCCAAGATCCCAAAAGGAGAGTGGAAGAGAAGGGATTGTGATGTGGCTATCTCCCAGAGGGGTGATTTCTCACTCTGTCTTTCCATCTCTCTCTTTCTGGCATGTGCACACACCCTATAGTAAAAATCTCTCAAAAATAAATTAATAAATAATAGCTTGCTTTTCTAATTGCTTGATTAAATAATTACATTTCCCTCCCCGATATTGTCACAAAGATTAATAAAATTACATCCAACAGGGACCAGCAGTTAGCGTAATGGCTACATCACTGGACTCCCACATAGTTGGCCATGGTTCTAGTCCCGGACCTGGTAGCCTAAACTCATGCTGGGCATGTGTGTGTGCGTGCCCAAGATCCCAAGAGGAGAATGGAGGAGAAGGGATTGTGGCATGGGCATCCCCCCTGGGGGGGTGATTTTTCGCTTTCTGTCTCTCTGTCTCTCTCTGTCTGTCTGGTGAGCACATATGCTCTATAGCAAAAACCTCTCCCAAAAAAGAAAAAAAAAATTACATCCAACACACAAGGTGAGTTGTCTAAAAAGACATAAGTTGACATTCATGTAATTTTCTATTGACCTAAGAAATTGGTAGCTTAAATATATATTTTGATATGTTACTAAAAAGTTATGGGACCAGCAGTTAGCATAATGGCTATGTCACTGGACTCCCATGTAGTCAACTGCGCTTTGAGTCCTAGAACCAGTGGCTTAAACTCACACTGGGTGCATGTGCATGCATGCCTAAGATCCCAAGAGAAGAATGGAGGAGAAGGGATTGCAATGTGGCCATCTCCCTGGGATGTGATTCTTCACTTTCTGTCTCTCTGTCTCTCTCTTTCTAGCAAGCACATGTGCCCTGTAGCAAAAACCTCTTAAAAAAAAATTGTAAAAAAGAGAAATGTGTTACTGAATGTATCCAAGGTTGATTCAACATATGCAAAATGATAAATGTAATACACCATAATCAAAGGAGGAAAGATAAAAATCATGTATTGATGTATTGCTGAAAATATTACAATAAAATGAAGACTCTATAGACAGAAAATTCATTACAAAACAAAACAAAACAAAAAAAACCTGAGCATTCAAAGTTGAGTGAGGGATGGGATGAGCCATGTATCTCAGCTGATAAATATGCAGCCACTAGCAGCCTGACTTCCTGCAAGATTCTTCACTGTACCCGGTGTCTTTATGATTTGGCAAGGGGTGCAAGTTCCCATTTTATTCCTTTGAATAAGATGTGTTTATTTGACTTATTTTATGAATTTTGCTCTTTAATTGAAAATCACATATTTAGGAACATAACAGCCTAATCCCATTGCTGATTCAGGCTCAATACTGTGAACCTTCCATGCAGTTTCAGTGGTATAGGGAACAAAAGTAAATTATGTCTTTAAGAGCAATTTAACATCTGCAATGCCTGGCACAGCCAAAGGAGTGGAACACCAGGCTGGTTCAGTCCCAGTACTGAGAATTCTGATTCTACAGTTTCAGAGTACGAAGGTAGGTGTATTATGTTTCTTGTACCTCTCTTTCTATCCCTCAGAAGCAGAAGAAAACGAGGCCTTTAAAAGCAATTTTTTATTTACAAACCCCTGCCCAGTTAAGGGTGCAAAACCCAGATCTCGTTCAGTTCAGGCACCATGAATTCTGATCCTGAAGTTTCAGTTTTAAATAGTAGACTAGTTTTAGCATTTCTGTTTCTAAGTTTTTCCTGTCCTTGCATGACTTTCCCCCAACAGGTGCATAAGGAAGGCAAGACTTTAAGAGAAATATTACACCTGTGTCCCAATGCCAAATCTAAGGTGCAGGATGCAGGCCAGGCTCACCTTCAGCACCATGAAATCTGATCCTGCAGTGTGAGTTTAGAAAATAGAAGGGCTTTTTATCTATTCCAGTGTTAACTCTTCCCTTCTCTTACATTCTCTTCCCCCCCCACAGGAGAACTGTAAACAGGAACCTTTGAGAGCAATATATAGATGCAAAGATTCTCAACAAGATACTAGCAATCATATCCAGCAACTTATAAAAAAGATTATACATCATGATCAGGTAGGTTTTATTCCAGAAATCCAAGGTTGATTCAACATATGCAAAATGATAAATGTAATACACCATATTCAAAGGAGGAAAGATAAAAATCATATGGTCATATCAATTGATGCAGAAAAAGCATTCAAGAAGATACAACATAGTACCTTCATGATAAGATACCTTCATGATCAAGACTCTCAGCAAAATCAGTATAGAAAGATCATTTCTCAAGACAATAAAAGTTATTGATAAAAAAAAATAGCGAACGTCATCCAGAATGGTAAAAAGCTGAAAGGTTTTTTTACTAAAAATGAGGACAAGACAAGGATGCCCACTTTTTTCACTCTTTTCAATATAGTACTGGAAGTCCTGGCTAATGCAATCTGAAAAAAGGAAAAAATAAAAGGCATTTGAATACAAAAAGAAGTGAAACTCTATTTGCAGATGACATGATTGTATTCATAGAAGACACAAAAGTATCCATGAAAAAATTTCTGAAAGTAATATGAGAATACAGCAAAGTTGCAGGATACAAAATTAATATCCAGAAATCTATAGCATTTCTATATATGAACAACAGGCAGACTGAGATAGTACTGAAAAAAGTTGTCCATTTACCATTGCCACAAAGAGTATAAGATACTTAGGGATAAATCTAACCAAAGAAGTTAAAGACCTCCACAAGGAAAACTATAAGAAGATAAAAAAGAAGTTGAAAATAACACAAAAAAAGTGGAAGGATAACCTATGTTCCTGGATTGGAAGAATTAAAATGGCAATTCTACTCAAATTAATTTACATATTTAATGAAATGCCAGTCAAAGTACCAGACACGTTCTTTACAGATCTAGGAAAGACAATCATAAAATTTGTCTGGAATTATAAAAGACCCCATTTTGCCAAAGCAATTCTGCAATTCCCACAAGTGGGCAGCATCTTGCTCCCAACCCAAAAATATACTACAAAGCTGTGGCAATCAAAACAGCATCAGACTGGCACAGAAACAGACAGGTGGACCAATGGAACATAATAGAGTCCATAGAAATCAATTCCCAAACATACAGCCAACTGATTTTTTTACAAGGAGTACCAGTCAATCCAGTGGGAAAAGGAAAACCTCTTCAGCAAATGGTGCTGGTAAAACTAGATTTCCACTTGCAGAATGATGAATCTGAATGCCTACCTCTCATCTTTGACAAAAATCAAGTCAAGGTGGATCAAAGATGTAAGTCTAAGACCTCAAACTACAAAACTGCTCATGAAAAACACTGGGGAAACTCTGGAAGACATTGGGGTAGTAAAAGATTTCTTAAATGAGACTCCCAGTGCACAGTTGATAATCCCCAAAATAGACAAGTGGGATTACATCAGACTAAGAAATTTCTGCATGGCAAAAAAACACAGTAATTAGTGTGAATCGACAGTCCTCAGAATGGGAAAATATTTTGGTAAACTATGCATCAGATAAGGGACTGATAACTAGAATTCACAAAGGAACTCAAGCAGCTGTTTCAGAAAAAGACAATCCTATTAAAAGATGGGAGATGTTGAAAAAAAGATGACATATGAATAGCTAAAAGGCATATGAAAAAATGCTCAGCATCACTCATTGTAAGAAAAATGCATATCAAAACCACAATAAGATACCACATAACCCCAGTCAGAATGTCTAAGATTAAAAAATCTGAAAAAAATGATAAGTGCTAGCGGGGGTGTGGTGAAAAGGGAACTCTCTTACACTGCTGGTGGAAATGTAAATTGTTCCAGCCACTGTGGAGAACAATTTGGAGATTCCTTAAAGATCTACAAATAGAACTACCAAATGATCCAGCAATCCCACTCCTTGATATCTACCCAAAGGACAGAAGAATACTTAATTGGAAAGGTACTTGCACATTGATGCTTATTGAGGCACTATTCACAATTGCTAAATCATGGAAACAACCCAAATTCCCACAAACAGATGAATGGACAGAAAAACTTTGGCATGTATACTCAGTGAAATGCTATTCAGCCTTAAAAAAACAACAAAACCCTGGCTTTTGACAGGAGGTGGATTAATATGGAAGACTTACTGCTGAGTGAAGCAAGCCAGGCTATGAAGGAAAGGCATTGTACGTTCCCACTTAATATATACCGAGTGTCTGCACTCTATGACTGAAAGTAATTGACTAAAAGATATAGAAACACAGTATATTGATGTAAATACCAGATATAGTGTGTGTGAAAGAGGAGGGTCTGAGGAAGGACATTTGGGGGAGGGATAGGGAGGCAAAGCATTAATGGCACAAAGAGGTGTGGTATTATCTCTTGAAGATATTTAGTAGTTTTATCAACTGTACTAGGGAGAAATGTTTACCTGTTGAAATATCCACTTTGTAAGACAAATAGTAATGTGATTGAATGTATAAAAGGAAATGAAATGAAAAAAAAATTTAAAAGAGTAATTTATAGTAACAATCGTCTGCTCAGAGTATGGGTTACAGGGATGGGTGAGCTACATCACCTGGAATTCCAATCCTGCAGTTTCTATTTTAGATGTCAATTGGGTTTTATATTTGGTTTGTGCTCTTTTTACTTCCTCCAATAAGAGCAAAAGCAAATCAAGTTGTTTCTAGAAATTTCACACCTTTTAAAAGAGTAATTTATAGTAACAATCGTCTGCTCAGAGTATGGGTTACAGGGATGGGTGAGCTACATCACCTGGAATTCCAATCCTGCAGTTTCTATTTTAGATGTCAATTGGGTTTTATATTTGGTTTGTGCTCTTTTTACTTCCTCCAATAAGAGCAAAAGCAAATCAAGTTGTTTCTAGAAATTTCACACCTGCATAATTAGCCCAATGTAGGAGTGAAACACAGGGCTTGCTCAACCCCTAAACCATTAATTCTAATCCTGCAATTTTAGTGTTGCAATGTATGTAGATTTTATTATATCCAGTGCTAACTTGTCCTTACCTTTTTATTTCCTTGCCCCAATAGGAGCAGAGAAATATAGACCTTTAAAAGTAATTTTATACTCTTCTTCTCTCACCTAGGACAGAAAACAGCCAGGCATCTCTACCTTAGCCTATGTTGAGCCTCTGGGTTCAGCTTCATGGCTGTGAAGCCCCCCCCATTGTTAGCCAGGTATGCAAGCAGCCCCCTCCTGCTTTTCTGAAACAATAAAACCCTGGCTTCTGACAGAAAGTGGATTTACTTCTGAGTGAAGCAAGCCAGTCTATGAAGGAGAGACATTGTATGTTCTCACTTAATATATACCGAGTGTCTGCACTCTATGAATGAAACTGATTGATCTAAGGTTATACAAACATAAGAGATGGGGGTTAGTGACAGATATGATGTGTGTGGAGAAGCAAGACCTAAGGAAGAATATTTGGAGGAGGCAGAGCATTGATGGGATAGGGAGGTGTGGTGTTATAGGTTGAAGATATTTCGATCAATTGAACTGGGGAGAAATGTTCACATATTGAAATGTTCACTGTGAAAGCTAAATAATGTGATTAAATGTATATAAAAAATTTTAATTAAAAAAATTTAAAAAATAACTTTTCTGGCCTGTTTGTCCCTTTCTTTTGTTAATTTCTCTATTTTTCCCTTACCTACAACAGAAAATGGCCAAGCATTTTCACCTTAGCCTGTGTAGGACCTTTGCATGGCACACTTGCATGCCATTGTCAACCCAGTATTATTTTTTGTAAAGTGATATGTTGCTTTTTTTTTTTTTTTTGTCATTTACTCTTTTTCTTCTAGTACTTTCCTTATATTTTTTTTCTCCCCATTTCTATTTTATACTTTGTGTTTTTTAACATTTGTTTCCTGTTTTGCTGCTCAGCCTGTATCCACTGCCTAGAGACAGCTAAGTACATAGCAGCTAACATCTGAACATTGTAAGTTTTAGCGGACTCCTTACATCTCACTGTAGTGGTTGCAAAAATAGTGAAATTCACCTTAACAAATATAATTGCAAAACTCCTTCTGTGATTCCCACATTGGAAGACAAAGTAGAAAGTAGAAAATATCACCAAATTACCCAAGGAATACAAAGAACACCAAATAGAATCACTCAAAGAAGATTATCTTCATACCACATCAGAGCTATATTGACAAAAATGACAGACACAGACAAGATACTAACACTGGCAAGAGAGAAATGACAAATCACTTGCAAAGGCTATCACATCAGGCTAATACCAGACCTCTTATCAGACACAATTCAATCAAGAAAAGAATGGTGAAATATATTTAAAGTACTAAATGAAAAACAGTTTCAACCAAGAATAATATACCTGGCAAGATTATCCTTCATATGGGAAAAAAGATAAAAATCTTGGATAAACAAAATCTGATAGAATTTACCAACTCTGCTCTTCAAGAAATTCTGAAAGGAAAAATAAAGAAATTCTGAAAGGAGTACTATATTGAGAAAACTAAAGAGAGACAGACAGCAATGAATTAAATTCTCTGATCATTAAACACTGACTGCTTGACTGGATTAAAAATGAGAAATCTTCATCTGCTGCCTACAAAAAAACTCATATCATGGATAAAGACATACATAGACTGAAAGATACTCTAAAAAGGTATTTCATACAAACAGAAACCAAAAAAGAGTGAGAGTTGCTATATTGATTCTGAATAAAATAGGCTTCATAACAAAAATCTTAAGAAAAGACAAAGAAAGGAACTATATAGTAGTAAAAGGGTTAATTCAGCTAGAAGATATAACACTTATGAATTCTATGCACTGAATTCAGGAGGACCCAGATATGTAAAGAAAAGACTGCTAGATCAAAAAGGAGATATAGACTAAGATAGTAATTGTTGGAGATCCCAAAACCCTATTAACTCCTTTAGACAGGTAAATGAGACAAAAAAAAAATTAAAAAAAAAGAAGCAGCAATGGCGTTCAAAACATAAATGATACCATAAATCAGATAGACTTGTGTGAAATCTACAGACCTTTCCACACACACACACAAAAAAACACAAGATATACATTTTTTCTCAGTAACACTTGGTTTTCTCAAAGATTGAAAACATTACAGGGCACAAAACTAGCCTTTACAGATTAAAAGGCCTAGAAACTATATCCAACATCTTCTCTGACCATAATGGAATTACACTTAATAATAATCTCAGGAAAAGCCCTCAAAAATACACAAATGTATGGAAACTAAATAACTACTTCTGAATGACTTTCTGACTACTGAAGAGATTAAGACTATAATCAAAATATTCATGAAAACAAATGACAATGAGTTCACAAGTTTCTATATGGAATTTATGGAACTCTGCAAAAGCAGTTATAAGAGAGATCATCACAATTAATGCACACACACACACACAAATAAAAAGATGGAAGGTGGCAAAAGGACAACCTAACATCATGCCTAAAGAAAATGGAAATAGAACAACAAAAAAATCCAAAAAAATGCCAGGAGAAGAGAAATAATAGATTCACACACAAATAAATTAAATAGAAAATAAGCAATATAAATACGATACAAATAAATACAAGCAAAAGCTTGTTCTTTGAAAATATGAACAAGATTAACACATCATTAACTAGACTAATTAAGAAGAAGAGAGGGACCAGCAGTTGACATAATGAATATGTCGCTGGACTCCCATGTAGTTGACTACGGTTCGAGTTCCGGACCCAGTGGCTTAAACTCATGCCCAGCATGTGTGTGTGTGTGCATGCCCAGAATCCCAAGAGGAGAATGAAGGAGAGGGAATTGTGTTGTGGTCATCCCCTCTGGAGGAATGATTTCTTGTTTTCTGTCTCTCTGTCTCTCTCTGTCTCTCTAGTGAGAACACAAGACCTATAGCCAAAAAAAAAAATTAAAAATAAATAAATAAATAAAATCACTTCAAGAAAAGAAAAAAAAAGAAGAGAGAAAAGAATGAGATAAATCAAATTTGCAATGTATCAGGTGTCACTACAACAGACATTATAGAAATAAAATTTATCATTAGAGAATACTATGAGCGACTATATACCAACAAAGAAGGAAACCTGGATGAGATGGACAAATTCCTAGACACATATAATGACCCAATATTGACCCAGGAAGACATCAAAAGCCTGAACAATGAGATTAAATAAGTAATAAATAACAAATCCCAAAAAAGAAAAGTTCAGGTCCCAATGGCTTCACTGATGAATTTTACAAAACTTTTAATGTATAGGTCACCCCCATTCTACTAACACTGTTTCCTTCCAAAGGAAGGAACCCTTCCTAGTTTATTCTAGGAAGCCTCCTTTACCCTCATTACCAAAATGGATAAGGATAGAACAAAAAAGAAAAACTACACACTTATATTTCTGATGAATATAGATGCAAAAATTCTCAACAAGATACTAGCTAATCGAATTCAAGAACATATAAAAGAGGTTATTAATCACAACAATATAGATTTTATTCCAGGGATGCAAGGGTGTTTTAACATATGAACAACCATAAATATAATACACCATATCAACAAAGAGAAAGATTAAAAATATTATTATGTCAATAGATTTGTGTCCTGACCCAGGGGACAGTTGAACAGGTTCCCTGGGGGAGGTAGTGAGAGATGGGACAAACACATGCACACATGATATGAGGTGCTGATCAAGTCTTCTTCTTCCATTTATTGAGGAAAAAATAGCGAGTTATATACAGGCTGGTGGGCACCAATTGGTTGCCTGGAATGCAAATGGGATAGAACAGCATGAACCAATCACTGGTGTGATGGATCTCTCCCATTACCTAGAAACTCAACTGCCCCCTGGGGAGAACAGTTGGTCACATGATTTCTGAGAAACTGTTTGCTCAGTGAGGAAGTGAAGCCTAATGGTTTCCAAGATGGTGGATAGCTCCAGATGGTGGACAGCTCAAGATGGCTTCCATATGCAGTGCCCTCCACATGTCCCCCTTTTTTATTTTTTCAAAGAGAGGAGAAAAACCTGGGGGAATAGTGCCTGTCTTAGGTAAGAGTTGTTTTTTAGAGCCACATGTCCATCCTTACCCGTCATTGGAGAATCCCATTGCAATGATGGGTTTCCTGTCTTAGATAGGAGGACTGTACAGCTGTTATAGGCTCAAACTCTCTTACCCGTCTTTGGCTAACCGATTCAGTGCCTCAGGCAGGAGCACAACTTAGGCTCCATGATACTCCATCTCCAGGTTGTGGCAATGGACTTGGATAGGCTGCATTTTTATGGAGTCATCAATTTGGCATTTAAGGAAAGCCATGAGCTTATTCAAGAGAACAGGCCCCAAAGAGCAAACAATCAGTAAACCCAGAATCGAACCAAGTATGGGGAGGGAAAAAGGGGAGGAGTCCATTCCAAGTAAAACATAAGGGACTGGCATGAACAATGTCGGATTTGTTGGCGTAAAAGCAGCAGTGTTCCTGTAAAGCAAGACAGAAACCTCCCTGTTCTGCCAGGAGGAGCAGCTCCAGGATCAAAACCAGCAGTGGTAGTGTCGAAGAAGTAAAACAGGATTAGGTATTTAAGAAGGATTTTCATTTTTTTGATCTGTGGAAGAAGAGAGAGATATCTCAGGGCTTTTATCATCTCTGGATGGCTTGTTAGAATTAATCTATTTGATTAATCTTTCTGATAACTAATGAGCAGCATCCAGTTTTTGAGCATAGATGCAGACAGACCCTCTGCCCCAAATGAGGACAGGATCCAGACCATTCCATATATTGTCCCGAGGATCTTTCCACAAAACTGAGGCAAATTTTGTTTTGGTAGTAAAATGCCAGAAGCACTTAGCAGCTGAGTCTCCATCTTTATCAAGAGACAGGAAATTTAGGACAAAAAGAGCATGTGCCAGAAGGTTTTCTTGTGAGGCCTGAGTCTGTAAAAGCTCTCCCTTTTTTTAGCTTTTGGAGAGAATTTTTTAAGGAAAGATGATCACGTTTAATAATGTCTTGTTTCTGGGGATTGTAGTTTCCATAACAGGGAATGTCTGAAAGTCTGTTGTATGTGATCCTGAACTGGTTTTGATTTTTTTGTTTGTTTGTTTGTTTATATTGTTTTTTTGTTTTTCTAATTGTGATATTAGTTCCCAGTGTTCTTTTTCTAATTGAATCTGTTCTTTTAATTGTTTTATTTTATTCAAAATCTCTTCCCTAGGGTCAATAACCATCATCAAAAGTGGTGCAGATGCGACTGGGTTGTCAGATGGAGGTAGTTTTTTGAAAGGCAACCATTTTGAATTACTGTATTTGACTGCCTTTGTTTCTAAAGGTTTTCTTCAGACGGTCATTTTGGGTTATTGCACATGGCAGTCTTTCTTTCTAAAGTTTCTTTTTCAGACAGCCATTTTGAGTTATTATATTTGTCTGAACTAGTTGATGACTTGTTTTTCTTTGGCTCTTGTAGAGCCTTAAGGTTGTTTTTCTTTTTTAGTTTTTTAGATTTTGGAGGGTTTTGTCTTATTTGGGGGGCTTTTAACTTCTTCCTCACTATCTAGGGAAATAAGATCCTCTCCCTGTTCTTTTTCAATTTTAGAATCCTTGGTTAGATCTGAGGTGGCTATAGCCTTCTCCCAGGGGTGATCATTTTGCATGATTTGCTCTCCCTTAGCAACCATAATGGCAAGGGCTTCTATTAAGCTCTGAAAGGATATTTCGTGCTAAGCTTTTGTCCCATTATTATCCTTATTACTTGCCCCATTATTACCCATACTTAAAATAAAACATAAGTAAACACTTACCAGGATGTCTTCTCTTTGTCCTTCTATGTTTTTCACCGGCCTTTCTCAGGAGAGTCTCTGCTACCCCTTCAGGATGAGTGAAATCTATGCCGTCCCCTTCTGGACAAGTCTATGCCATCCCCTTCTGTTTTCCATCAGCTTTTCTCACTTGCTCTGCACTGGAGCCTTCCTCGGGAGCTCTTAATTGAATCCCTTGTACCCAGGTCTGTGTTCAGGCGCCATGTGTCCCTACCCAGGGGACACTCAAACAGGTTCCCTGGGGGAGGGAGTGAGAGATGGGACAAACACACATACAATACAAGGTGCTGATCAAGTCTTCTTCTTCCGTTTATTGAGGAAAAATGGCGAGTTATATACAGGCTGGTGGGCACTGATTGGTTGCCCAAAATGCAAATGAAATAGAATAGCATGAACCAATCATTGGTGTGGGTGGATCTCTCCCATTGCCTAGATACCCAACCGTCCCTCAGGGAGAACATTTGGTCCCATGATTTCTGAGAAACGGTTTGCTCAGTGAGGAAGTGAAGCCTAATGGTTTCCAAGATGGTGGATAGCTCAAGATGGCTTCCGTATGCAGTGCCCTTCACAGATTTGGAAAAATCATTTGACAAAATACAACATTCTTTTATGACTAAGACTCTCAGGAAAATTGGCATATAAGGATCATTTCTCACCATAATTAAGACCATCTATGTAAAACCTATAGCTAACTGAATGGGGAAAAGCTAAAAGCTAAAAATTGGTACATGGCAAGGCTTACCACTTTTTTCACTCTTATTCAGTATAGTACTGGATGTCCTAGTCAATGCAATCAGACAAGAGAAGAAAATAAAAGGCATTCCAATACAGAAATAGAGTTGAAATTATCCCCATTTGCAAATGACATGATAGTAAACATAATAGACCCAATGAAACATAATGGTATCCATAAGAAAACTTCTAGAACTAATAAATGCATACAGTAATGTGGCAGAACCCACAATTAGAAAAAATTTATAGTGGGCCCAGCAGTTGGTGTAATGGCTATGTTGCTGGATACCCATGTAATTGACTGTGGTTCGAGTCCTGGACCCAATGACTTTAACTCACATTAGGTGCAAGTATATGGGTGCCTAAGACCCCAAGAGGAGAATGGAGAAGAAGGCATTGCAGCATGGCCATCCCCTCTGAGGTGTAATTTCTCACTTTCTGTCTCTCTGTCTTTTTCTTTCTGGTGAGCACATACACCCTTAAAGAAAAAAATCTCTAAAAAAGACAAGAACAATCTATATCATTTTTATATACAAATAATAGCAGACAGAGTCAGCAGAGTCAAAATGGAAAAAAGTAATTCCATTTACCATAGCCACAAGAAGTATAAATTACTTAGAAATAAAACTAAATAAGAAAGTCAAGGACCTCTACAAGGAAAACTATGAAACCCTTTAAAAGGAAATTGAAAAACTAAGAAGTACAAAGACATCCCATGTTCCTGGATTGGGAGAATTTATGTAATAAAAATGGTATTCCACCCAAATTTATCTACATATTTAATGTAACCCCTATAAATTTACAAGAGAAATTCTTCATGGACCTAGAAAAGACAAACATAGAATTTGTCTGGAGCCATAAAAGACCCTGTTTTGCTAAAGTTATCCTGTGCAAGAAGATTGGAGTAGTTGACATTTTACTTCCTGATCCCAAAACGTATTACAAAGTTATGATGATCAAAACAGCACAGTATTGGCATTAAAAACAAACATGAGGATCAATGGAACAGAGTAGAAAGCTCAAGAATAAACCACAAAATATTCAGCTAATTAATCGTTGACAAATGGTAAAATCAGTAAGAAAAAGGAAACCTCTTTAGTAAATGGTGTTGGAAAAACTGGGTATCCACCTGCAGAAACGTGAATCCAAACCACTACTTCTGATCATTAACAAAATCAACTCAAAGTGGATCAAAGATCTAAATTTAAGACTGCAAACTATAAAACAACTTGTGGAAAACACTGGGGAAACTCTGGGAGACATTGGTGTAAACAAAACCCACAAAGCACTAAAATAATCCCAAAAATTGATAGATAGGATTATATCAGATTAAGAAATTTCTGCAAAGCAAAGGACATGATAATTAGTGTCAATTGACAGCCCTTGGAATGAGAGAAAATTTTTGTTAACTTTGCCTCAGGTAAGAGACTGATAACCAGGATACACAGGGAACTCATGTGACTTACCCAGGAGAAAATGATTAATCCAATTAAACAAAGGGAACATGAGCTGAATAAATAACTGTCCTTTCTTTTATTTTTTTAAAGAGGTTTTTGGTATAGGGTGTGTGCACTCACCTGACAGTCAGAGAGAGACAGAGATAGAAAGCAAGAAATCACCAGGGGGCATGGCCACACCACAATCACTTCTCTTCCATTCTCCTCTCAGGATCTTGGGCAGGCATGCACACTTACCCGGCGTGAGTTTCAAGCCACCGGGTCTGGGACGTGAACCGCAGTCGAATATGTGGGAGTCCAGCGACATAGCCATTACACTAACTGCTGGTCCCATAGCTCTGTCCTTTCTAAGGAAGACATACAACATCTAAAAAGCATATGAAAAAATTCTCAGCATCCCATATCATAAGGGAGATGCAGATAAAACCAAAATGAGATACCACCTAAACCCAATTAGATTGGCAAAGATTATAAAAACAAATAATAGTAAGTGCTGGGGATGTGATGAAAGGGGAACACCAGTACACTGTTGGTGGGAATATAACTTGGACCAGCCTCTGTGGAGAACAATAAGGAGGTTCCTTGAGGCCCTTCAAATAGAACTACCAGATGAGTAAGCAATTCCACTCCTGGGTATCTTTTCAAGGACAGAACACTCAGTCAGAAAACCAGTTCCACAACTTTATTAATTGCTTCATTATTAATGGTTGCTAAGACATGGAATCAAGCCAAATGTCCACAAACAGATGAATGGATTAAAAATTTTTGGCACATATACTCTATGGAATACTATTCAGCCATAAAAAATAAGGCCCTGGAATTTGATAGGAAGTGGAGAAATATGGAAGATTTGTTGCTGAGTGAAGCAAGTCAGGCTATGAAAAAGAGACACTGTATGCTTCTACTTAACATATACTGACTGTCTGCACTCTATGATAGAGACTGAAAGACTGGAGAACATAAAAGCACTAAAAATTGTAATGGACACTAGAGACAAAGTGGAAGGAGAGTGTGAGGGAAGAGCATAGAAAACAAAATCTGGGGGGAAAATAGGGAGGTAATGCACTTGTGGTATACAGATATGGTTTATTATTTGTTGATGAGAATATGTATAGTATACTCAACTAGGCTGGACTGAGGTGTACATCATGCTTGGTAAAGTATATTTAAAATCTAAGTGATGTATAGCAATGGAAAAACAACAACAAATATAGTAATATAATAAAAATTAAAATTAAAAAAATGCAAAAGTAATTTTACACCTTAAGCACCTTGCCCATTACAGGGTGTGAAAAGGAGGGCTGGATCAGCCCTGTACCATAAATTCTAATCTAGCATTATTTAGTGTTAGTAGAAAGGACAGTTGGGAGATTTCTGAGAAAAGATGGGTGTTTAGGATCTGTTTTGCCAGCAGGGTGGAGAGGCCAAATTTAATGTGAGATGTTTCTTCACAGGCACAACTCGACCTAGATAGGAAAAAGGAAATATAACTTTGATTCATCAGAGGTACTGCAGGAATTAGACATTTTTGGAGACAAGAAATCTGTGCCATGTGAGAGTGGAAGACCAGGGACACATCAAGAGTTCCAAAATAAGACAAAAAGAAGAAAGCCTAACTGCAAGGAAAGAGGAGCAGAATAAAAGGAAAAGGAAGAAAAAGGAGGTGACTTCAGAAGTTACTTTTGAAGAAGGCATTATTATACAGTGGATATCATCTGTGGAAATAAAGATTAAAAATAAAAATGTTAAAGGAGAACATAAACTACCACAGGAAAGTTGGAGCATCCCAGACAGGAATAAACAAAATTTTTGTCCAAGGAACTGATCTTCCTGACACAAATACTACATTTCAACATGATCAGGAATATAAAATCAATTTTTGACTGCTTCAGAACATTCTAGAAGCAAGTTTCAAAATGCCTACACCTATCCCATTACAAGCCATTCCAATTATGCTACATGGTAGAGAACTTCTGGCTTGTGTTTCTATCTGGAAACACAAACTATCTTTGGTTTTGAGCATTCTTATAACCATGCAGCTGAAACAACCTGCAAATAAATGCTTCAGAGACCTAATTATATCACCAACATGAGAACTTGTTAGCCAGATTCACCCAGAGTGAATAAACATCTCTGAGGGAACAGGACTTAGGATACACATGATCCATAAAGCAGCAATGTCAGCCAAAAAAAATTGGACCTAGATCATCTAAGAAGTTTGATATTTTTGTCAGAACTCCAAATCAACTAATCTGTTTTTAAAACAGGATCCACCAGGAATAGACTGAGGAGTTTTGAGTGGCTAGTGGTAGATGAAACAGACAAACTTCTTGAAGATGTTAAAACTAGCTTCAGAGGCCATCTGGCTTACATTTTCCTGGCCTGGAAATCCCACAAGGTCAGAAGAGCTGTGTTCAGTGCAACTTTTGATCTTGAACAATGGTGGGAGCTCAACCTGGAAAGTGTCATTACTGTATCCACTGTAGCAAAGAATTCTGTAGAACAATAGTTTCTCTTTTTTGGGTTTGAGACTGGAATATTTCTAGCCATGAGACAACTTGTTAAAAATGGTTTTGATCCTTCTGTGGATGTTTTTGTTCAGTTCATTGAAAGAAGTAAAGAGCTTTTTCACAAATTTATATATAAAGTATTAATGTGGTTATTATTTGTGATGAGAACAAAGCAACAGAGAGATAACAGAGTCCACAGCATCAGAGAAGGAAAAATCTGGGTTTTTATTTGTACAGCCTTGCTAGCAAGAGGGATCAATTTTAAGGGTGTGAACTTGGTGATCAACTATGACTTTACAACCAGCTCAGCAGAATATATCCATAGGATAGGTTGAACAGGAAGAGCAAGACATAAAGGGAAAACATACATTTTTCACTGAAGATGAATAAACATTATTAAAAAGTGTTGCTAATGTTATATGGCAGGCCTCTTCTAAGACTTTCAAAAATTACTAAGCACACCTTGCACCTTTGGCAGCAACACCCTGGCATATCTCAAGGCACCTGGCAAGCAAGGGGGCATGCTGTGCCCACTGCTTCCCTTCCAGACCCCCAGTTCAGGACCTACCAAGACCCATAGGCAGTTTGTGCCTTTGGCAGCAGCTGCCTGGCACATCTCAAGGCACCTCACAAGCAACGTGACATGATGTGCCCACTGTTTCCCTTCCAGATGCCCAGTCCAGGACCCACCCAGACCCCTAGGCAGGTAGAAAGTTCCTCTATTTTTTTTTTCTTCTTTACTGTCCCCTATTCTTTTGTAAATTCCTCCCTGTCTCTCTAAATCTTGTGCCTTTGGTGGCAGCAGCCTGTCACATCTCAAGGCACCTGGCAAGCAAGGGGGCACGCTATGCCCACTGCTTCTCTTCCAGACCTAAGTCCAGGACACAGATTCCAGGCAGGAAGAAAGTTCCTGTATTATTTTTTCTTCTTTACTGTCCCCCATTCTTTTGTAAATTCCTCCCTGTCTGTCTCTCCACAGCTTGCGCCTTTGGCAGCAGCCGCCTGGCACATCTCAAGGCACCTGGTGCACTAACGTGCAGCATGTGACTTCTTCTTTATTTCCTATCTTCTCCCTTCTTTTCTTTTATATTATCTCCTCTCCTTCTTCCATTTTGCCAGAGGGACTAACTAGGCCTAGAATTGTAGATCTGAACTTTTCTAGTCATATAAGGTTATATTGGTTCCTCCTTTTTATCACATTACTAAAAACAACAAAACAGAGACTTCAGCAGACGTCAATTCCCAACAAAAGGGAAAGACACTCCTACCCCATGAAACATTGGCCTGACAGGTACTTAAAAGTCAGTACATCTTCCAAATGGCTAGAAGTAGAAGAAGAGCCTTCAGTATGAATAAACAAGGAAATACATCTCCATCAAAGGTACAGAGTAACTCCCCTCCATCTTCAGGGCTAATGGGTGATGCTACCATGATATCAGACAAAGAATTTTGAACATTTATGGTGAACAAATTATTCAAATTGGAACAGAAAAGAGACAACGAACTACAGGAGATGAGAAAGTCATTCCAAGATATGAAAGAAGAAATGGACATTCTGAGAAAGAACCGGATGGAGCTATTAGAGATAAAGTCTGGAACAGAGGGAATCAAAAACTCCCTTGAAAGTATTAAAAGTCAATTAGATCATGCTGAATATCAAATCTCTGATGTAAAAGATAAAACTTCTGACCTAGAAAGAACAATGAAGAAGATAGAGGAAATAACTACAAAACACAAAGATAATATACGAGAAACACTAGATTCCATAAGATTCCCTAATATCAGAATAATTGGTATCCCAGAAGGTGAATAAACCAATAACAACATGGAAAATCTATTCCATCAAAACCTGGAGGAAAACTTCCCAAGTCTAGAGAGGCACTCAAGCATCAAGACCCAAAAATAGAAAGGACCCCAGATAAAATCAACCCCCGAAGATCTTCCCCAAAGCACATCCTAGCCAGACTGTCCTAGGCCACAGACAAAGACATGATACTAAAACTGGCAAGAGAGAAATGGAAGTAACATACAAAGGTCATCCCATCAGGCTAACTCTGGACCTCTCAACTGAAAAAATGCAAGCAAGGAAAAAATGGGAAGATGTATTGAAAGTGCTAAGAAAGAAACAATTTCAACCAAGATTATTGTATTCTGCAAGATTATCCTTCATATGGGAAAAGAAGATTAAAATCTTTTCAGACAAACAAGACCTGAAAGAATTTGCCAGCACCAGGCCAGCTCTTCAAGAAAGCCTGAAGAAAGTACTGTTCAAGGAAAACTGAAGAGCTAACAAACAGAAACAAAGGAATAAAAGGTTGCTGTGACAATGGCTGCCTTAAACATCGGGACAGATCCAGTTACATCAATAATAACACTGAATGTGAATGGATTAAATTCCCCAATTAAGAGACACAGACTGGCCGAATGGATAAAAAATCAGAGACCCTCTATCTGTTCCCTACAGAAAACCCACATCATCAATAAAGACATACATAGATTGAAAGTGAAGGGTTGGAAAAAGTTTTACCATGCAATAGGGAACCAAAAAAGCTGGAGTAGCGATACTAATTTCTGACAATATACCCTTTAAAACAAAAACAGTTCGAAGAGAAAAAGAAGGGCACTATATTTTAGTAAAAGGATCAATAGATCAAGAAGCTATAACTCTTATAAATATCTATGTGCCCAACACAGGAGAACCCAAATATGTGAAGGAAAGACTGTTAGATCTAAAAGAGGAGATAGATTGCAATGCACTAATTGTTGGAAACCTCAACACGGCACTATCCCCTTGGGACAGGTCATCTAGACAAAAAATACATAAAGAGATAAAGTATCTGAATGATACCATAAATGAAATGGACTTAACAGACATCTAAAGAACTTTTATCCAAAAAGTGCAAGATAGACTTTTTTCTCACACCCACATGGAACCTTCTCAAAGATTGATAGCATCACAGGGCACAAAGCAAGCCTTTACAGACTCAAAGGCAAAGAAACTATTCCAAGCATCTTCTCTGACCATGATGGAATTAAACTTGAGTTTAATTTCAAGAAAAATTCTCAAAAATACTCATATACATGGAAACTAAATAACTTACTACTGAATGACTCCACAACTACTGATGAAATAAAGTCTGAAATCAAAAGATTGATGGAAGCCAATGACAATGAGGACACGAGTTTCCATAATCTTTGGGACTCTGCTAAAGCAGTCATAAGAGAAAGTTTATAGCAATTAGTGTTCATATGAGGAAGACGGAAAGAAGGCGAATGAATCACTTAACATCATGCCACAGATAATTGGAGAAGCAACAGCAAAATAACCCAAAAAACTCCAGAAGAAAGGAAATAATAAATATCCAAGCAGAAATTTATGAAATAGAAAAGAAGCGAACTATACAGAAAATAAATGAAAGTAAAGGCTGGTTCTTTAAAAAGATAAACAAAATTAATACACCACTAGCGAGACTTATTAAGAAGAAGAGAGAAAGGAACCACATGAATCAAATCTGCAATGAAGCAGGAAATATAACAACAGACAAAACAGAAATACAGAACATAATTAGAGGATATTATGAACAACTATATGCCAAGAAACAAGACAATCTGGACGAGATGGACAAATTCCTGGACACATATAATCTACCAAGATTGAGCCAGGAGGATATAGAAAGCCTAAATAGGCCCATAATAGGCCAGGAGATTGAATCCATAATAAATAGCCTTCCAACAAAGAAAAGTCCTGGCCCAGATGGATTCACCTCTGAGTTCTATAAAACTTTCTTTTCTTTCTTTCTTTCTTTTTGGTATATTCATTATTAGTTTTTTATGTTTTTATTTATTTTTTTGTATATACTTTCAATCATATTGTTTGGCTTACAATGAGACCATTTTGATATGAGCACATTTCTCCCCAGACCCCCGTTGATCAAAATATCTTTGGAGATAACAAACTTTCAAAGAAGAGTTAACCCCCATTCTGCTCAAGTTATTTATAAAGATCCAAAAGGGGGAATCTCTCCCGAATTTATTCTATAAAGCCTCCATCAACCTTAATCTCAAAACAGATAAGGACAGGACAAGGAAGGAAAACTATAGACCAACATCTCTGATGAATATAGATTCAAAGATTACCAAGAAGATACTAACAAACTGTATCCAACAACTTATAAAAAAGATTATACACCACGATCATGTAGGCATTATTCCAGGAATGCAAGGTTGGTTCAACATATGTAAAACAATAAATGTAATTCACCATATTAACAGGTAAAAAGACAAAAAACATATGGTCATATCAACTGATGCAGAAAAAGCAATTGATAAGATACAACATCCCTTTATGCTCAAAATGCTCAGCAAAATTGGCATACAAGGATCATTTCTCAACACAATAAAAGCTATCTATGAAAAACTCATCGTGAATATCATCCTAAATGTAGAAAAGCTGAAAGCTTTCCCACTAAAAACAGATACAAGACAAGGATGCCCATTTTCTCCACTCCTTTTCAACATAGTTCTGGAAGTCTTTGCCAATGCAATCAGTAAAGAGGAAAAAATTAAAGGCACCAAATAGAAAAAGAAGAAGTGAAACTCTCTCTATTTGCGGATGACATGATTGTGTGCATAGAAGACCCAATGATTTCCATGAAGAAATTCCTGGGAGTAATGTAGGAATACAGTAAAGTTGCAGGTTACAAAATTAATATACAGAAGTCTATAGCATTTCTATATACAAACAACAGGTAGAGCAAAATAGAACTTTAAAAAGTTATTAAATTTACTATAGCCACCAAATGTGTGAGATACTTAGGGATAAATCTAACCAAAGAAGTTAAAGACTTACACAAGGAAAACTATGAGAAGCTAAAAAATGAAAATGAAAATGACACAAAATAGTGGAGGGATATCCCATGTTCCTGGACTGGAAGAATTAATATAACCAAAACAGCAATTCTACCTAAATTAATCTACCTATTTAATGCAATGCCAGTCAAAGTACCAGACACATTCTTCACAGATTTAGAAAAGACAATCATAAAATTCGTCTGGAATAATAAAAGACCCCGCATTGCCAAAGTAATTCTACAAAAGAAGAGTGGAGTGGGTGGCATCTCACTCCCTGACCCAAAAATATACAACAAAGCTGTGGTAATCAAAACAGCATGGTACTGGCACAAGAACAGACATGTGGACCAATGGAACAGAATTGAGTCCACAGGAATAAATTCCCAATCATTCAGTCAACTGATTTTTGACAAGGGGTACCAGTCAATTCAGTGGGAAAAGGAAAACCTCTTCAGCAAATGGTGCTGGAAAAACTGGATTTCCACCTGTAGAAAGATGAATCTGAACCCCTACCTGTCACCTTTGACAAAATCAAGTCAAGGTGGATCAAGGATCTAAATCTAAGACCCCAAACTATTAAACTCCTTCTAGAAAACACTGGGGAAACTCTGAGAGACATTGGGGTAGGAAAAGACTTTGTACATTAGACCTCCAAAACACAGTTGATAATCCCCAAAATAGACAAGTGGGATTACTACAGATTAAGCCATTTCTGCATAGCAAAAGACACAGTAATTAGTATGAATCCAAAGCCCTCAAAATGGGAAAATATTTTTGTAAACTATGCATCAGATAATGGATTGATAACCAGAATACATAAGGAACTTATGAAGCTGTTTGGAAAAAAGATGATGAATCCTACTGAAAGATGGGAGAAGGAGTTGAAAAGAACACTCAGTAAAGATGACATACGAATAGTCAGAAGGTATATGAAAAAATGCTCAACATCCCTCATTGTAAAGGGAATGCAGATAAAAGCAATAATGAGATACCACCTAACCCCAGTCAGAATGGCGAAGATTAAAAAAACAAAAAATGATAAGTGTTGGCGGGGATGTTGTGAAAGGGGGACTCACTGTGGAGAACAATTTGGAGATTCCTCAAAAATCTACAAATAGAACTGCCATATGATCCAGCAATCCCATTTCTTGGCATCTACCCAAAGGACAGAAGAATTTCTCATTGGAAAAGTACTTGCACATCAATGTTTATTGTGGCACTTTTCATGATTGCTAAGACATGGAAAAAACCCAAATGCCCTTGTATGGCTGAATGGATTGAAAAACTGTGGCACATATACTCTATGGAATACTATTCAGCCATTAAAAGCAACAGAACCCTGACTTTTGACAGAAAGTTGAAGAATATGGAAGATTTACTGCTGAGTGAAGCAAGCCAAGCTATGAAGGAGAGACTCTGTATGTCCCCACTTAATATAAACTGAATGTCCACACTCTATAACTGCAACTGACAGGCTACAGGATGGACAAATACAAGAGGTGTATGTGAATGCCAGATGTGGTGTGTGTGGAGGAGTGTGGCCTGGGTAAGAACATTTGGAGTAGGGATACGAAGTCAGCATTGTTGAGACAGGCAGGGAGGGTTGTTATATTTTTTTATCAACTCGACCAGGGAGGAATGTTTTTATATTGGGAGAAATGTTCTTATATTGAAATGATCACCTTGGAAGCTAAATAATGTGATTGAATGTATTAAAAAATGTAAAATAAGTAAATAATAAATAAAATTTGCTAAGCAAAGAAAAGGATGATTAAGAAACCACTGGAAAGAGGGAGCATTAGTCCAACTCCAATATATTTCTTAGAAAAAGCTAAAGGTAAATGGAAAATGTTACTTGTCAGGATAACAACAAAGTAGCTTTTTATGACAAAAATTAGAAACAAACTTTATGACTATCTAGGAGATGTTATTTTTTAATCTCAGAATAAATATTGTTTTCCTGAAATACTTCAAGTCACCTGTACCAAATAAAAGCACCTTGGTGAAAGCAATCATAAAGTATCAATAAGTCCTGTCAAATTTTGATTTATTTGTGACTTTTAAATCATTATTTAAAGGAAATAACATTTTTCTGTACTTTGAATCCATTTATATACATCTTATAGAAGAACAAAAACTTATGCTAAAAGTAGCAACTCAAAATATGATAACCAGAATTCACAAGGAACTCAAGCAGCTGTTCCAGAAAAAGACATTCAATCCTATTAAAAGATGGGAGAATGAGTTGAAAAAACCACTCTCTAAAGATGACATATGAATAGCTAAAAGGCATATGAAACAATGCTCAACATCCCTCATTGTAGGAAAAATACAGACCAAAACAACAATGAAATATCATCTAACCCCAGTCAGAATGTCTAAGATTAAAAAAAAAAAATGATAAGTGCTGGCGGGGGTGTGGTGAACATTACCTCCCTGTCGAATACAATGCTGTATTTGTATCCCTCCTCCAAATGTTCTTCCCCAGATCCCTCTCCTCCACACACCCCACATCTGGCACTTACATCCACCTCTTCTGTTTGTACATCCATTAGCCCATCAGTTTCAATTATACAGTGCAGATATTCGGTATACATTAAGTGGGGACA
>NW_006200268.1:461431-468469 GCF_000334495.1 Tupaia belangeri chinensis
TGAAAAGTGCCGCAATAAACATTGATGTGCAAGCACTTTTCCAATGAGAAATTCTTCTGTCCTTTGGGTAGATGCCAAGAAATGGGATTGCTGGATCATATGGCAGTTCTATTTGTAGATTTTTGAGGAATATCCAAATCTCGCAAAACTAGGATGCCACTTTTTTTAAAGGTAGGCAGGCCTTCATTTTTTGAAATTATTTTTTCTTCTTTGCTATTTCTTTTTGTTTTACTAATTCTCTCCTCCCCCTTATCCCACAGACCAGACCGGTCCTGGCCATACAGAAGCTCTCCCATTCCATCTATAGCCCACTTCCCAGCAAGGGAAATTGAGGCTTGGGCACAACTAACCACAGCCCACTTCCAGGCTGTCAAGACTAGGACCCCACTTTTATAAAGGTAGGGAGGCCTTCATTTTTATAATTATTTTTTATTCTTTGCTATTTCTTTTTGTTTTGCTAATGCTCTCCTCCCTCTTGTCCCACATATCAGAAGTTTCCATCCATGCAGGACCTCTCCCTTTCCATCTATAGCCCACTTCCCAACAAGGAAAACTGAGGCCTGGGCACCACTGCCACCAGTTTACTTCCAGGCTCCCAAGACTTGGACCCCACTTTCTTTAAAGGTAGGCAGACCTCCATTTTTTAATTATTTTTTCTTCATTGCTGTTTCTTTTTGTTCTACAGACAGGTCCTGGCCCTGCAGTAGCTCTCCCTTTCCATCTATACCCCACTTCTTAGCCTGGGAAATTGAGGCTTGGGCACCACTTAACTGAGACCATTTCCACACTCCCAAGACTAGGACCCCACTTTCTTTAAAGGTAGGCAGGCCACAAATTTTTTTTGTTTTTTTTTTTTCTTCTTTGCTATTTCTTTTTGTTTGCTAATTCTCTCCTCTGCCTTTTCCCACAGACAAGACAGGTCCTGGACCTGCAGGACCTCTTCCATTCCATCTATAGCCCACTTCCCAGAAAGGAAAATTGAGGCTTGGGCACCACTGCCTCCAGCCCACTTCCAGGCTCCCAAAACTAAGATCCCACTTTCTTTAAGGGTTGGCTGACCATAATTACTTTAATTGTTTTCTTCTTTGCTATTTCTTTTTGTTTTGTTAATTCTCTCCTCCACCTTGTCCCACAGACTAGACTGGTCATGATCCTGCAGTAGCTTTTTGTTCCATCTATTGCCCATTTCCCAGCAAGGGAAATTATGGTTTGGGCACTACTATCTGCAGTACACTTCTAGGCTCCCAAAGACTAAGACCCCACTTTCTTTAAAGGTAGTAAGGCCTACATTTTTAAAATTTTTAAATCTTCTTTGCTATTTCTTCTTGTTTTGCTAATTATCTCCTCCCCTTTGTCCAACAGACCAAACAAGTCCTGGCTCAGTAGGAGCTCTCCCATTCCATCGATAGTCAACTTTCCTGCAAGGGAAATTGAGGCTTGGGCACTGCCCCCAGCCCACTTCCAGGCTTTCAAGACTAAGACCCCACTTTCTTTAAAGGTAGGCAGGCCTTCGTTTTTAAAAATTTTTTCTTCTTTGCTATTTCTTTTTATTTTGCTAATTCTCTCCTCCTCCTTGTCCCACAGATCAGACAGGTCCTGTCCCTGTAGGAGTTCTTCCTTTCCATACATAGCCCACTCTCCAGCACAGAAAATTGAGTCTTGGGCACCACTGCCCCCCGCCCACTTCCAGGCTCCCAAGATTAGGACCCCATTGACTTTAAAAGTTGGCCCTCCTACTTTGTTAAAATTTTTTTGTAGGGACCAGCAGTTAGCGTAATGGCTATGTCGCTGGACTCCCACGTAGTCGACCACAGTTCATGTCCCAGACCCCATGGCTTAGAACTCACGCCAGGCGCGTGTGCGTGCATGCCCGAGATCCCGAGAGGAGAATGGAGGAGAAGGGATTGCGGCTTGGCCATCCCCCCTGGGGGGTGATTTCTTGCTTTCTATCTCTTTGTCTCTCTCTGTCTTTCTGGCGAGCGCATGAGCCCTATAGCAAAAACCTCTCAAAAAAAGAATTTTTTCTTCTTCTTTGCTATTTCTTTTTGTTTTTCTAATTCTCTCCTTCCCTTTGTCTTACAGAGCAAACAGGTCCTGGTCCAACATGAGCTTTCCCATTCTATATTTAGCCTACTTCCCAGCAGTGGAAATTGGTGCTAGGGCACCACTGCCACCAGTGCTCTTCCAGATTCCCAAGGCTATGATCCCACTTTCTTAAAAGGTAGGTAGCCTTCATTTTTTAATTTATTTTTTTCTTTTTTGTTATTTCTTTTTGTTTTGCTAATTCTCTCCTTCCCCTTTTTCCACAGACCAGACAGGTCCTGGCCCTACAGGAGCTCTCCCATTCCATTCATACATCACTTCTCAGCAAGAGAAATTGTTTCTCGGGCCCCACTGCCTGCAGTCCACATCCTGGCTCCCAAAGTAAGACCCCACTTTCTTTAAAGATACACTACCTCCAGATTTTTTAACAATTTTTTCTTTGCTATTTCTTTTTATTTTTCTAATTTTCTCCCTCCCCTTGTCCCACAATCTAGTGAGGTCCTGGCACTGCAGGAGATCTCCTGTTCAATCTATAGCCCACTTTCACAGCAAGGGAAATTGAGACTTTGGTGCCACTGCCCTTAGCCCACATGGAGGCTCCCAACACTAACACTCCACTTTCTTTAAAGGTAGGCAGGCCTAAATTTTAATTTTTTTTTCTTTTTTACTATTTCTTTTTATTTTGCTTATTCTCTCCTCACTTTTGTCCCACTGACCCAACAGATCATTGCCCTACAGGAACTCTCCCTTTCCATCTATAGCCCACTTACCAGCAAGGGAAATTTTGTTTTGGGCAACACTGTGCCTAGCCCACTTCCAGGCTCCCAACAGTAGGACACCACTTTCTTTAAAAGTAAGCAGGCCTTCATTTTTTTAGTACTCTTTATTCTTTGCTATTTCTTTTTGTTTTGCTAATTCACTGCTCCCCTTTGTTCTACAGAGAAGACAGGTACTTGCCCTCTAAGAGCTCTTCAGTTACTTCCCAGCAAAGGAAATTGAGGCTCCTGCACCACTGCCTTCGGCTCACTTTCAGGCTCCGAACATTAGTACCATACTTTCTTTAAAGGTAGGCAATCCTTCATTTTTGTAATTTTTAAAAATTCTTTTCTACTTTTTTTAGTATTAATAATTCTCTCTTCCCCCTTGTCCCACAGACCAGACAGGTCTTGGCTATACTGGAGCTCTTACATTCCATCTATAGCCTACTTCCCAGAAAGGGAAATTGAGGCTTCAGCACCACTGTCCCAAGTCCACTTCCAGGCCCCCAACACTAGGAAATCACTTTCTTGAAAGATAGGCAAGGCTTCATTTTTTTTTTTCTTCTTTGCTATTTCTTTTTGTTTTGCTAATTCTGTCCTCCCCCTTGTCCCAAGGACCAGACAGGTCCTGGCCCTACAGGAACTCTCCTGTTCCATCTATAGCCACTTCTAAACAAGGGAAATTGAGGCATGGGAACAACTGACCCAATCCCACTTCCAAACTCCCAAGACTATGACTGTACTTTCTTTAAAGGTTGGCAGACCTTCATTATTTTAATTTTTTTTTTTTTTTGGATTTGCTCTTTCTTTTTGTTTTGTTAATTCTCTGCTCCCCTTTGCCAAACAGAGAAGACAGGTACTTGACCTCTAGGACTTGTTCCAATCCATCTATAGAGGACTTCCCAGCACGTGATATTGAGGCTTGGGCACCACTACCCCCAGCCCACTTCCCGGCTCCCAAGACTAGGACCCCACTTTCCTTAACGTTTGGTAGGCCTTCATTTATAAAATATTTTTTTCTTCTTTGCTATTTCTTTTTGTTTTCCTAATTCTCTCCTGCCTTTTGTCCCAGACACCAGATTTGTTCTGGCGCTGCAGGAGCTCTTCTGTTCCATCTAGAGCCCACTTCCCTGCAAGGGAAATTGAGACTTGGGCAGTACTGCCCCCAGCCCACTTCAAGGCTCCCAAGACTAGAACCCCACTTTCTTTAGAGATAGACAGTCTTTAATTTTTACTTTTTTTCTTCTTTGCTATTTCTTAATGTTTTGCTAATTCTCTCCTCCCCCTTGTCCCACAGATCAGACATGTCCTGGCCCTGCAGGAGCTTTCTCGGTCCTTCTATAGCCCACTTCCCAGCAAGGGAAATTGAGGATTGGACACCACTGCCCCCAGCCTTTCAGGGTCCCAAAACTAGGACTTCACTTTCTCTGAAGGTAATCAGTCCTTCATTTAAAATTTTTTTTTCTTCTTTGCTATTACTGTTTCTTTTGCTAATTCTTTCTTCCTTCTTGTCCTGGAGACAAGACAGGTCCTGGCCCATCAGAAGCTCTCCCGTTCCATCTATAGTCCACTTCCCAGCAAAAGAAATTGAGGCTTAGGCACCACTGCCCCCCAGCCCACTTCCAGGCTCCCAAGACTAAGACGCCACTTTCTTTGAAGGTTGGCAGGCCTTCACTTTTTTCATTTTATTTTCTTCTTTGCTATTTCTTTTTGTTTTGCCAATTCTGTCCTCCCCCTTATCCTACAGACCAGACAGGTCCTGGCCCTCCAGGTACTCTCCCATTCCATCTACAGCCCTCTTTCCAGCAAGAGAAATTGAGGCTTGGGCACCACTGCCCCCAGCCCACTTCCAGGCTCCCAAGACTCGAGCTTCATTTTCTTTGAAGATAGGCAGGCCTTCATTTTTTAAATTTTATTTTCTTCTTTGCTATTTCTTTTTGTTTGCCTAATTCTCTCCTCCTTTTTGTCCATCAGACAAGACATGTTCTTGTCCTGTGGGAGCTCTCCCGTTCCTTCTATAGTCCACTTCCCAGCAAGGGAAATTCAGGCTTGGGAACCACTTCCTTTAGCCCACTTCCAGGCTCCCAAGACTAGGACCACACTTTCTTTGAAGGAAGGAAGGCCTCCATTTATTTCTATATATTTTTCTTCTTCGCTATTTCTTTCTGTTTTGCTAATTCTCTCTTCTCTCTTGTCCACAAATCAGACAGGTCCTGGCCCTGCAGGAGCTCCTCCGTTGCATCCATCGCCCACTTCCCAGCAAGGGAAATTGAGGCTTGAGCACCACTACACAGAGCTCACTTCCAGGCTCCCAAGACAAGAACCTCACTTTCTTTGAAGGTAGGCAGTCCTTCATTTTCTTAATTTTTATTTCTTCTTGCTATTTCTGTTTGTTTTGCTATATCTGTCCTCCCTTGTCCCACAGACCAGACAGGTCCTGGCTTTGCAGGAGGTCTTCCATTCCAACTATAGCCCATTTCCCAGCGAAGGAAATTGAGGCTTGGGCACCACTGCACCCAGCCCACTTCCAGGCTCCCAACACTAGGACATCACTTTTTTAAAAGGTAGGTCGGCCTTCATTATTTTAATTTTTTTCTTCTTTGCTATTTCTTTTTGTTTTGCAAATTCTCTCCTCCCACTTGTCCCACAGACCAGATAGGTCCTGGCCCTGTGGGAGCTCTTCCATTCTACCTATATCCTACTTCCCAGCAAGGGAAATTAAGGCTTGGCACCACTGTCCCAAGCCCACTTCCAAGCTCCCAAGACTAGGAAACCACATTCTTTGAAGGTAGGCAGGCCTTCAATTTTTTCTTTTTTTTTTCTTCTTTGCTTTTTTGTTTGTTTGTTTTTGTAATTCTCTCTTCCCTTTTGTCCCACAAACCTGACAGTTCCTGGCCCTACAGGAGCTCTCCCGTTCCATCTATATTCCACTGCCCAGCAAAGGAAATTGAGGCTTGTGCACCATTCCCCCAGCCCACTTTCATGCTCCCAAGACTAGGAATCCACTTTTTTTGAAAGTAGGCAGGCCTTCATTTTTTTCATTTTTTTAAATTCTTTGCTATTTCTATTTTGCTAATTCTCTCCTCTCCCTTGTCCTACAGACCAGAGAGGTTATAGCCCTGCAGGAGCTTTCCTGTTCCATCTATAGTCCACTTCATAAAAAGATAAATGGAGACTTTGGCACCACTGAGCCCAACTCACTTCCAGGCTCCCTGGACTAGGATCCCACTTTCTTTAAAGGTAAACTGGCCTTCATTTTTTAATTTGTTTTTCCTTCTCTGCTATTTCTTTTTATTTTGCTCATTCTCTCTTACCTTTTGTCTCATAATCCAGACAGTTCCTGGCCCTGGAGTAGCTGGACTAGTTCTCTCATTCCATCTCCAGTCCACTAGCCATCAGGGGAAATTGTGACTTGGGCACCACTTAGCCCAGCCCACTTTCAGGTTCCCAAGACTAGGACCAGACTTTCTTTAAAGGTAGGCAGGCCTTCATTTTTTTTTCTTTTTTTCTTCTTTGCTATTTCTTTTTGTTTTGTTAATTCTCTTCTACCTCTTGTCCCACAGACCAGACAGGTATTTGCTCTCCAGGAGCTCTTCCGTCCCATCTATAGTCCTCTTCCCAGTAAGTGAAATTGAGGCCTGGACACCAATGCTCCCAACCCACTTCCACACTCCCAACATGAGTACCAGACTTTCTCTACATTTTCGCAGGCCTTCATTTTTTTACTTTTTTCTTTTCTTTGCTATTTCTTTTTTTAAGTAATTCTGTGTGTCCCCTTGTGCCACAGACTAGACTGGTCCTAGACCACCAGGAGCTCTCTTGTTCCATCCATAGCCTACTTCCCAGATTGGAAAATTGAGGCTTGGGTACTACTGCCTTCAGCCCTATTCCAGGCTCCCAAGACTATGACCCCAAAGATAGGCAGGCCTCCATTTTTATAATTTCTTTTTTTTTTTTTTTGCTATGTCTTTTTGTTTTGCTAATTCACTCCTCCTCTTTGTCCCACAAGGAAGACAGATACTTGCCCTCTGGAGCCCTTCCACTCCATCTATAGCGGACTTCGCAGCAAGGGAAATTGAGGCTTGGGCACCACTGCCCCAGCTCACTTCCCGGCTATGAACACTAGGACCCAACTTTCCTTCTATTTTGGCAGGCTTTCATTTTTTAAATTTTTTTCTTCTTTGTTATCTCTCTCTCTCTTTTTTTTTTTTTTTTTTTGGTTTTTTTTTTTTTTGTC
>NW_006200268.1:468490-470380 GCF_000334495.1 Tupaia belangeri chinensis
CATCTAGCGCCCACTTCCCAGCAAGGGAAATTGTGGCTTGGCCACCACTGCCCCAAGCCCACTTCCAGGTTCCCAAGACTAGAAACCCATTTTCTTTCAAGGTAAGCTGGCCTTCACTTTTTAATTTTTTTTCTTCTTTGCTATTTTTTATTGTTTTGCTAATTTTCTTACCCCTTGTCTCACAGACCAGACAGGTATTTGCTCTCCAGGAGCTCTCCAGTTACATTTATAGCCCACTTCCCAGCTAGAGAAATTGAGGCTTGGGCACCACAGTCCACAGCCCACTTCCAGGCTTTCAAGACTAGCAACCCACATTCTTTAATTTTATTTTCTTCTATGTTACTTCTTTTATTTTTGCTAATTCTCTCCTCCCCCTTGTCCAACAGACCAGACAGGTCCTGAGCCTGCAGGAGCTCTCCCGTTCCATCTATAGCCCTCTTCCAAACAAGGGAAATTGAGGCTTGGGCACTTTCCCAGCACACTTCCAGGATCACAAGACTAGGACCCCATTTTTTTGAAGGTAGGCAGGCCTTCATTTTATAATTTTTTTCTTCTTTGCTATTTCTTTTTGTTATGGTATTTCTCTCCTTCTATTCCCACAGACCAGAAAGGTCCGGTCGAAGCAGGGGTTCTTCTGTTCCATTTATAGCCCACTTCCCAGCAAGAGAAATGTAGGATTAGGCACCACTGCTACCAGCCCACTTCCAGGATCCCAAGTCTAGGATGTCACTTTCTTTGAAGGTAGGCAGGCCTTCATTTTTATAATTCTTTTTTTTTCCTTTGCTATTTCTTTTTGTTTTGCTAATTATCTCCTTCCCCTGTCCCAGAGACCAGACATGTCCATGCCCTGCAGGACCTCTCCCATTCCATCTATAGCCCACTTTCCAGCAAGGGAAATTGAGGCTTGGGCACCACTGCCCCCTGCCCTCTTTGAGACTTCCAAGACTACTAGGATCCCACTTTTTTGAAGGTAGGCAGGCCTTCTTTTTTTTTTTTTCTTTTGCTAGTTTTTTTTTTTTTTTTCCTAATTCTCTCTTCCTCATTGTCTAAGACCAGACAGGTCTTTCCCCTGCAGGAGCTCTCCTGTTCCAACTGTAGCCCACTTCCCAGCAAGGGAAATTGAGGCTTGGGAGCAACTGCCCCAGCACAGGTCCAGGCTCCCAAGACTAGGACCCCACTTTCTTTGAAGGTAGGCATACCTTCATTATTTTAATTCTTTTTTTCATCTTTGCTCTTTCTTTTCATTTTGCTGGTTCTCCCCTCCTCCTTGTCCCACAGACTAGACAGATCTTGGCCATGCAGGATCTCTCCCATTCAATCTATAGCCCACTTCCCAGCAAGGGAAATTAAGCTTTGGACACCACTGCCCCAAGCCTTCTTCTAGGCTCCCAAGACTAGGACCCCACTTTTTTGAAGGTAGGCAGGCCTTTATTTTTTTCTTCTTTGCCATTTCTTTTTGTTTTGCTATTTCTCTCCTCCCATCTTGTCTCACAGACCTGAAAGAACCTGGCCCTGCAGGAGCTTTCCCGTTCCATCTATAGCCCACTTTCCAGCACCAGAAATTGAGGCTTGGGCATCACTACCCTCAGCCCACTTTCAGGTTCCAATACTTGGAACCCACTTTCTTTGAAGATAGGCAGGCCTTCATTTTTAATTTTTTTTCTTCTTTGCTATTTCTTTTTGTTTTGCTAATTCTCTACTCCCCCTTGTTCCACAGATCAGACAGGTTTTGGCCCTGCAGGAGCTCTCTCAGTCCATCTAAAGCCTACTTCTCAGCAAGAAAAAATGAGGCTTGAGCACCACTGCCTGGAGCCCACTTCAAGGCTCCCAAGTTTTAGAGCTCACTTTCTTTGAAGGTAGGCAGGCCTTTTTTTTTTTTTTTTTTTTTTT
>NW_006200268.1:470411-481393 GCF_000334495.1 Tupaia belangeri chinensis
AGTCTCCTCCACCTTTTTCTACAGAACAGACAGGTCCTGGCCCTGCAGGAGCTCTCCTGTTCTACCTATAGCCCATTGGCAATATTGTGATTCAATCAATCATATGGCGCATGACTGTTTCTTTAATCTTCTCTGTATTCTTTTCTTTCCTGTTATATTATCCTTGCTTCCTCATCCTCCTCTCTTCCAGAGGGATTAGACAAATCTAGAATCCCAATCTGAACTTCCCTAGTATTGCGACATTCCTGGGATCCTTCTCTATACTGAACCACTTGTGAATACAAAGGTAGTACTCTTTAGATACTTGAGTACCCCTCTTGAGAAGAGGTACTTTTGCACACTTTTGCACACATCAATTCACAGCAAAAGAAACCACCTTTGCTCCTATTCAAAAAAACTTCTCCTAAGAGATATTTAAAAGTGAATACATCTTCTAATGGCTAGAAGTAGGAGAAGAGCTTCATGTCTGAACATGTCAGGAAATGTGTCTCCATCAAAGGAACAGAGTAACTTCCCTCCATCTCTCCTTAAATCTGAGGATGTCACCAAAATGTCAGAGAAAGAATTTAGAACTTTCATGATTAACAAATTCTATGAGTTGGAAAAGAAAAGAAACAATGAACTTCAAGAGATTAAGAAGTCTTTCCATGAAATGAAAGAAAAAATGGATACTCTGAGAAAGAATCAGACAGAGCTATTAGAGATGAAGGCTGAAGTACAGGAAATCAAAAACTCTCTTGAAAGTATTTAAAGTTGATTAGACCATGCAGAAGATAGAATCTCCAATGTAGAAGATAAAACTTCTGACCTAGAAAAAATCACCAAGAAGATAGAGAAAATAACTAAAAAATGCTGGGTTAATATATGAGAAATACTAGATTCCATAAGATGCCCAAACATCAGAATAATTGGCATTCCAGAAGGTGAAGAAGGTAATAACAGCATGGAAAATCTATTCCAGGAAATTCTAGAAGAAAATTTCCCAAGTCTAGAAAGGCATCAAGCATCCAAACCCAAGAAATACAAAGAAACCAAATAGACTCAACCCCAGAAAATCTTCCCCAAGACACATTGTAACCAGACTCTTGAACACAACAGATAAAGACATGATACTAAAACTGGCAAGAGAGAAAAGAGAAGTGACTTACAAAGGCCATCCCAAAAGGCTAACACCGGATCTCTCAACAGAAACAATGCAGTCGAGGAAAGAATGGGAAGATATATTGAAAGTATTAAGACAAAAACAATTTCAACCAAAACTATTATATCCTGAAATATTATCCTTCATATGGGAAAAAGAAAAAAAAAAAAACATTAAAATCTTCTCAGAAAAACAAAACCTGAAAGGATTTGCCAACACCAGACCAGTTCTTCAAGAAACCCTGAAGAAAGTACTGTTCCAGGAAAACTAAAGAATTAACAGCCTGAAACAAAGAAATAAAAGGCAACTAAAACAATGGCCAACTTAAACATCAGTACAGATCCTGTAACATCAATAATAACATTGAATGTTAAGAAGTTAAATTCTCCAATCAAGAGATATAGACTGGCTGAATGGATTAAAAAAAAAGAAAAAAAAAAAAAAAACAGAAACGCTCTATTTATTGCCTACAGGAAACCTACCTCATGGATAAAGACATACATAGACTCAAAGTGAAGGGTTGGAAAATGGTTTTCCATGCAAATGGGGACCAAAAAAGAGCTGGAGTTGTAATACTGATTTCTCACAAAATATGTTTTAAAACAAAAACTGATTGAAGAGACAAAGAAGGTCACTTTATGACAGTAAAAGTGTCTATAGATCAATAAGATATAACACTTATAAATATCTATGCACCTAACACAGGAGCACCCAAATATGTGAAGAAAAGACTGTTAGCTCTGAAAGGGGAAATAAACTGCACTAATTGTTGGAGATCTCAACACTGCTCTATCCTCTCTGGACAAATCAACTAGGCAAAAAATAGGTAAAGAGATCAAGGATCTAAATGATACCATAAATCAAAAGGACTTAGCAGACAGCTATATAACTTTCCATCCCAAAACCATGAGATACATTTTTTTTCTCACCCCAACATGGAAGCTTTTCAAAGATTGACCACATAATAGGGCACAAAGGAGCCTCTACAGATTCAGAGGCATATAAATTATATCCAGCATCTTATCTGACCATGGTGGAATTAAACTTAATTTTAATTTCAAGAGAAATTCTCACAACTATCCAAATATATGGGAACTAAATAACTTATTCCTGAATGACTCGACTACTACAGAAGAAATAAAGACTGAAATAAAAAGATTCATGGTAGCCAATGACAATGAGGACATGAGTGTCCATAATCTTTGGGACACTTATAAAGCAGGAAGTTAATAGCAATTAGTGCACATAATAAGAAGACAGAAAGAAGGCTAATGGATCACCTAACATCATGCCTCAAAGTATTGGTAAAGCAACAGCAAAAAAAAAAAAAATCCAAAAAACTCCACAAGAAAGGAAATAATAAAGATCTGAACAGAAATAAATGAAATTGAAAATAAAAGTACTATAGAGAAAATAAATGAAAGTAAAAACTGGTACTTTGAAAGGATAAATAAAATCAATATACCAGTAGTGAGACTTATTAAGAAGAGAGAAAGGAACCAGGTGAATCAAATCTGCAATGAAGCTGGTAATATAACAAGAGATATAGTAGAAACTCAAAACATCATTAGAGGTTACTTTGAATATCTATATGGTAAGAAACAGGATAATCTGGATGAGATGGACAAATTCCTGGACAAAAATAATCTACCAAGAATGAGCCAGAAGGATATAGAAAGTCTGAATAGGCCCATAACAAGCCAGGAAATTGAATCAGTAATAAGTATCCCAACAAAGAAAAGCTCAGACTCTGATAGATTCACTTCCGAATTCTACAAAACGTTCAAAGAAGAGTTAACCCCCATTCTGCTCAAGTTATTTCTAAAGATCCAAAAGGGTGAATCTCTCCCTAATTCATTTTATGAAGCCTGTATCACTCTTATCCTTAAAACAGATAAGGACAGGACAAGGAAAGAAAACTATAGACCAATATCTCTGATGAATATAGATGCAAAGATTCTCTATAAGATAATAGCAAATTGTATCCAACAACTTACAAAAAAAGATCATATACCATAATCAGGTAGGCTTTATTCCAGGAATGCAAGGTTGGTTCAACATATGCAAAACTATAAATGTAATACACTATATTAACAGGACTAAAGATAAAAACCATATGGTCATATCAATTGATGCAGAAAGAGCATTTGATAAGATACAACATCTCTTCATGATTAAAACTCTAACCAAAATCAGCATAAAGGGGCCATTTCTCAATACAATAAAAGCCATCTATGAAAAACCCTTAGCAAACATCATCCTGAATGGTGAAAAACTGAAAGCTTTCCCACTAAACACAGGAACAAGACAAGGATGCCGGCTCTCTCTATACTCCTTTTAAATATAGTACTGGAAGTCCTCGCCAACACAATAAGAAAAGAGGAAATAATAAAAGGCATCTGAATAGGAAAAGAAGTGAAACTCTCTAGTCACAGATGATATGATTGTATACATAAAAGACCCAATGGTCTCCATGGAAAAATCACTGGAAGTAATACATTACAGTAAAGTTGCAGGATATAAAATCTATATACAGCAATCAATAGCATTTCTGTACATGAACAACAGGAAGACTGAGATAGAACTGAAAAAAGTTATTCCATTTACCATAGCCACCAAAATTATAAGATATGTAGGAATAAATCTAACTAAAGACATTGAAGACTTGCAGAAGGAAAACTATGAAAGGCTAAAAAAAGAAAATGAAAATGACACAGAAAAGTGAATGTTTCATGTTCCTGGATTGGAAGAATCAAAATAATCAAAATGGCAATTCTACCCAAATTAAGCTACATATTTAATGCAATGCCAATTAAAGTAGCAGACACATTCTTCACAGATCTATAAAGGTCAATCATAAAATTTGTCTGGAATAATAAAAGGCCCCATATTACCAAGACAATTCTACACAAGAAGAGTGGAGTGCATGGCGTTTCATTCCCTGGCCCAAAAATATACTACAAATCTGTGGTAATCAAAACAGCACGGTAATGGCACAGAAACAGACAGGTGGAGAAATGGAACAGAATAAAATCTCCAGAAGTAAATTCCCAAGCATATAGTCAACTGATTTTTGACAAGGGGTACTAGTCAGTCCAGTGAGAAAAGGAAAACCTCTTCAGCAAATGATGCTGGAAAAACTGGATTTTCACCTGCAGAAAGAAGAATCTGAACCCCTACCTCTCACCATTGACAAAAATCAAGGCAAGGTGATCACGGATCTAACTCAAACTATAAAACTGCCCCTGGAAAACACTGGGGAAACTCTGAGAGACATTGAGGTAGGAAAAGACTTTTTAAATAAGACCCCCCAAATCACAGTAAAAAAATCCCCAAAATAGACAAGTGGGTTACATCAGACTAAGAAGTTTCTGCATGGCAAGAGACACAGTAATTAGTGTGCATTGACAACCCTCAGAATGGGATAATGTTTTTGTTAATTGGGTGTCAGATAAGAGACTGATAACCAGAATGCACAAGGAACTCAAACTGCTTTTTGGAAAAAAGATGATCATCCCTATTAAAAGATGGGGCAAGGAGTTGAAAAAAAAAAAAAACACTTTGTAAAGATGACATAGGAATAGCCAAAAGGCATATGAAAAAATGCTCAACATCCATCATCCTAAGGGAAATGCAGATCAAAACAACATTGAGATATATCTAACCCCAGTCAGAATATCTTATATTAGAAAAAAAAAAGATACATGTTGGCAGGCATGTGGTGAAAGGGGAACGCTTTTGCACTGCTGGTGGAAATGTAAATTGATCCAGCCACTGTAGAGAACAATTTGGAGTTTCCTCAAAAATCTACAAATAGAACTACCATATGACCCAGCAATCCCATTCCTCAGTATCTACCCAAAGGACAGAAGAATTCTTCATTGGAAAAGTGCTTGCACATCGATGTTCATCACGGCACTATTCACGATTGCTAAGACATGGAACCAACCTAAATGCCCCCATACGGTTGAATGGGTTAAAAAACTGTGGCACATATACTCTATGGAATACTATTCAACAATAAAAAACAACAAAACCCTGGGTTTTGACAGACAGTGGAAGAATATGGAAAGCCAGGCTATAAGGAGAGACTTTGTATGTCCCCACTTAATATATACTGAGTGTCTGCACTCTATGACTGAAACTGACTAAGGTTGTACAAACACAAGAGATGGGGGTTAATGCCAGAAGTGGAGTGTGTGGAGAAGAGGAACCTGAGGAAGGACAAGTGGGGATGGATATGGAGAGAGAGCATTGACAGGATAGGGAGGTGTGGTGTTATTGGTAGAAGATATTTTGATCAACTTGACTGGGGAGAAATCTTCACATATTAAAATGTTCACTTTGTAAGCTAAATAATATGAGTGAATGTATATAAAAATTTTAAATTAAAAAAAACAGCTTTTAGTTTATTTATTTTCTATATAGTTTATTTATTTTCTATTTCATTTATTTCTGCTTGGATCTTTATTATTTCTTTTCTCCTGGAGCTTTTGAAATTTTTGTTGTTGCTTTCCAATTCTTTGAGGCATGGTGTTAGATGGTTAATTTACCTTTTTTCTATCTTTTTCTTATGTGTACTAATTGCAATAAACTTTCCTTTTATGACTGCTTTTGCATTATTCCAAAGATTATAGAAACTTGTGTCCTCATTGTCATTGGTTTTCCATGAATTTTTTTTATTTTCATCTCTTGCTATCTTTTGATTTCATTTAAAATCTGAGATATGTTTTTGAGAGTGTAGGGACCAAGGTGATTAAAGCTGTGCTCAAAACTCATCTTTAGAGACCTGAAAATCTGAGACTGGTAAAATGAACTGCATTCTCTGACTGTCTATGTCTCTCTTTACATTTTTTTTAATTTTCTTTCATATTTAAAACACTACTCTCACCTAAGATCTTTTCTTCCTCCTATTAATTTTAAGAGTCATTTCAAATCTTTTTTTTTTTTTGGAGAGGTTTTTTTGCTATAGGGCACTTGCACTCGCCAGACAGAGAGAGACATAGAGAGACAGAAAGCAAGAAATCATCCCCCAGGAGGGATGGTCATGCTGCAATCCCTTCTTCTCCATTCTCCTCTTGGGATCTTGGGCACACATGCACATGCACCTGGTGTGAGTTTTAAGCCACTGGGTCGGGGATGTGAACCATGGTCGACTACGTGGGAGTTCAACGACATAGCCATTACACTAACTGCTAGTTCCCAGTAGTCATTTCAAATCTGAGTTGTGTTCAAGGGCCAAGATGACTGAAGCTACTATCTATACCCCATCTTCTAGACATCCCGTAAATTGAAAGACCTCTGTTCTGTGCCTTTGTGTGTCTTTCTCTCTTTCTTTCTCTTTAAATTATTATTTTTTTAATTTTTAAACTCATTTCTAGTCTCTTCTTTCTCTTGCTAATTTCAATAGCTAATTTAAAACTTAGTTGTGTCCTGGCATATTCAGGGACCAAGAAGACTGTACTATGCCAAAAAACACATTTTCTGAACCCCCAAAACACTGAAACAGAGTGACCTCTGTCCTCTACTATCTTTACCTGTCAGTCTCTCTCACTCATTAGTAATTGTTAATTTTTAATTTCCTTTAATTTTTATAACACATAGTCTCATGTTGGGCCTTTTCTTTCTCCTACTAATTTCAGAAGCCATTTTAAATCTGAGTTGTGTCCTGTGACACATTCAGGGACCAAGGAGACTTAAGTCATGCTAAATCTCATCTTCTTATACCCTTGAAACACTGAGAAGTGTAGGGAGGCCTCTGATCCCTCTCTGTCTCTGTCTATTTGTCTTTCTCTCTCTCTCTCTTTAGATTTTGTATTTTTTTTTTTAATTTTTAAAACACATCTTACTTTGGGCCTTTTCTTTCTCTTGCTAATTTCTGATGCCATTTTAAATCTAAGGTGTGTTCTGGAATATTCTAGAGCCAAGTCTACTAAAGCTATGCTCTAAAGTCTTCTTAAAGATGTTGTAAACACTGAGACAGATAGGGAGACCTCTGTCCTCTCTCTGTGTCTGTCTGTATGTCTGTTTCTCTATTTTAATTTTTTTTTAAGTTTTTCAAACACTTCTCGCCTATGTCCTTTTCTTTTTCTTGCTAATTTCAGAAGCCATTTTAAATCTGTGTTTTGTCTTGGCTCATTCAGAGCAACTGAAGCTATGCTCAAAACCCAATATTTTATACCAAAACACTGAGACAGGTAGGACTAATTCTATCCTCTCTTTATCTATCCAACTCTCAATTTATTTTTTTAATATTTTATTTAAATTTAAAAAATACTTCTCACCTCATGTTTTGTCTTTCTCTTGCTAACTTCAGAAGCCATTTTAAAACTGAGGGGTGTTCTAGTGTGTTCAGGGCAAAGGTGACTTGAAGCTATGCTCTAAATTATATATCCTAGACTCTCAGAACAATGACAAAGGTAGGGCTACCTCTATCCTTTCTCTGTATTTCTCTTCAATTGTTTTTATTTATTTATTTATTTATTTATTTATTTAATTAATTTTTAAAACATTTATCTTCTTGGATCTTTTCTTTCTTGTTCATTTTAGAAGCCATTATAAATCTAATATGTGTCCTGGTGTATTCAAAGACACCTAAAACTATTCTCAAAATTCCATCTTTTAGACCCTCAAGACACTAAGGTAGGTAGATCTCTGTTTGTTTTTGTTTTCATTTTTGTTTTTTTCTATTTTTCTGTCTCTGTCTTTAAATTTATTTTTATTTTTTTATAAAATATAAAACACATCTTCTCACCTCCTGTCTTTTCTTCCTCGTATTAATTTCCAATGCCATTTTGACTCCGAGCTGTGACTCTGGCATATTCAGGGACCAAGGCGATTGAAGGTATGCTCTAAACTTTATCTTCTACACCCTTGAAACACTGAGACAGGTATTGAGATCACTGTTGTCTCTCTCTCTCTCTCTCTCTCTGTGTGTGTGTGTGTGTGTGTCTGTCTGTCTGTCTTTAATTATTTTATTAAAAACAAAATTTAGAACACTTCCTCTCACCTTGGGTCTTTTCTTTCAATTGCTAATTTCAGATGCCAACTCTGAGGTGTATCTGGCTCCATTCAGGGGCAAAAATGACTGAAGCTATGCTCTAAACCCCATCTTCTAGACCCGAGAAACATTGTGTCTAGTAGGGTGACCTCAATCCACTTTCTTGTCTCTATATGTCTCTCTGACTTCCTCTTGCTCTTTCAACTTTTATTTAAAAATATTTTAAATACATATTCTCATCTCAAACCTTTTCTTTATTTTGCTTATTTCAGCTCATATTTTAATTTCAGGTGTGTCCTGGTGTGTTCAAGGACTAAAACAACCTAAATTATTCTCTAAATTTTATCTTCTCAACCCTCTAAAACTCTGATACAGGTAGGGAGATCTCTGTCCTCTCTGTGTTGTCTCTCTGTCTTTCTAATGTCTATTTTTTTTAATTTTTATTTTTAAAACTGTTTTTACTTTGGACCATTTCTTGCTTTTGCTAATTTCAGAGTCATTTTAAAACTAAGGTGTCTCTTGGTGTTTTCAAGGATGAAGGCAACTGAAGTTATACTCTAAACTCCATCTTTTTACCAAAATACTCCGTCAGATAGGGTGACCTCTGTCCTCTCTGTGTTTATATCCCTCTCTCTTTCTCTTTAAACTTTTTATTTTTTTAAATTTAAAACACTTTTCATCTTGGGTCTTTTATTTTTGTTGCTAATTTCAGAAGCCATTTTATATCTGAGGTGTGTTCTTACATGTTTCATGTACACTAGCACAACACTCATTTTTCAGTATTTATCTTTAATTTTTTTTTGCTGTTTTTGGTTACTTTTGCTTTTTTTCCCTTTTTCTTTCTGCTTTTTCCCTTCTTCATTTTATTATTTATATTTTTAATCGTACCTTTCCCTCTCTTCAGTTTCCACACACTTCATGTCTATACAGGCCTTGGTCCAGAGAAGCCAAACATCGGAATACTTTTAGGGTCACTAAAATCCTCAATGCTTATTTAACCTCCTGCATTAGAAAGATACTCGTTTTTATAAATCTGGAGTAAAAATCTTTCTGTGGGTACTATTTTGCAAAACACAGTAGAAGAAAGTTTTTATCACAGAATGACCAGAAATAACTATAGAGGCACAAAAATATGATAAATCAAGAAAATATTTCTCTCCTAAGGAAAAACAATTCTTCATTATTCACAGACAAAACAGTGGAACTTGTGGAAATGTCAGATAGAGAATTCAGAATATTTATAATGAGAAACTAAACAAGATGCAAGAGTTGAGAGACATTGAACTCAGAACATGGAGGAGAACAAAGACAATGAGATTCAGGAGATAAGGGAGTTCTTGCACAATCTGAAAGAGGAAATACACACCATAAAAACTAATCAAATGAAGCTGTTAGAAATGAAGGCTGCAATACAGAAAATAAAAACCTCCTTGAAAGTATTAAATGTGGATTAGTCCATGAAGAAGATTGAATCTCAGATATTGAAGATTAAATCTCTGACCTAGAAAAAATAACCAAAAAAAAAAAAAATCTGAGAAAGTAGTCCCAAAATGAGAATACGATACAAGAAATACTAGATACTGTTAAGCACCCAAACTTTCAGATAATTGGTATCCCAGAAGGAGGAGAAGCTAATAAGGGCATTCATAATAATAATATTGATATAATAAATTGATAATTTATTCCATAAAATCATGGAGGAAATCTTTCCAAATTTAAAGAGGAATTCAAATATCCAAACCCAATAAATACAAGGGACTACTAATAGAATCAACCAAAGATGTTCTCCAAGGCATATCATAGCCAGGTTAGCCAAAATCACAGAGAAAGACAAGATGCTAAAATTGGCAAGAAGGAAGTGTCAGGTTACTTATAAAGATCATCCCAGCAGGCTAGCATTAGACTGATCATCAGAAGCAATAAGAGCAAGGAAATAATAGAAAGATATATGCAAAGTGCCAAGTTATAACCAAGAATACTATGCTCAGTAAGATCATCTTATATATGAGAAGAAAAGATAGAAACATTCTCAGAGAAACAAAACCTGAAAGAATTTACCAACTCCAGACCAGGTTTTCAAGAAGTTCTGAAAAGAGTCCTTTACCAGGAAAACTAAAAACACATAGAAAAATATCAGAAAAAAAAGGAGGAAAGAAAACGACCACTTCATGCTTGGGACAAGAAATATCAATAATAACATTGAATGTTAACATCTAGAATTTAAACAGAAAGATTGGACCAGAGTAATGCTGCAGGAGAAAGATTAATTACATAAGACCAAACTGGTAAAATAGAATTTTATGACTTTCAAAAAACACGTACTATTTTGAGAAGAAGCCACGGGCCTTCAGGACAAGGTTCCACATGGCTACAGTGAACTAGATTTTTAAGGGAATGAAGATTTTCTACTATTAATAATTCAGCCTCCAACAAATGAGCTAGCGGCAGAAGAAGTCACGGGCCTTCAGGACAAGGTTCCACATGGCTACAGTGAACTAGATTTTTAAGGGAATGAAGATTTTCTATGTCTCTCCCTGCTTCTGTCTTCCCTTTATTTAATTTTTTTTTTGGTAATATTTCCTTTATACCTTTTTTTTTTTTTTTTTAAAAAGGCCCAATTTTTCTTCCTTTAATTTTTTTTTTGGTAAAATTTCCTTTTTACCCTTTTTTTTTTTTTTTTAAAAAGGCAAGGCCCAGTTTTTCTCTGGCTCTTAGCTCTGCCTTCTTTTTTGTTAATTTTCGCTCGGCTCCTCTCATCCAGGCAGAAGAAGCCACAGGCCTTCAGGATAAGGTTCCACTTGGCTACAGTGAACTAGATTTTTAAGGGAATGAAGATTTTCT
>NW_006200268.1:490113-495528 GCF_000334495.1 Tupaia belangeri chinensis
TACCAGAGACAGTGTGGGAGGAGAGCAGGAGGTGGCAGAGGGTAAGAGATAGGGAACCAAGGATGGGAGGGAAAAAGCAAAACATACAGAAAACAAGAAATGGAAGATCATTTGCTAAGAATAACATATTTGTTGATGTGCTTGATTGAGACAATATACAGTGTACTCTAGATGAAAAATATCATTTTGTATGCTGTAATGATGTACAGTGAATGAATGCAAATAAATAAATTGGGGAAAAAAAAAACACATACTATTTTTTTACTATGTTTCGTTTTCCTGATTTGAGTTGTTGAAAGTTTCAGCAATTTGTTCAAATGTTTTTTCTTCTTGTTTGTTTTCTTTAAATGGAAACAAAATTTTCTCCCTCCCTGTTCTCCCTGGAATTGAAAATACTTGGAAGTATTCTTATTGTGGCAGAATGGTTATTTGCATAAGTTCAATAATACCTGTTGCCTTGAATCTGAAATTGTAAATACTCATTATAGAACAAAGTTTTGACTGGACTATCATATCTGAAGTTTAAACCAGAAACATATAGTACTAAGATGGATCTCAAGTGAGCCAAAAGAAGCTCTTGGAAAGAAGGTCTCACACTATAAACAGTTCTGCCTGACAGAGAGGATTAGATAAGCTAGATGAAAAAAATTGTATCATAAAATAACCTGAACTTTTTTGGCCCAGAATTGCAGCCAGTGGAGACTATAAAAGAGCAGAGGGTAACCTTGAAGAAAACTTTGAAGGAAGAAAATGAGACTGATCTTTCCTGGCAGATGGTTTATCACAGAATACTAGGTAGTCTGGGCTGAATTGAAAAGGTTCATGTGTGTATTGTGTTCTAGGTATTTGCTTTTCAACAGTTTAAGTAGTTGACATGTAAATATATTCTTAAAAATATTTAAACACAGTCTCTTGTTATAAAGTCACTAAAAAATTATGACAAATATTTCAAACATTACCTTTAAAAATCAGTTTTTATGAAATTTTGAAAATTTTTATTAACTGTCATAAAATAGAGTATGAGCAACAATTTTTATATGTAAAGTAAATGAAAAAAATGTAAAAATAAATAAATAAATGATAAAAAATAATTTTTAAAAAGAATAATTTTATACCTGCAGAATCCTACCCAATTTAGTTTGCATAATACAGGGCAAGTACAGTACCAGAGCATAAATTCTGATCCTGCAGCTTAACTGTTACAAGTGAAGTGGATATTTTTAAATTTCACTTTGTACATTTAATCACTCTACATGACTTAGCATGTGAAATGAATGTACCCAACATGAATGAACTTCACGCCAGTTCAATTGAGAATATAAAATACATTATCAACAGATAATAATTCATTTATGTGTCCAAAAAATGCCTTGCTTCTGTTACTTTCCTTACAGTTTTTCTGTTTCTTTCCTTACAGTCTCCCTCTTATTTATTTTATATTATTATTATTATTCATTTTTTTCCATTAGATCACTATACACCATTTGGTTTGTAAAGAGAATGTACTCGACATGAAATACACCTCAAACTAGTCCATTTGAGAATACTACAAACAACATCATCAACAGGTAGTAAAACGTTACTGGGTTATTTTTTATTACTGGGTAATATTCTATAGAGTATATGTATTCATCCATGTTTATGGACATTTGTTGTTTCCAAATCTTAGTATTCATAAATGATACCACAATAGACATTGAATTCAAGTGCTTTTCTGACTGAATATTTTCCTATTTTTTGGGTAGATAACCAAGGGTAGAATCACTGGATAAAATGTTAGTTCTATTTGTAGTTCGTTCAGGAGCCTCCATATTGTTTTTCATAGCGGCTAAATCAATTTACATGCCAAACAGTGGTGGAGAGTTCCTCTTTCACCACAGCACCACCAACACTTATCTTCTTTTGTGTTTAATTTTCTTTATTCTGATGGGTTAGCTGGCATGTCACTGTGGTTTTAATCTGCATCTCTAATATAATGAGGGTTGTTGAATATTTCATCTTATGCTTTTTGACTGTTAAAATGTCTTACTTAGAAAAGGTTTTGTTCAACTCAAAATTGCGTTTTGTTCAACTCAAAGTTGAGCAAAACACAGAGTTGAGCAAATGACAGGATTCTTTCTGTATTCTGGTTATCAGTCCTTAACTGAGGCATAGTTTACAAAAATATTCTCTCCTTCTGATAGTTGTTGACTCGCGCTATTAACAGCGCCCTTTGCTGTAGAGAAACTTCTTAATCTGAAGTAATCCCATGGTTTATTTTGGGGATTATTTTATGTTTTTGGGGGGTCTTATTTAAAAAGTATTTGCCTATCCCAGTGACTCCAAAAGTTTTCCCAGAATTTTCCAGCAGTATTTTTACAATTTGAGTTCTTATGTTTAGATCTTTGTTCCACTTTGAGTTGAGTTTTGTTAGTGGAAAAATCAAGATCCAGTTTCATCTTTCTTTAGGTGTATGACTAGTTTTTCCAGCACTGTTTGCTAAAAAAAGTTTCCTTTTCTGGTTTCTTTTTGGAGTTCCTCTTCTGTTCCATTGGTCCACCTGTCCTTTTTTTGTACCAATACCACCCTGTTTTGATTATCAGAGCTTTATAGTATAGTAATGCAATGTCATCTACTCCAGTTTTCTCGCACAATGTAGCTTTGGCAATTCAGGGTCTTCTATGATTCCATACAAAAATACGATGGTCTTATCTAGATCTGTGAAGAATATCTCTTGTATTTTATTGGAATTGTGTTAAATATGTAGATTACTGTGAGTAGAATTGTTATATTGATTATATTAATCTTTCCAATTCAGGAATGTGAATGTCATTCCACTATTTTTCTTTTCTTTTTCAAAATTCTTTTTAAGATTTTCTTAGTTTTCCTTGTAAAGGATTTTAACCACCCTGGTTAGTCTTAACTCTAGGTACCCCTTTTTCTGGCTATGGTGCAAGGGATTATTTTCTTCATTTCTACTTCAGTCAGCTTGTTCTTCTATAGAAATTCTATAGGTTTTTTTTTGCATGCTGATTTCATATCCTGCCACTTTATTGTATAGTCTCCCTCTTCTCTCAACATTTCCTACAATTTCCCCAGAATCAATAAACATTTTAAATGTTTCTATGTCTCATAATATTTCAGTTTCCATCACAGACTGTAAGCAGTCATTATATTGTAAGTAAAGATGCACAATTTCTTTTATTTATAGCTTGGTGTGCTTTACTGAGCTGTGAATCTACTATAATTGCACTCTTTCTATCAAATGCCTTGTTTTTTATGATTGAGTAGTGCCACACTTTTCAATCCATTAATCAACTCATGAACATTTGGGTTGATTCCATGTCTTAGTAATTATGAATAATAAAATAAATATAGATGTGCAAGCACTTTTACTATTTAACTTTGAATTTTTTCTTGTACCTTGACTAGACACCAAGGACTGAAGCCATCATAACCTGGGTTTTATTAAAAAAAAAACAAAAACAAAAACAAAAAAAACTTTGAGTTCTTCATTTGTTGAAATGATATTTATTTCTGGCTGATTAAATATCATGCTTTTTTATGGGTCTTTCAGACTTTCTATGTCATACTGAGTCAATCTTAGTAGATTGTATGTGTCCAGGAATTTGTCTTGTTTGTTGGAGTATAGTATCCTCTAATAATTTTTGTATTTCTATTGTATTCAATATAATATCTTACAGTGCCTGTTTTGTTGTGAATTTGATTTATATGGTTTCTTTATCTCTTCTTAATTAGTCTGCCTAAAGGTGTGTCTGGTGTGTCTTCCTTTTTTTTTTTTTTTTTTTTTTTTTTTTTTTTTTTGCAAAGAACCTGCTTTTGGTCCCATTATTCTGTATAGTTAGTTTATTTTCTATTTCACTTTTTTCTTTTGTAATTTACTTATGTAAATTCATTCACTGTACATCATTACAACATGCAAAATGAGATTTTCCATCCAGAAAACACTGGATATTGGCTCAATCAAGCATATCCATTTCTTGTTTCCTGTATATTTTGCTTTGGTTCCATCCTTGATTTCTTATCTCTCACCCTATGCCATTTCCCACCTTCCTCTCATACTGTCTCTGGTATCTATGGTTGCTTTTTATGCCTTCCCCCACACACACACATTTTATTGTTTAACTGAAGATCTTAGTTAAATATTTTGAATAGCAAGAAACCTCAGTGAGTAGGATGAACATACTATAAAGTAGCACCCAGCTGGGACTATATAGCTTACTGCAGTCATCAAGTTGGTATTTTTGGTGAGCTTTTTAATTTCAAGAAAAAACTTTTATTTTTGGGGGGGGAACTTTTTAAATTTAATTAATTTACATTCATTTCCTAAGCATTGTCACAGCATACAAAATGTGATTTGCTATCCAGAATATACTGCATAGCAGCTTAATCATGCATGTTATTGTCAATAATTGTCCGTTTCTAGTTATATATATATATTCAAAAATGACAGTTTTAACTTAGAGAAATCCTAAGGAACTTTGCTTAAAACTTAAAGCCAGGAAACAAGTTAGGATTCTCTTCAAATAGTAGGTACATAAACCTATTGACAGCTCAAGACAGGACACAATCCTTAAAATGGACAACAAAGCCTAAAAGAAAATCAGCAATGTTTTTAGTCAAAAGTCATAAAATGGTCAGAATCAGCAGTTAGCATAATGGCTATGTCATTGGACTCCCATGTGGTCGACTGCGGTTCGTGTCCCGGACCCAGTGGCTTAAACTCACGCTGGGCGTGTATGCATGCATGCCCAAGATCCTAAGAGGAGAATGGAGAAGAAGGGATTGCAGCGTGGCCATCCCTCCTGGAGGTTGATTTCTCACTTTCTGTCTCTCTGTCTCTCTCTGTCTGGCGAGTGCACGTGCCCTATAGCAAAAACCTCTCCAAAAAAAAGTCATAAAATGGTATTTTACCAGTTCAATCTCATGTACTTAATATATATTCTGTTGTGATTCGATCTTCCCAATTGAATTATGGGCCATAATGTTCAACTCCAGACTTGTCCCGACAATTAAGTTGTTCATTTTCTTAGTTTTTGAACACTTATTTCTGGTATCTGTATTTAATTTTCCTGATATAGTACTCCTTTGAGAACTTCTTGTAGATCTGGTCTGGTGCTGTTAAATTCGTTCAGGTTTTGTTTATCTGTGAATCTTATCTTTTCTCCCCTTTGAAAGATAATCTTGTCAGGTACAGTATTCTTTATTGAAATTGCTTTCCCTTGAAACTTTGAATATATTTTCCCATTCTTCCCTTGCTCGTATTATTTCTGATGAGATGTCTCCCATTTCCTTGATGGGATATCCTTTGTGGGTAACTTTATGTTTTTCTCTTATCAATCTTAGTATCTTGCCTTTGTCTGTGGTTTTGGTCAATCTGGCTATAATGTTTCTTGGAGAAGATCTTCTTGGGTT
>NW_006200268.1:495870-514406 GCF_000334495.1 Tupaia belangeri chinensis
CTTTAAGGAAGTAGGGCAGTGGGGAGCGTGGAGAGCACGGGAACACCGCATGCAACCAATCCTCTTTCAAGGACTGGCTTCCGTGCTCGTGACCAACGTGCCAATTGGTCAGGGGCCCTTTATAAGGCCCTGGGGTGGGGAAGGGAGGAGGAAGAAGACTGTACAGAGCCTGGAGTAAATAAAGTGCTGTAGAGAAGACCGTCTCCGGGTCATTTGTAAAGCGACAATTTCTTTAGCTTTTCTTCTTCAAATTCCCTGAGGTATAATGTTAGGTTGTCCTTTTGCCATCTTTCTGTATTTTTCTTTTGTACCCTAATTGCTATGAACCTTCCTCTTATGATAGCTTTTGCAGTGTCCCATAGATTACAGAAACTGTGAACTCATTATCATTTGTTTCCATGAATCTTTTGATTTCAGTATTAATTTCTTCTGCAATTGTGAAGTCATTCAGGAGTAGGCTATTTAGTTTCTATGTGTTTTTGTATTTTTAAGGATTATTCCTGGAAGTTAATATCAAATTTAATTCCATCAGGGTTGGAGAAGATGCTGGAAATACTTTCTATGCTTTGAATCTATTAATACTACCATGTCATCAGTCTTTGAGAAGTTACCATGTAGGAAAATCAAAACAGTTCATTGATCTGTCTAAAGGAGATAATGAGGTGTTGAGATCTGTGACAATGTGATTTAGTTTATTACTCCTTTTAAATCTACCACTCTTCTTTCCATTACATATTTTGTTGTTCTCAATTGGTTTCATAGATGATATATATAAGTGTTATATCTTCCTAACAAATTAGCTCTTTTACATGTATATATTGTCCTTCTTTGTCTCTTTTTACAGTTTTTTTTTTGCCTTAAAGCTTATTTTATCTGATGTCAGTATAGCAACTCCCACTTTTCTTTTCTTCTCTTTTTCTTTCTTTCTTTTTTTTTTTTTTTGGTTTCCATTTGCATGGAATAACTTTTTTCAGCTCTTCACTTTAGTCTACATATGTCTTTATCCAGGAGATAAATTTCTTTTAGGCAGTAAATTGAGAGTTTCTAATTTTTTAATCCATTCAGCCAGTCTGTGTTTCTTGATCAGAAATGATAATCCATTAACATTCAGTGTTATTATTTGTATATCCTGATTTTCTCTACCATTAAGTTGGCCATATTCTTGACTGTTTTTTTCTTCTTTTATTTCTGCCTGCCTGACTGTCTTTAGTTTTCTTGGTATCACACTCCTTTTAGAATTTCTTAAAGAGCTGGTCTGGAATGCATACATTCATTCAGGTTTTATTTATCATTTACCATATCACAACATTTTTATCTCTTTTTCCCATATGAAAAAAAAATCTTGCAGGATATAGTTTTTTTTTTTAATATGTTTTTCTTTTTTTGTTCAGTCATGTTCCTTAGCTTGCAAAGTGAATATTTCAACATTTATACGTTATTTACCAGTCCAGTTGAGAATACTATACATGTTATCTTCAAAAGAAAATAATCCATATCTTTGTCCCATAAATGCTTGCCTCTATTTTTTTTCTTAATGTCTTTCCTCAGACTCTACTTTTTCACTCATTCTCTTCCCACACTGTATCTGGTACTCATAACTATATCCTCTAGCCATTCAGTTTCACCTATAGAGTGCTGACACTTGGTATATATTAAGTGGAGAAATACAGTGTCTCTCCTTTATTGCCTGGTTTGCTTTACCTGGCAATAAATTCTCCATATTCATCCACATTTTGTCAAAAACCATGGTCTTGTTTTTATGGCTGAGTAGTATTCCATAGAGTATATGTGCCACAGTTTTTCCATTCATCTGTTCATGGGCATTTGGATTGGTTCCATATCTTAGCAATTGTGAATAGTGCCATAATTAACATTAATGTGCAAGCACTTTTCTGACTAAGAATTCTGTTCTTTGGGTAGATACCAATGAGTGGGATTGTTAGATCATATGATAATACTGTTGGTAGATGTTTAAGGAATCTCCAAACTGTTCTCCACAGTGGTTGGACCAATTTACCTTTCCACCAGCAGTGCAGGAGAGTTCTCCTTTCTCCACACTCCTGCCAGGACTGACTTTATTTATTTATTTATTTATTCATTCATTCATTTATTCATTCATTGATTTTTTTATTTATATGTTTTCATCTTAGTCATTCTGACTGGGGTTAGGTAGTATTTCATTGTCGTTTTGATCTGCATCTTCCTTACAATGAGAGATATTGATAATTTTATCATATGCCTTTTGGCTATTTGTAGAGCTTTTTTAGAGAGGTTTTTTTTTTTCAGTTTATTCTCTCATCCTTTAATAGGGTTGAATATCTTTTTGGGGGACAGCTTTTTGAGTTCCTTGTATATTCTGGTTATCAGGCTCTGATGCATAGTTTACAAAGGTATTTTCCCATTCTGAGAGATTCTTATTCACAGTAATTACTGTCTTTTGCAATGCAAAACTACCTAATCTGATGTAATCCCACTTGTCTATTTTTGGGATTATTGACTGTGCTTTGAGGGTCATATTTAGGAAGTCTTTGCCTACTTCAATATCTCCCAGAGTTTCTCCAGTGTTGTCCACTAACACTGTTTTATAGTTTGATATCATAGGTTTAGCTCTTTGACCCACTTTGAGCTGATTTTAGTCAATGTTGAGAGGGTTCAGATTCATCTTTCTGCAGGTGGATATCAAGTTTTTCTAGCACCATTGGCTAAAGATGTGTGGGAGACTGCGCACGAGTGAATATCACCAGTTTTTCAGAGAGTAAACAATTACACAATGCCAAAGGCTATGATTGGCTCTCCTTCAAAATCTCACCTTCAAAACCATACTGTGATTCGGGAACCAGCAGTTAGCATAATGGCTATGTTGCTGGACTCTTATTATGTAGTCAACCACGGTTTGCATCCCAGACCCAGTGGCTTAAAACTCACGCTGGGCACATGTGCGTGGGTGCCCAAGATCCCGAGAGGAGAATGGAGGAGAAGGGGTTGTGGCATGACCATCACCCTGGGGGATGATTTCTCGCTTTCTGTCTCTATGTCTCTGTCTGGTGAGCTCTCACATCCTATAGTGAAAACCTCTCAAAAAAAAAAAAAGAAAAGAAAAAGAAACATACTGTGATTGGCTACTTCCCATAGCAATTCGGTGAGCTTAGAATCCCTCAGATTTGCATATCCAGTATCTCATGATTGGTCCACAAAATCAACAAATAACCCACCTTCTACAGTCCTTCATTAGCATATAGGACAACCAATCACTGACCACAAGCATGTATATAACCATGATCCCTGGCCCACAATCACCAGACGACCCTGAAGACTCTGAAGAGCTGTGACACCATGTCTTTTCCAGACGACCCTGAAGATTTGTATCACTGTGTCATCTCCCTGCTGCCCACAATAAACAGACAACCCTGACACTGCGTCATCTCCATTTTGTAACACTGTGCTACTTGTCCTGTCTCTCACTCCTTCCCTCAGGAAACTTGTTCGACTGTCCCCCAGGTCAGGACATGTGGCACCTGGACAAGGAAACCTGAGTATGAAGGATCCTGTGAAGAGCACCTGAGAAGGGGACAGCAGAGAATTATTTCGAGCACCAAAATAAAGAGAAAGGCCACAGCAGAAAACAGAAGGGGATGGCAGAGAATCATCCTGGAGGGGACGGCAAAAAATCATCCCAAGAAAGGACGGCAGAGAATCGTCCCAGAGGGGATGGTGGAGAATTGTCCTGAGAAAGGCCGCAGAGGAGGATGGCAGAGAATCATCTCAGTAAGTAACAAGAGTGACTTACTTATAAGTAATAAGGGTAATAATGGGACAAGAGCTTAGTTAGCACAAACAAGAGCTTAATCAGTGTGAACTATTCATTCAGGAATTAAAAGAAGCCCTTGCCACTCTAACCAAGGACTCTAAAATTGAAAAATAACAGGGATAGGATCTTATTTCCCTAGATAGTGAGGAAGAAGTTAAAAGCCCCAAAGGTGAGACAAAACCCCAAAAATCCAAAAAACTAAAAAAGAAGAACAACCTTAAGGCTCTACAAGAGCCAAAGAAAAACAAGTCATCAACTAGTTCAGAAGAGGAAATCCTAGAGGACAAGGCTGACAAATATAATAACCTTTCAAAAACGGCCACCACCCTATAACACTACCACCTCAGTACCACCTCTTATTGACCCAAAACAAAAAATAATTAATAAAATAAAACAATTAAAAGAACAAATTCAATTAGAAAAAGAATGCCAGGAACTAATACTTTGGAACCAAGGAGCAGGACTTTTAGCTGTTTGTTTAATTGGAATTGTATTCTTTGATAATGAGGCATTGCTATTTTTGCACTTCAGTTCACATATTACTTGTGGGTAAAATCAGTAAAAACTGGGTCAGTTTTTTGGAATATGTGCTGCTGTTTATCATATCTCTATATGATCTCTACTTGGGTAGTTATGTATTTATCATCACCCTTATTCCACTGCATGTGTTTGTGTTGTTTCTGATGCAGGGATATAACAAAAGAGTCTACAGAGCATATAGCACTTTCTACATTGTAGGTTTAATATTATCCATGCAGATACCTTTTGTATCACAATTAGAGAAACTAAAAACAAATACAGACAAAGAAACAAAACTAGTTCAAGGATCACATATGACAGACTTTGAGACGGAAACTATAGATCCCCAAGGATAGGTTTGGCGCAGTCACAGTGGGTTTGACTTTAAAATGGTAAAAGAAATTAAGGCAGTGGTAGCCCAATACAGAGCTACTGATCCATATACCTTAGCTATAGTTGAAGCCAAGGGCTGGCTCACACCATCTGATTGGCAAACATTAGCCTGAGCTACGCTTTCAGGAGGAGACTACCTGCTTTGGAAATCAGAATATGTAGAGGCTTGTAGGAAAACTGCCCGCCGCAAAGCCCAAGCCAATAATGGCTGGACGGGTCACACGTTTATATGGGAAGGGAAAATCAAATGCAGTATGATCCAGGGCTCTTTGCACAAATTCATACAGCAGGCATAAAGTCCTGAAAAAAACTCCCTGCCAAAGGAGATTTGAGCACCTCCCTTACTAACATTAGACAAAGGCCTGATGAACTTTTTTCTGACTTTGTACATCGATTAATTACCACGTCAGAAAAAATATTCAGTAACACTGATCCAAGTACAGACTTTGTAAAACAACTGCCATATGAAAATGCTAACACTTCTTGTTAGACAGCCACACTGAAAAAGGAAAGACCTGACAGGGTACATACATCTGTGTTCAGAGATCGGATCAGCATGGGTTATTCTCCCCATCTATGCCAAATCACTGAGGATCTTATCTCAGACCAACTAGATTCCCTGGATGAGATGGTTCTTCAAAATAGATGAGGTTCAAATCTCCTCCTGGCAGAACAGAGCGGGTGTCTGTCTTGCTTTACAGGAATGCTGCTGCTTTTACGCCAACAAATCTGGCATTGTTCATGACAAAATACATCAACTCCAAGAACCTCTCCAACAACATAGAAAACAACTCACCAACAATCCCTTATGGTCAGCCTGGAATGGTCTCCTCCCTTTCCTACTTGGCCCATCCATTGGCCTTTTAATTGTTTGCTCACTGAGACCTGTTATATTTAATGGGCTCATGTCATTCCTCAAACAACAAATTGACTTGCTTACTATGCGACCTATCCAGGTCCACTATACTAGATTGGAGATGGAACACCAACACCCCTATATTGGCCTCTCCTGAGGCACTGAATCAGTTAGCCAAAGAGAGGTAAGAGAGTCTGATGAACCCAATAATTGTTCAGTCCTTCCACCTAAGACAGAAGGCCCATCATAGCTATGGGACTCTCCAATGATGGGTAAGAATGGATATATGGTTCCATAAATGACTCCAACCTAAGATAGCACAATTCCCCCAGGCCTTTTCCTCATCTCTCAAATTAAAACAGACAAGGAGGATATGTGGGAGACTGGGCACCAGCAAATATCACCAGTTTCTCAGAGAGTAAACAATTACACAATGCCAAAGCCCATGATTGGCTCCCCTTCAAAATCTCACCTTCAAAACCATACTGTGATTGGACACTTCCCATAGCAAATTGGTGAGCTTAGAATCCCTCAGATTGGCATACCCAGCATCTCATGATTGGTCCACAAAATCAACCAATCATAACCCACCTTCTACGGTCCTTCATTAGTATATAGGACAACCAATCACTGCCCACCAGCATGTATGTAACCACAATCCCTGGCCCACAATTGCCAGATGTCCCTGAAGACCCTGAAGAGCTGTGACACTATGTCATCTCCGGATGACCCTGAAGAGTTGTAACACTGTGTTGTCTCTGTGCTGCCCACAATAAACAGAAGACCCTGACACTGCGTTATCTTCATTTTGTAACACTGTGCCATTCGTCCCATCTCTCACTCCTTCCCTCAGGAAACCTGTTCGATTGTCCTCTGGGTCAGGACAAAGAGGTTTTCCTCTACTCACTTGGTTAACTGGTACTCTCTGTCAAAAATTATTTGACTGTATGTTTGGGAGTTTATTTTTGTGGACTCTATTCTGTTCCATAAGTCCACCAGTCTCTTTCTGTGTCAAAACTGTGCTGTTTTGATTACCAAAGCTTTGTGATATAATTGCTATGAACTTCCCTATTATGACTGCTTTTGCAGTGTCCCAAAGATTATGGAAACCCATGTGCTGATTGTCATTGGTTTCCATGAATCTTATGATTTCAGTCTTTGTTTCTTCAGTAGCTGTGAAGTCAGTTCAGGGGTAGGTTATTCGGTTTCCCTGTATTTGTGTATTCTTATTTTTTATATACATCCAATCACATTATTTAGCTTACAAAGTGAACTTTCTTTTTGAGAGAGAGATTTTTGCTATAGGGTGTGTGCACTCACCAGACAGACAGAGAGAGACATAGAGACAGAAAGCAAGAAATCACCCCCCAGGGGGGATGGTCATGCCACAATCCCTTCTCATCCAATCTCCTCTCAGGATTTTGGGCATGCACGCACACACGCACAGCGTGATTTTTAAGCCACCGGGTCTGGGACGCGAACCGCAGTCAACTACATGGGAGTCCAGCGACATAACCATTATGCTAACTGCTGGTTCCCCAAAGTGAACATTTTAATACCTGAACATCCCCCCCCCCAGTCCAGTTGATAAAATTATCTTTAACAGGTAACACCACACCTCCCTATCCCATCAATGCTCTGCCTTTTTATCCCCCCTCCAAATGTCCTCCTTAGGCCCCGCTTCTCCACACACACCAAATCTGGCATTAACCCCCATCTCTTGTGTTTGTACAACCCTAGGTCATTCATTTTCAGTCACAGAGTGCAGACACTTGGTAAATATTTAGTAGGGACATACAATGTCTCTCCTTCATAGAGTGGCTTGCTTCACTCAACAGTAAAACTTCCATATTCTTCCATTTTCTGTCAAATGCCAGGATTTTCTTGGATTTTATGGCTGAATAGTATGCCATAGAATATATGTGCCACAGTTTTTCAATCCTTTCATCTGTACAGGGGCATTTGGGTTGATTTCATGTCTTAGCAATTGTGAATAGTGCCGCAATAAACATTGATGTGAAAGCACTTTTCCAATGAAGAATTCTTCTGTCCTTTGGTTAGCTATTGAAGAGTGGGACTGCTGAATTATATGATAGTTCTATCTGTAGACATTTGAAGAATCTCCAAATTATTCTCCATAGTGGCTGGGCAGCTTTTTATTTTTTTTCAATCCTTTCATCTGTACAGGGGCATTTGGGTTGATTTCATGTCTTAGCAATTGTGAATAGTGCCGCAATAAACATTGATGTGAAAGCACTTTTCCAATGAAGAATTCTTCTGTCCTTTGGTTAGCTATTGAAGAGTGGGACTGCTGAATTATATGATAGTTCTATCTGTAGACATTTGAAGAATCTCCAAATTATTCTCCATAGTGGCTGGACCAATTTATATTCTTACCACACCGCACCAACACTTATAGATTTTGCTTTTTTAATCTTAATTATTCTGACTGGGGTTAGATGTATCTTAATGTTGTTTTGATCTGCATTTACCTTAGGATGAGGGATGTTGAGCATTTTTTCATATGCCTTTTGGCTATTCTTTTGTCATCTTTACAAAGTGTTTTTTTCAACTCCTTGTCCCATCTTTTAATAGGGTTGATCATGTTTTTTCCAAACAGCTTCTTTAGTTCCGTGTGTATTCTAGTAATCAGTCCCTTATCTGATGCATAATTTACAAAAATATTTTCCCATTCTGAGGACTGTTGATTCACACTAATTACTGTGTCTTTTGCCATGCAGAAACTTCTTAGTCTGATGTAATCCCACTTGTCTATTTTGGGGATTATTGACTGTGCTTTGGGATGATCTCAGACAAATTTTATTATTGACTTTTCTAGATCTGTGAAGAATGTGTCTGGTACTTTAATTGTCATTGCATTAAATATGTAGATTAATATGGGTAGAATTGCCATTTTTATTATATTAATTCTCCAATCCAGGAACATAGGATGTCCTTCCATTTTTTTTGTGTAATTTTCAATTTGTTTTTTTATCTTCTCATAGTTTTCCTTTTGGAGGTGGTCTTTAACTTCTTTGGTTAGATTTATTCCTACATATCTTATCATTTTGGTGGCTATGGTAAATGCAATAACCTTTTTCAATTCTATCTCAGTCTTCCTGTTATTCACATATAAAAATGCTATCAATTGCTATATATTGATTTTATATCCTGCAACTTTACTATAATCATATATTACTTTCAGTAATTTTTCCATGGAGACCATTGGGTCTTCTATATATAGAATCATGTCATCTGCAAATAGGGAGAGTTTCACCTCTTCTTTTTATATTTGAATGCCTTTTATTTTTTCCTCTTTTCTGATTATCTTTGCAAGGACTTCCCTTACTAAGGAGTGGAAGGAAGTGGGCATCCTTGTCTTGTCCCTGTGATTAGTGGGAAAGCTTTCAGCTTTCCTCCATAGATGGTGTTTAATGTGTTGTGAAATGCCCCTTCTATGTTAATTTTGCTGAGAGTCTTGATCATCAAAGGATGTCGTATCTTATCAAATACTTTTCTGCACCAATTGATATGACCATATAGGTTTTATCTTTATTCCTATTAATATGATGGATTACATTTATGGTTTTGTGTATGTTTAACCAAGTTTGCATTCCTGGAATAAAGCCTACCTGGTCATGGTGTATGATCATTTTTATACGTTGTTGGGTACGATTTGCTAGTATCTTGTTGAGAATCTTTGCATCTATATTCATCAGAGATATTGGTCTATTGTTTCCCTTCCTCATCCTGTCCTTATCTGTTTTAAGGATGAGGGTGATAGAGGCTTCATAGAATGAATTAGGGAGAGATTCACTCTTTTGGATCTTTAGAAATATGTTGAGCAGAACAGGGGTTAACTCTTCTTTGAAAGTTTTGTAGAATTTAGAGGTGCTTCATCAGGGCTAGGGCTTTTCTTTGTTGGGAGGTTATTACTGATTCAATCTTCTGGATTGTTATGGGCCTATTCAGACTTTATATATCCTCCTGACTCATTCTTGATAGATTATATTTGTCCAGGAACTTTGAGAATTTTTCTTAAAATTAATATGAAGTTTAATTTTATCGTTTTTGGAAAAGATGCTGGATAGAGTTCGTATGTCTTTGAATATTTAGAAGCTTGCTTTGTGCTCTGTCATGTGGTCAATCTTTGAAAAGATTCTACCTTAAAAAAAAAAAGTGTATCTTGGGATTTTTCAGTGGAAAGTTCTATAGATGTCTGTTAAGTGCATTTGATTCATGGTATCATGTAGATCCATTATCTTCACTTTTTTGTTTGCTGGGTATAATTATTTTGATTGAAATTGTTTTTATTTAACACTGTAACTATATTTCTTCATTCTTTTCTTGGTTGCCTCATTTCTGATAAGAGGTCCTGTTTCTTCTGTTCATTTGTGACTTAATGTTTCTTTCTTGGCAATTGTAGAAACTTTTCCTTTTTTGTAGTTTGGCCTCCTGTGTATGATGTGCTGTGGAAAAGATCTTTTTTAATTGATTCTATTTGAGATTCTTCATATTTCTTGGGTTTATATTTTAGTGGTTCTCTAGACTTGGAAAGTTTTCTTTCAGGATTTCATGGAAAGTTATTAATTATTAGATTATTTATATCCTCATTAATTTCTTCACCCTCAGGGATACCAATTACTCCAATGTTTGGATGTTTAATGGTACCTAGATAAATCTTTTATACATTGTCCTCCTTTTTCTTGGTATTTTCTTAGTATTTTTTTATCTTTTTTTTTTGTAGGTTAGAGGTTTTGTTTTCTATTTCTAAGATTCAATCTTCTGCAGGATTTAATCTTTTATTTTCAAGGGAAGTTTTGATTGTCTGTATTGTAGTCTCACATTTAAAAGTTCTGTTTGATTTTTCATGGTGTCTAATCCTTTTTTTAGTATTTTGGAAGGACATCCTCATTTCTTGGAGTTGAATTTTTATTTTCTATTATATCTTATAAAGTTTTGTCACTATAAATATCCTATTTTTTTGGCATTTTGATAATATTCTCTAATTTTTTTCATAGTTGGAGTCAAGTTACTTTATTGGAGTTGTATACTGGTTTCTCTCATCCTTGAGGGTCTTCTCTAATTTTTGTAATTTTGTATTGAATTCACTTTTTACTAATTTGTTGAAGAATTCTGTAACTGTGAACTCTTCTCTTTTCTTTTACTTTGAAATAATTTTGTGCTAATTTCTTTCTTCTACTGTGTCTATCAGTGTGGTAACTACAGAAGTTGCTTGAGATCAGATTTATGAAGAGGAGCTTCTCTCTTTATTTAACTGGTTCATGTGATGGGGGTGAAAAATTCTCTTGAGTCTTACTATTCAGATGTTTGTCTGCTATGCACCCAGCCTTTTCTAGATTATGTATGAGGACTGAGCACCAAAATGAGAAAGGAAAAAAAATAAAAGATATAAAACAGAAATAGGAAGAATAATAAAAGAGCCAAGCAAGAAAGAACAAAACAAAAACAATGGAAAATGAGAAAAAAAATGCTTAAAAGGGAAGATAAATTAAACATGAAAATTTGGTGACATGCTAGTAGTTATTCTAGGAGAAGAAAAGGGCAATACACACAGAGATGGAGATGTTTGCAAATATTCTATCCTATATGAGGCAAAGGGAAACAAATTAACAAGAGAATGTCATGGGGACAAGCTATTTTTTAAGTTAGAAAAGATAGATAATAACAAGATAAAAGAGATTATCCTAACCTTTTCTAGCTTATGGAGGAGTCTGGACAGGGGTACTGTAGCTTTGGACTTCACAGCAGTGATGAGAGGCTCAGAAAAAAGCAGCACATGCAGAGATGGAGAGGTATGCAAATATTCTGTTCAATGCGTGGAAAAGACAAACAAATTAGCAATAGAAAGGTGCAGGGGGGAAAACAGGATTTTTTGGGGGGGAGGGGTTTTCTTGTGTGTGTGTGTTTTTTTTATAAGTTATAAAAACAATAGGGTAGACCGAGATTTTTCCTACCTTTTCTAGGTTTTAGGATCTAGAATAAGGGGCCTTGACTGGGGCTTCACAACTGTAATGTTAGATCCAGAAAAAGAAAGCAAATTCAAAGGTGGAGATGCCTGAAAATATCCCATACTCAATAAAGGAGAGACAAATATCAAGAGAAAGACTTAGGTGTATAAATGGTTTTTTTAATTATTAATTATTATTATTATTATTTAGCTAGAAAAGATAAAAAATAACAGGTTAAACAGAGATTTTCCCTATCTTTTTTTCCTTCTGGAGTCTGGAAAGGGGGGAGCCCAGGCTGAAGGCTTCACAGCAATGATAATAGGTCCAGAAAAGAATAGCACATACAGAGATGGAGTTGCCTGCAAATATTTTATCTTATATGTCTTTTTAAAAACTTAGAAAATATAGAAGTAACAGAATAGAGATTTTGCATACCTTTTCTAGATTCTGTAGGGTGTGATCTAGTTGAGGGCTTCACAGAGTGACACTAAGCACAGAAAAAAGAAGCACACACATAGGTGGATATGACTGCATATAAGATAAGGGAAACAAATTAGCAATAGAAAAATGAAGGGGACAAAACTATTTTTATAATTATAATAGATAGAAAATAACAGCATAGAAATAGATTTTGCCTACTGTCAACAAAAAATAAATAACCAACTGTAAAATTAATAATTAATGTGGTTTATTTCCAAACCAACTGTGTGACCTAGGCCGGAGAAGAGGCATACATGCCTTTTCTCGGGGTGATCATGTACAGAGGTTCCTTTTATTTGCTTTTGAGATTGACAGACAACATTTAATTAAAAGATTTCCCATTGGTCTGGCCCAAAAAGGCGGGACATGTAGAAGCGGGGGCGGGGGGTTGTAGGTTATAGGTGGGTTCCACAAATTCTTAGGTCAGTGATTGGAAAGGAAGATCTGTATCTTGGGAAGAGATTAGTTAAAGAAAGGGTTAATCTACATCTTATACATCTTAAGGAAAAGGGAAGAACCATGTCTTGGGAAGAAATAAGCAAAAGAATATGCTGTAATCATTTGAAATATACATCTCAAAGATACTATGCCAGAAACAGGAGGCAGGAAGAATCCTGTCAATAGAAAATAAATGGTCTATAAATGGTCTAGTAATGTTTGTAGGTATGACTTCCCCAGTCCCTTTTGGAAAATAGAAAAAGTAGTCAGATTTCTGTCCACATTCCCCCCTGTTGGCCAAAAATCATTCCTCTGAATGCATGTGTAGGCCACAAAATTGACAGGTCCCATGGTGCTAGGGAGATTCGTCCCTAGGAGTCATGTCCCATGGTGCTAGGGAGACTCATCCCTAGGAGTCAAGTCTCACGGTGTTAGGGAGGCTCATCCCTAGTGATCAGGTCCCATGGTGCTAGGAGGCTCATCCTAGGAGTCAAGTCCCAGGGGGAGGACATGTCTGACAGACTTTCCCTAAATAGCCAATTTACCTTTTGGCAAAGGGGAAAAAGTCAAGCATTAAAGTTCAGGGGGAAAAAACATCTTGGAGAAGATGTATGTGCTACCATAATTCGGGTGTGTGATTTTTTTGTTGTTGTTGTTGTTCTTCCTCTTCCTGTATCTGGCATAGCATTTACATGAGATATAACACAAAGGTAGAAACAATCATTATAAAAAACTGCGGAGACTATGCATCCAACAGTGTTGTAAACAGAATCAGAGGGCATCAAACATCCCAATCATCCAAAAAAACCTCTACATGCCTCATCATATTTCTTAATCAGGCTCACAATATGTTTACCTTCCTTATCAACAGTTACTTGAACTGTGTGGTAAATTTCATCCAATGATTTTAATACTGATACTAGTTTAGAGTCTAATAAGTTTAATTTTTCTTCTGGACAGGCTGTTTCCATAGGTAATACATCCTGAGGGGGTATAAGGTAAACTCAAGAAACATCTGATCTTCAATGTCTAGATTATCATAGGACTTGTTTATAGGGAGCAAAATTACCTTCTCAACAACTTTAGTGTTGCACCAGATGTTGGTACTAGGTAAGGTAAAAGAAGTCTTATTACAGGAAAAATTATAAGACTTCCACCGTGTCATTTTGTTTTCCTTCCCAGCAAAAAAAAATGACCTTTTTCCTTGTACCAGATGTTATGTTTTATGGACGTTGACACCAGGGGTCAGACCTGCGAGAAATCAGGATTCCAAGTAACCTGGGGACAGAGCCATTCTCCCCTCCTATTTTCATAGTCAGAAAGGGAGATGGGATGCTATGTACTTTTATTGATCAAAATCGCCCAGTGACTCCCCATAGGGAGTATTTGTGAGATATTTGCAATTGTTCCAATGTCTGCCAATTGGACTACAGAGTGTTTTTATTTTTTTTGGCCCGTGTTGTACTTTTGGCACATGGGCTTTAAGGATACAATATCTGAGATCACATTTACCATCTAAGAATTTCCATAAATCTGGAGGCCCATAGGTCACCCATAAGTGTTTGGATTGTGCTTCAGCACCGAGCAGAAAAAGGATCATTAGTGGAAACATTACCCAATTTGATGAAAATCTTGACCATACCTTATTATTTTTAAAAAATCTCAAGAAAAGAAGAAAAAAAAAGAATTTTTTTTTTTAAAGAAAAAGGAAAGAGAACAAAAGAATCTTAGTCAGGTCTCTCTGGAGGGTGTCTCTGGGGTCTTTCGAAGTCGAAGACGAATATCAGAGATGGGTTCAGAGGTCCAGGAGTGAATCGAGATAGGGACTGGGTCAGGTGCTCGTTTTAGGTGTGTAACATGGATCCATGAGGGGACTCCTTTTACCTTTGCAGCACATGAATTTGTCAAGAGTACCTGATAGGGTCCTTTCCATTGGGGTTGTAGGGAGTCCTTCAGTTGGTGCCGCTTCCAATATACAAATCACCTGGTCGCAGTCCATGATCCTTTATGTCTTCATCCCCCAGGTGCTCACTGTGGAAAGATTTCGTTACCAATTTTGCACTTTCTGTTAGTGTCTGAAGAAGGTCTTGGCAGTAATGTAATATTTCTCCTTTTATTAACGCTTGTTCATATAGGCCTTCATCCAGTCTCATAGGTCGTCCTGTGATTATTTCAAAGGGAGATAAATGATGTTTTCCAAAAAGGGTGGATCTCAGATTTAACAAAACCAGTGGTAGGGCCTTTGGCCAAGGGAGGCAAAAAGCTTCCATTAACTTTGCCAGTTGAGTCTTTATAGTACTATTTGTGCATTCCAACAAACCAAAGGGCTGAGGGTGATAGGCACAATGGAAATGTTGCATTATAGGCAAGATCTTACAGATCGATTGAACAATTTGTCCTATAAAGTGGGTTCCTTGATCACTGTGCAGCTCAGAAGGGATTTCCCAAAGTGGAATAATTTTTTTCTAACAGGATTTTTCCAACGGTTAAGGCAGTAGCCCTTCAACAGGGAAATGCTTCTACCCAGTGGGAGAACATACAAACCAGAACCAATACATATTTAAAATTCTGAGATAGTGGCATCTGGATGAAATCCAATTGCCATACCTCAAAGGGTCCTTTAGGTAGGGGAAAATGACACTGGGAACCATGCAAGGGCTTGCCAGGGTTATGTTTTGGGCACAACGTGCACCAGGAATATACCTTTGCAGCTATTGTGGGGGATGGTTTCCAAAAATGTTTTCTCCATGATACCATTTTTTCAGGGGCCCAATGAGTCATTTCATGAATAAATTGGAGAAGAGGTAGCTGTGCACCTACAGGAACAATGGGTTTTCCAGTAAGTTCTACCCATAAGTTTTTGTCTGCTACAAACTTGCCTCCCTTTTGTTGCCACATCTGTTTTTCTCTAGGAGAAGAAACCTGCTGGTATTGAAAAAGAATGTTAGAGTGTTTGCAGGCTTGAGGGCACATTCCCGAGCAGGACAGGCCATTTTTCCTAGTGCAGCATTTTTTTGCTGTAGTATCAGCCAAATTGTTACCTTTAGTTTCATCTGTACTTAGTTTTGAATGCCCTGGGATTTTTATAATAGCTATTTGCTTTGGCATCTGATTGCTTCTAATAATTCTGAGACTTGTTGCCCATTTCAGATGGATTGCCCAGACAAGGTGAGAAAACCTCTTTGTTTCCATAACATACCAAAATCGTGGGCCACTCCAAAGGCATAGCAACTGTCTGTGTATGTATTCATGACCTGTCCATTTGCCAACTGGCAGGCTCTAGTTAGTGCTATTTATTCAGCCACCTGGGCTGATTTCACTCCTAGGAGTTGGGCACTCTCAGTGATCTCTACCGATGAAGTAATGGCATATCCTGCTTGGTAATGTCCCTGATCATCCCTTAAATAGGAGCCATCTGTGAACCAGACCAAGTCAGCATTTTCAATGGGGGTCTCCTGCAAATCGTTCCTAGGGGAGAGAAGGATATCAGTTAGCAAGATGCAATCATGGTCTTCTTGTTCATCTGGCATGGGAAGCAAGGTGGCAGGATTGAAAGTGTTACAACGTTTTAGAGTTATGTTTGGGGCAGAAAGTAGGAGCACTTCATAAGAGGCAAGGCGACTGATGGAATAGTGTTGAGTATGGTGGGAATTCAAAAGTGATTCCACAGAATGGGGGGCATATATAGTAAGTGGAGATCCAAGGATGAATTTCTCGATGCTCTTGCATAAAGTGGCTGCAGCTGATATAGCTCTCATACAAGGGGGGTGAATCTAACTATTGGCTAAAATACTCCACTGGTCTGTGGTGGTCATTATGTTTTTGGGTTAGTACTCCCAAGGCATTTCCATTTACTTCATGAACAAAAATAAAAAAAGGGAGTCGGTAATTTGGATGACCCAGCGCTGGTGCCTGGGTAAGAACTTGTTATAAGTTTTCTATGCAGAGTTTCTCCTTTTCTTCCCAGCAGATTGGATCTGGCTGGACTTGTCTCAATTTCTCATATAAAGGCTGGGCCATCAGTGAGTAATTTGGAATCTAGTTTTTATAGTAGCCAGTAAGTCCTAAGAACCTCCCTAATTGTCTTTTTGTTTCAGGTATCTCTCAGGATTTATTAATAGCCCCTTTGAAGAGATTATGTGTCCCAGATACTTAATTGTAGGAAGACAAAATTGTAGCTTGTCCTTAGATACTTTGTGCCCCCTATCTACGAGTTGTTGTAACAAGTGAATAGTGTCTTTCTTACATTTAGTCAGAGAGGATGAACACAATAGCAGGTCATCCACATACTGAATTAAGATGGATCAATTTGGAAATTCAATGTTTTCTAAATCTGCCTTTAAAATTTGGGAAAAATATGTTGGAGACTCACAATAACCCTGGGAGAAAACTGTCCAGGTGTACTGTCATTTTTCCCACATAAAGGCAAAAAGATATTGACTCTGTTGCTCTATGGGTATGCTGAAGAAGGCACTGCATAAGTCAATGACAGAGAAATGACTGGCATTTGTGGGGATGCTAGATAGTAAGGTATGGGGGTTTGGAATCACAGAATGTCTAGGAATTATTATTTTATTAATGGCCCTAAGGTCCTGAACAAACCTCCAGCCCTTACCGTTTGGCTTTTTGACTGGAAGATTCGGTGTATTACAGGGACTAGTGCAAGGTATTATGAGGCCCTTGTTTAAAAACTCCTGAACAATGGATTTAATTCCTAGCAAGGCTTCTGGCTTAAGAGGATACTGTTAGGCAAAGGTTTAGACTTATTTATGGCTATCTCTATGGGAGTACTTTCCAATATCTGAGGAAGAGTTTGCCCATAAGGAATCAGATATTTGGGGTAAGAAAGTCTCTATTTCCCCTTGCCTGGGGTCTTGGTCAGCTTTTATCACCATAATATTACATGCAGGCTTTTGCAGGTCTTTGACATGTCCTAGATTTAGGACCATCTGCCCCTTCTGTGAAAATGAGATATGGGCATTATGTGTTTCAAGGAAATCTCTTCCTAGCAAGTGCATCTGAGCACTATCTACTATAAGGAATGTATGGTGGCCATTGTTGCACTTTTGCCCAATCTTGCGTTGTTGCCCATCTTGCATTGTTGCACTTTTGCCCAATCTATAACCTTAGGAAATACTTGAGGTAGAACAGTGCAGAGGCGGTCTGAAAGTTCTCTGCATTCGTTCCTTGCTTCTGCACTTATTTTATCAAAATCATCCAAGGGGTTTTTCCAATCTGCTAACCTAAACCATTCTTCTGCCTTGTTTCCTGGAGCTAGAAGCTGGATTAGCTGATACAGATCTGAAAATCCTGGTTTTAAGGGTTATTTCAAACTCTTTTGCGAATCCAATAGGGTCTTTAGTTGGGTCAGGAAACCCCGATATTAAAGCTTTCAGTTCAGCCTTTGTCCATGGGGTATACATTACGTTTGGCTCTCCTCATCCAGTGGGTTTCTCCTTAAAAGAAGCAAGTATGATTTTATTTCCCACGTTAATATTGCCTACACCTTCTTTAGTTAGGGGAGAGGCAACAGGAGTATGAAGAAATATAGAGTTGTTCAGACAGGGAGTTCAGAGAGTAAAGGACACGGAGGAGGAGCAGGAAGAGAAATAGATTCTGGTGCCTTTTTTGTTTCAGAAGCAGGTTCTGTTATCCCTTTTAATTCTGAGACAGTCTCAAGTATTTTTTTTATTAATTTCCTGAAGGGATGTAAGCTTATCATTTCCTCTTTTAGTTGATTCTAAATACCAATCAAAAAAAGATTCCCATTCTTTTTCCTTAATGCAAGACCCTAGTTTTTCTAACTTAGCATGCAAGAAAACTAGCTTAGGAATATCAAACATTCCCCACTTAGGAAATTTCAATCCCAAATCACCTTTTGTAAGTTTTTCCCAATTTTCTAAGTACTTGCAAATTAAAGCGCCATAATTATCGTACATAAATCTAGCTGGAGTGCCCAATGGGGGTAGCTCTCCTTGGTTTTTTTAGTTGTAGATGTCTTATTTCCCATATTTTACTCCTTTTTTTTTTTTTTTTTTAGGAAAAACGGGTCGGGAAAATAAGGACTTTT
>NW_006200268.1:514536-517897 GCF_000334495.1 Tupaia belangeri chinensis
TGCCCAAAACGCTTGAGTGTTCAGCTCTTAATTTATGTTTACTAGATGGGCCTGTCTAAATTACTGTATTGGGGATTTCCTATAGGGCTGCTACTCATCCTGCAGGGGAGGAAACAACCCCTCTTGCCAAACACTCCCTAAAATATGGCTCTCAGTCCCCTGAGATGCTTACCCAAAAGGGAGGAGCAAAATGTCCTTTATCTTCAGAGCTGAGAGTCTCAGTCTCTCATTTGTCTATTTTATGGGGCAGTCCAGTTTCTCCACATACTAGATAAATAAAAATAATAAATTGTACAAAAATCATTTTAGGATATAACCTCAAATGTTAGGTTTTTGTAACCACCCCCATCAAAGGAGAGTAAACTGCTAATCCTCACTAGGAGGATAGCAAAGACCACCACTCCTGACTGAGAGGAGAGCAAACCACTGATCCTCACTAGCAGGATAGCAAAGACCGCTACTCCTGACTGAGAGAAGAGCAAACCTGGGTTACCCAAAGCAGATAAACATACAAGATAGACGAACAAGAAACCAGCTTAGAAATAAACCAGACCATCTACCAAATTTTGGGAGGTCTGGGGCCAGAGAACTTACCGAATCTCCCCCAAGGAGAAGCTTGGAGCCAGAGGGGGCTCAGAGGGCCCACTGTGCTGGTACCAGGAACTGGGTTCGAAACCACCCCTCGGAAGATCTTCAATTCCTCTCTGATCCCTTTGTCATTGCCATCTTGTCGACAGAAAATAAATAACCAACCATAAAATTAATAATTAATGTGGTTTATTTCCAAGCCAACTGTGTGACCTAGGCCGGAGAAGAGGCATACATGCCTTTTCTCGGGGTGATCATGTACAGAGGTTCCTTTTATTTGCTTTTGAGATTGACAGACAACATTTAATTAAAAGATTTCCCATTAGTCTGGCTCAAAAAGGAGGGACATGTAGAAGCGGGAGGGGGGTCTTGTAGGTTATAGGTGGGTTCCACAAATTCTTAGGTCAGTGATTGGAAAGGAAGATCTGTGTCTTGGGGAGAGATTAGTTTAAAAAAAAGGCTTAATCTACATCTTAAGGAAAAGGGAAGTACCATGTCTTGGGAAGAAATAAGCAAAAGAATACACTGTAATCATTTGAAATATACATCTCAAAGATACTACACCAGGAACAGGAGGTAGGAAGAAACCTGTCAATAGAAAATAAATGGTCTGTTAATGTTTGTAGGTATGACTTCCCCAGTCTCTTTTGGAAAATAGAAAAAGTAGTCAGACTTCTGTCCACACTATCCTTTCATAGCTTCTGGGGTCTGGTAGACTGGGCATCACAGCATTGATGCTAGACCAAGAAAAGAGCATCTCATGCAAAAATGGAGATGCCTTCAAATATTCTGTCATATATGAGGGAAGGAGAAACAAATTAGCAAGAGAAAGCACAGAAGGAAGTTAGAACAGGTTTTTTCTTAAAGCTAGAAAAGATAGAAAATACCTGAATATAAAGAGATTTTTCTGTACCTTTTCAAGCTTCTGGGGAATAACAAGAAAGACTATCAGGCTGCAGGATTAAAAGCACTGGGCTGACTTAAAAAGTGGCAGCACATGCAGAGATGCTGATGCCTGTCAATATCATGTCCTATATGCAAAGAGAGACAAATTTGCAAAAGAAAGATGCAGAGGGGAAAAAAAGGTTTTTTTAGGTTATAAAAGATAGAAAATAACTGGAAATAGATTTTTTTCTACCTTCTCTAGTTTCTGGTGTTTGAAAAGGAAAAGGCCCAGGCTGGAGGCTTCACAGATACCTGCCAATATTCTGTCCTATATGAGGAAAGGAGAAACAAGTTAGAAAGAGATAGATGTATAGGGTAGAAAAACCTTTTTTTCTAAAAGCTAGAAGATATAGAAAATAAGAGAATAGAAAGTGATTGTCCCAATCTTTTCTAGCTTCTGGGGTCTCTTAAGGGGTGACTGTGACTGGGAGTTTCACAGCAATTATGCTAGGTTGCCAATATTCTGTCCTATATGAGGAAAGGAGAAACAAGTTAGAAAGAGATAGATGTATAGGGTAGAAAAACCTTTTTTTCTAAAAGCTAGAAGATATAGAAAATAAGAGAATAGAAAGTGATTGTCCCAATCTTTTCTAGCTTCTGGGGTCTCTTAAGGGGTGACTGTGACTGGGAGTTTCACAGCAATTATGCTAGGTCCAGGAAAAAGCAGCACATGCAGAGATAGAGATGCCTCCAAATATTTTGTCTACATGAGGGAAGGAGAGACAAATTAGAAAGAGAAAGGTGCAGCAGGAAAAAAAAAGTCTGTTAAGTTAGAAAAGATAGAAAACAATAGGGTAGATGAAAGACCCCCCCCCCACTTCAATAGCCGGTGACCCTTCAGTCCAAAGAAAGTCACGGCAATCCCAATTAATCACAAGAGTCAGTTTTTGCTGTAAAATACAAGAGGGCTTTATTACTAGCACCCTACGACTCCACTCCTGGTCACAAGACTCAGGGGAAAGAGGAGCCCCAAACAAAAGAAGCATGAAGATTATATAGACACAGGTTTGAGGGGTGGAAAAGGGGGGGTGAGGGATGATGGAGTGGGATACCGGTCCACTAAATGTGGTAATTATTTCTCACTGGCTTTCTTGTTTACACAGATGTCACGACTGGGTCAGGTCAAATACCAGTGCCGGCTTTTTATTTACACGAGTGGCCTTCAAGGGCATTTAGCAGATGTCTGGCTTTCCAGGGCAGGGATAACACAATTTGCAGAAACCTGACTTTCTGCACGTAGCTGAGCTGGTACGAGAAGTGAAGCAAGCTCCAGTGGCTTGCATAGCTCAGGGCTGTTTTTTAAAGCCGTGGTGCAAGCTTTTGTACAGAAGCAGAAACAGCAAGCAGTTAATTGTCACAGAGTGTAGTTTAAGTGCATTTTTATTCTTACATTCTCCCATTTTCTGTTTTTGGAAAGAGTTTAAATTATAAAACTCAAGGGTCTACAGAAGTGTCTATCTGCCGAAGGGCCTGATATTGTTGTTGAAGCATAAGGACCTGCACTGTGCTTATCCATTCCCGGACGAAGGCAACTAAGAATGCAGGGTCTAAAGGTTAGTATAAGGAGGAGTATTATTAAAGGGCCAAGCAGGGTGGACATAAGGGTAGTGAACTAAGGAGAACAATTGTACTAGTTTTTGAACTATCCCTGTTAGGCTTCATGGTCTTGGCGCCGATTGTCTAATCTCTCCCTAAGTTTGGACATGGAGTCTACTACAACACCAGAATGGTCAGTGTAGAAACAGCATTGTTTATTAAGGGCAGCATATAGGCCCCCTTTTTTTAAGAACAGTAGATCTAGGGGGGGGGCTCACGCCCCCCACAGCGC
>NW_006200268.1:519487-524202 GCF_000334495.1 Tupaia belangeri chinensis
ACCTAGAAAAAAAAAAAAAAAATAAAAAAAAAAAAAAAAAAAAAAAAAAAAAAGAACAGTAGATCTAATCCCCATCTGTTTTGTAGGACTACTTCAGATAAGGATGTCAGGGAGTCCTGGAGCTTAGTAATGGAACTTTGTATAGCTTGGAGATCATTGTCTATGGCTCGCTGGAGACTGTCTACATATTGAAGAGTTTGAATAAGTGCAGCTGTCCCTGTCCCAATACCTGCAGAGAACCCGAGACCCAATAAAACCACCAAGGTTAAGGAAATAGGTTTTCTCTTTTGTCTAAAATGGGTATGATTAAATTGAGTTTTGAAAGTATTGGAGTCATAATAGAGGATTCGTGGGAAGATTTGTACTAGTACACAGTAGTCAGTTTCAGGATTAAACACAGAGGAGTGTATACAAGGGGTTAGGCCAGTGCTGCAAGGCCACCAGCGTCCAGGAGGAGGAACTAAATAAGTATCTGTAGGGGGTTTATCAGAAACAGTTATATTACATAAGTACAATTGATTTGTGGGCACTTTGCCAAGACAAGTGCCTTGACTGGAGACCGAGGACAAGGTAAGAGTGGTATTTTAGCTACAAAGGTGGGAGGAAGGTAAAGAAGTGTAGTTTTCCAGAAGGGCAATGCCCTCATAATAAGGAGGACTTGAAGCTAGACACAACCAACAAGATTCAGTTAATTTGGGGCTGGAGGAATTTAGGGCCGCAAAGGCTCCTTGCACTAAGCCAAAGAGTCTTTGGTCGTTGTTAACCTTCATACTTTGCTGGAAGGGGTGTTGCTTGGTATGAAGAGAGTGGCTGCGGGCATTTGAATTGAACTGAGTGGTAGGTTCAATCCCTTGGGGGTCAGGGATGATGGAAGGGGTTTGGTAAGTTTTGGGATATATAGTCCAGGCCCAGAGAGCCGTAGGAGCGGCGGGAGGTATCCCCCATACAAGAGGCCTTCGATTTAGCGGGTCATCTACGAGTAGCCTGATAGTAAAGGCAATACCAGGATCTGCTCCCATCGCATATAGTCTTAAACCTCATCTTTGTCCCGCAAGCCATTTTTGGGTCTCTTGTTGAGCTCTAGAAGTAAAGGAGATTTGGATGGGGTTGCATTTAGTGTGGGCACTAATGCAATTTTTTCAGGAAGTTGGACCCCCCGCCAGGGCCCCCTAGTAATGGTTATTAAAGGGTCTGGTGTGGGGGGCGGGGGGGGGGGGCGGGGAGGGGCAAGGAATATATCCAGTGGATATACAGTCCCAGTTGGAACAAAAGAAATGAGCTAGACCTCCACATTTGCGTAAATTGATGCCCGGGCAAACGTAAAAATGCTGGTTGTAAGTGGCAGATTTAGAATAGGGGCCAGCGCATCCATATTTTAGGGTGGAGGAATTCTGGGCAGAGGTAGTCCATGAATTATGCAGAGTTTGAGTGGGTGTTCCAGTTTTTCCACTTTCCAAGTTGGGTTCGGCGGGAATGCTGGTTTAGCTGGGAAACGTGGATCCAGGAGGGGATGCCATCCACCTTAATAGCTGTGGGAGTGGTTAATAATACCAAAAAGGGTCCCTTTCACCGGGGCTCTAAATTAGTTGTCGGATGTCTTCAGACGTACATGGAGTCTCCGACCTGGAACTGGTGAGGCACCTGAGTGTCTCCTGGCTTATAAGCCTCTGCGGGCTGACTCCATATCTCCGTCTGCACGGCTTTAAGGGCCTTTAGCCTAACATAGAGGAATTGAGGAGAGTGAGAGATGGAAACAGGAAAATGCATAGCAGTGAGTGGGGGCGGAGCCCCATACAAAATTTTAAATGGAGTTAGATTAAAGGGTCCCAGAGTGTTCCGCACACGGAACAGGGCGAATGGAAGGAGGACTGTCCAGTCTTTTATGCCAGTCTCTAAGGTCAATTTAGTCATGGCCTCTTTTAGAGTTCTGTTTATATGTTCTACCTGTCCTGAGCTCTGGGGTCTATATGCGCAATGTAAATTCCAATTGGACCCCAGGATCCTGGCCAATCCCTGACTTATCTGTGCGACGAAGGCCGGGCCATTGTCAGACCCGATGGTGCGGGGTACCCCAAACCGGGGAAAGATTTCTTCCAAGATTATTTTGACAACAACTCGTGCAGTTTCTTTTTTAGTGGGGAAAGCTTTTACCCATCCTGAAAAGGTGTCAATGAACACCAACAGATACTTGAGACTGTACCTGCCTGGTTTAATTTCAGTCAAGTCTATTTCCCAGTGGCTTCCGGGACAATCTCCTCGTAGCCTTTTTCCAGGAGGCATTTTATTTGGGCAGGCGTTTACGAGTTGACAAGGCTTGCAATTGTCTACTGTTAATCTGGCGAGCTTGTGTAAGTCCAAAATGTAATATGGGGACCGCTGAACGGAGGTTATTAAATGTTTTGAGCCCAGATGGGTCAGTCTGTGAATCTGCTTGAGGAAAACAGTTGCTAGCTTTCGAGGGAGGATAGTTTTTTCTTCCGGGTTTTTCTGTATACCCTTGGGGGTCACCGAGTGAAGGCCCATTATATCAATTTCTAATAGGTCTTGTTCAGTATAGGTAAGAGCCTCGGCAGGGTACCCCTCAGCTGAGACTAATAATGGTTGGGCCGGCAATAAATGAAGCCCTTAGCTGCCTGCCTAGCTTCATGGTCAGCTCGCCGGTTTCCTTTCACTATCTGATTGTTTCCTTTTTGATGTCCTGGGCAGTGAATAATAGCCACTCGCTTGGGGAGATGTATGGCTTTTAACAAACTGAGGATTTGTTTTTTGTGTTTGATGTCCTTGCCGGCTGAGGTCAGCAGGCCCCGTTGTTTATAAATAGCCCCATGTATGTGGGCAGTTGCAAAGGCATACCGGTTGTCTGTATAGATATTTACAGTTTTGTTTTTAGCTAGGTGTAAGGCTTGGGTTAGGGCTATAAGTTCAGCTTTTTGGGCCCAAGTCCCCTCAGGCAAGCTATTCACACAGATGGCCTGGTTGTTGTCTACTATAGCTGCCCCTGCCACCCTTTTACCTGCCAGGAGATAGCTGCTCCCGTTGGTGAACCAGGTTAGCTGAGCATTCGGCAATGGCTGGTCTTGCAAATCATGTCGGATTTCTGTCTCCTCTGCCAGGATGTCTTGGCAGGTATGGAGGATGGACCCTTGGGCAGAAGCATTAGGCAATAAGGTGGCAGGATTGAGGGTAGCCGGTGATTTAAATTGGACTCTGTCTTTGTCTAGCAGAAGGCTTTTGTAGTGAGTTATGTAGGCATTAGAGAGCCATTGGTCAGGACGTTGCCGGATTATGCTTTTCAACGCATGAGGAGCAATAACTAATCATTTCTGTCCTATAGTCAGTTTATCAGAGTCTTTTACCAGAGTCGCTACGGCCGCTATGGATTTCAGGCATGCTGGCCATCCTGCAGCCACCGGGTCTAATTTTTTAGAGAGATAAGCTACTGGCCTTTTCCAAGGCCCCAAGAGTTGTGTCAGCACTCCTCGGGCTATGCCTTTTCATTTGTCCACATTTAGAGTAAAAGGTTTAGTCACATCCGGCAGCGTTAAGGCCAAAGCTGATAGCAAGGCCCGCTTAATGTCATTAAAGGCCTGTTGTTGATCAGTACCCTATAAGAAGGGGGTCTTTTCTTTTGTCAACAGGTAAAGGGGAGCTGCCAGGGTGGCAAATCCAGAAATCTACAACCGACAGAATCCTGCTGTCCCCAAAAACTCTCGTACCTGTCGGGGTGTGCGTGGAATGGGAATCTGGGTAACAGTCTGTTAGCTATTTTTTCCCGTCCTTTAAGATGTAGCCCAGGTATGTTATCTCTTGCTTGCAGATCTGGGCCTTTTTGGCAGAGGCTCGGTATCACAGCCAGGCTGCTTCTTTTAAAAGAAGTTCTGTCCCTTGCCGACAGGTTTCCTCTGTTTTTCCTGCAAGCAATAAGTCATCCACATATTGAAGGAGAGTCACCTCGGGGTGGCTGACTTGGAAATGAGCTAGGTCCTGGTGGAGAGCCTTATCAAATAGGGTTGGCGAGTGCCGGAAGCCCTGAGGGAGTCGAGTCCAGGTCAGCTGTCCAGTGACACCAGTATCAGGATCCCTCCATTCAAAAGCAAAAAGGCCCTGGCTGGAAGGATACAGCCGCAAGCAGAAGAAAGCGTCTTTTAAGTCTAGCACAGTATACCAATCACGTTCAGGAGGGAGAGAGCTTAGTAAATTATAAGGGTTGGGCACAGTGGGATGGATGTCCTGTACCCGTTTGTTAATTTCACATAAGTCCTGTACTGGACAATAGTCATTAGTGCTTGGCTTCCTAACAGGCAACAAGGGGGTGTTCCAGGGTGATTGACAGTTTTTTAGGATGCCCAAAGTTAAAAAGCATTGAATGTGGGGCTGAATGCCTTCTCAGGCTTCTTGGGTCATGGGATATTGGCGTACTGCCACGGGTAATGTGGTGGCCTTAAGTCCTATTATGATTGGGGGCCTGTTCACAGCCAGTCCCATCCCAGCCATTTCAGCCCATGACCCCGGGTATTTGGAGGGAACCAGATTTGGAGGGAATCTATGGCTTCCTGAGGAGTTTTAAAAAGCCAATGTTCATCTTCCAGACACATGGTTAGAATCAAAGTCTGTGTGTCAAGAGAAACCTTTGGGCCTCCTGAGGCAAAGCTAATGTGGGCCCCCATTTTGGTGAGTAAATTTCTTCCAAGTAAGGGTGCAGGGCATTCAGGGAT
>NW_006200268.1:524230-526713 GCF_000334495.1 Tupaia belangeri chinensis
CTTGTCTTTTTCCTAGGTCCACCGTTCTATTAGTGGTCCATGAGTATTGTTGATGTCCTGTGGCCCCTATGACCCAAGTTTTTTTTTTAGACAATGTCCCCGATGGTGTAAGCAACACCGAATGCTGGGCTCCTGTGTCAACCAGAAAATCAATTGGTTTCCCCTCTACCTTAAGAGTTACCCTAGGCTCAGGGAGGGGCTCCGAGCCCCATCTCCCCTAGTTGGAGTCCCCCTGTAGGGCAAGCACTTCACCTGGTGGGCTCTGTTGAGCTTGTAACTTTTTTTTTCTTTTTGGGCAATCTTTAGCCCAGTGTCCTCTCTCCTTAGAGTAGGCACATTGATCCTTTTCTAATGGGGTGCGCCCAGGCCTGTGTCCCTTAACTGGGTTATGCCTTGGTTCCCTCTCCTTAACTACAGTGGCCAGGATCTGAACTAAATTCCTTTCCTGTCTCCTTTCCCTCTTGTTTTCCCTCACTTTCCTCTCTTTTTCTTTTCTTTGTTTTTTTTTCTTCTTCTGTTTTCCTTTTGTGATAAACTTTTTCTTCCTCTTTTACTAAGTCTTACAATGAGAGGTCTTACAACCCTTCAGGTCTCTGAAATTTACGCTTAATATCAGATGCTGATTGACCGATAAAAGCCATAGCCACAGAAGCCCTCTGCTCCTCAGAGGCAGGATTTAATGGGGTAAACCGCCGGAAAGCCTCCATGAGACGTTCAAGAAACACTGAAGGGGGCTCAGTGGCTCCCTGCATAATTTCCCTTACCTTTGCCAAATTAGTGGGTCATCTTGCTGCCCCATGGAGGCCAGCCACTAGAGCCTGGTGATAGACTGTCAGTCACTCCCTACCTTCTGTCATATTGAAGTTCCAGCCTGGTCGAGGGAGTGGGAAAGCAGCCTCTATAAGGTTAGGAAGCTGGGTGGGTCGCCCGACAGGTCGGGGGACATTCTTTCTGGCTTCTAGTAAGATTCTCTCCCTCTGGTGGTAAAGAGAGTCTGCAGAAGCTGCTGGCAATCGTCCCAGGTCCGTTGGTGAGAAAACATTAAAGATTCCACCAGGCCAGTCAAGCGCTGGGGGTCCTCGGAAAAAGGGGGTTGATTAGTTTTCCAGTTATAAAGATCAGAGGAGGAAAAAGGTCAATACTGAAGTGTTGTAAGGCAGGGAGCCCCCCCTCAGTAGCTGGTGGGGGTCCGTACGCCCTCAGGGGCAAGGCATCTGTGGTATTAGGGGAAGGCTGAGCCTGCTGGCGATGACTTCTAGTACTTTGCGCCAGTCCTAGGGGAGCATTCTCAGGGGGCGCCGATGGGGCAAGGTTAGGGTCAGGGAGAGCACCTGGACCCTCGGGTTCCTTCCTGGATGGTGGGGGGTATGGGGGAGGAGAAGGAGAGTCTAGAAGGAGGAGATCTTGAGTCTCCAGGTAGATTTGTTTGACAGTCCTCGGAGGGTCTGAGTCAGAGAAATGGGTCACTAGAATTTGGGAGGGGGTGGCTGGAGAACCAGAATGCTGCCTGGAAATCCAGGGCCAAACCCAAGTGGGAGGGTTTTGTATCAGATCTTGCCAGATGATGATGTACAGTTGCTGATCTGGATGGCTTCCAGGTCCTTTCTGAAAAACAGTGTCCTTAACAGCAAGAACAATTTTTAGATTAAATGTGCCCTCCAGTGGCCATCCAACATGGAAGGTGGGCCACTCAGAGGTACAGAACGTCCGCCATAAACCTTTCCTAATCTCTACAGATAGGTCGCGACCTCTTCCCTTCACTTCAGTCCAATGCTTAAGAGTCAGATTTAAAGGAGTCACCATAGTCTGTCCTATCGTCAACAGATAAGTCAAATACACAAACAAGAGTAAGTCAAAGCCACAAACAAGAGTATAAAGCCCAGAACGAGAGAAGCACAAAGTAACTTACCAACTGCGGTTTTCCACAACCTCCAGACAGAATCAGACGGGTGTTGGCCACCATGGCCTCGGGAATGGATCAATACCTGATCGGTGCCCTTATCATAGGAGATGATCAGGTGTCCCTGATCCTCCTTCACCCTTAGAGCATCTCCCAGAGCTGCCACCTGCAGTCCTCCCGGCACGTCTGCCAACTGCAGTTCGGGTATTTCACAATAGCCCAAACGGCTGCCAGACTTGGTACTAACTTACATGAAAATAGGACATGGACAGTAAGAGAACTGGACAGATTAAAGCTTACCTCCAAGGCCGATGTTGTGAGAGTGGGGTGACCATGACATCCCGGATGAGCCCCCAAGATGAAAGACCCCCCAACTTAAATAGCCGGTGACCCTTCAGTCCAAAGAAAGTCACGGCAACCACAATCAATCACAAGAGTCAGTTCTTGCTGTAAAATATAAGAGGCTTTATTACTAGCACGCTACGACTCCACTCCTGGTCACAAGACTCAAGGGAAAGTGGAGCCCCGAACAAAAGAAGCACGAAGATTATATAGACACAGGAAAGGGGGGGGGGGGGGGGGG
>NW_006200268.1:526921-532848 GCF_000334495.1 Tupaia belangeri chinensis
AGGAGAAGTGAAGCAAGCTCCAGTGGCTTGCATAGCTCAGTGCTGTTTTCTAAAGCAGTGGTGCAAGCTTTTGTACAAAAGCAAAAACAGCAAGCAGTTAATTGTCACAGAGTGTAGTTTAAGTGCATTTTTATTCTTATATAGAGATTTTCCCTACCTTTTGTAACTCTTGGGGTCTAGGAAGGGGACCCCTGGTTGGAGGCTTTATAGCAGTTATGCTAGACCCAGAGAGGGAAGTCAATACAGAGATGGTGATGCCTGAAGATGTTCTGTTCTCTGTGAAAAGCGAGACAAATTAGCAAGAAAAAGGAACAAAAGTAAAAACTTTTTTTAGTTAGAAAAGATTAGAAAAATAAATAACAGAATAGAGAGATTTTTCTTTACCTTTTATACCTCTGGGATCCAGAAGTGAGGGGCCTTGGTATCACAGCATATTTATTGATCCAGAAAAGGACAGCACATGTAAAGATCGAGATGCCTACATTCTTTTCTAGCTTCTGGGGATAGAAAAGAGGGGTCCCTGGCAGAAGACTTCATAGTCATGATGCCCAAATTGGGCAGCCCATGCAGGGATAGAGATGCTTGCAAATATTCTATCCTTTTCTTGCTTCTGGAGTCTTTTTTTTTTTTTTTTTGGGGGTTTTGATATAGGGCACCTGTGCTCGCCAGAAAGACAGAGAGAAAGCAAGAAATCATCCCCCCAGGGGGGATAGCCATGCCACAATCCCTTCTCCTCCACCTTCCTCTTGGGATCTTGAGCACACATGCACACACGTCCAGCATGAGTTTAAGTCACTGGGTCCAGGACTCAAACCACAGTCAACTACATGGAAATCCATCGATATAGCCATTATGCTTACTGCTGGTTCTTTGTTTCTAGAGTCTTAAAAGAGAAATCATGACTGTAATCTTCACAGCATTATACTTGGTCCAGATGAGGGCAGCACATGAAGAGATTTAGATACCTGAAAATATTCTGTACCATATGAGAAGGAGGCAAATAAACAAGAGCAGGAAGCATGGAGTGAGAAAACAAGTTCGATATAGCCATTATGCTTACTGCTGGTTCTTTGTTTCTAGAGTCTTAAAAGAGAAATCATGACTGTAATCTTCACAGCATTATACTTGGTCCAGATGAGGGCAGCACATGAAGAGATTTAGATACCTGAAAATATTCTGTACCATATGAGAAGGAGGCAAATAAACAAGAGCAGGAAGCATGGAGTGAGAAAACAAGTTTTGTTGTTGTTGTTGTTTAAAGTAGAAAAGATAGAAAATAACAAGATATAGAGAGGTTTTCCCTATGTTTTCTAGCTCTAAGGTTTGGATGAGGGTGATGGTTTGGAACTACATAGCAGTGATGCTAGGCCCAGAAAAGATAAAGATGCATGCAAATATTCTTTTCTAGCTTCTGGGGTCTGGAAATCCTAGGCTGGGGGCTTAAAAGCAGTGATGAAAGACCAAAAAAAATCAGCACAAACAGAAATGGAGACATCTGCAAATATTCTTTCCTTTTGAGGGAAGAAAAGACAAATGAGCAAAAGAAAGATCCAGGGGAAAAAATTTTTTTTAAGTTAGAAAAGATAGAAAATAACAAGATATTTTTTTCTCTACTTTTTCTATCTTCTAGGGACTGGAAGAAGTGCGGCCCTTACTGGGAGATTCACATCAATGATGGGAGGGCAGCACAACCAGCACAAACAGGAGACACTTACAAATATTCACTCCTAGTATTTGGAAAGAAAAAACAAATTAGTAAGATAAAGGTGCAGGGAAATAATTGGTTTTTGTAAAGTTAGAAATGAATGAAAATAACAGATAGAAAGAGATTTTCCCTATGTTTTCTAGCTTCTGGGATCTGGAAGGGTTGTGTCCCTGGCTGTGGGTGGCACAGCAGTGATGCTCCATCCACAAAGAGAAGCACAAATAGAGATGGAGATGCCTGTAAATATACTGTCCTTTTGTAACTTTTGGGGTCTTGAAGGGGGGAAATCATGGTTGTGGGTTTCATAGCAGTGATACAAGGTCACAAAAAGGGCAGCACTTGCAGAGATGGAGATGATTTTTAATCATCTCTGCAACTGCTGCCCTTTTTTAAAATCTGTGCTATGTGAAGAAAGGATAGACAAATGAGCAAAAGAACGGGGGTGGGGGAACTTTTTCCTAAGTATGAAAAGATAGAAAATAACAGGTTAAACAGGTTCCCTACCTTTTCTAGCTTCTGGAATCTGGAAGTGGCTGCCTGGCTGGTGGCTTCACAGTAGTGATGCTAGCCTCACAAGGGTAGCACACATAGGAATAGAGATACTTGCAAATAGTCTGTCCTATATGAAGTATGGAGAGAAAACTTAGCAAAAGGGAAGCACAGGGTAAAAAAAAGTTGTGTTTTTTTTTATGTTTTGTTCTTGTTGTTTTGTTTTGTTTTTAATGGGTAAAAAATAACAGAGTAGAGATTTTCCATAGCTTTTCTAGCTTTTTGCGTCTGAAGGGATAGACACTGAGTGGGAGCTACACATCAGTGATGCTTGACCCAGCAAAGGGCAGAAAATGCAGATATTGGGATTCCCCATAGAAATTCTTTTTTTAGCTTATTGGGTTTTGAAGCAGGGATGTCCTTGCTAGGACATCCTCACAGTACTTGCCCTAGAAAAACACACACAGAGATGGAGATGCTTGCAAATATTATGCTTCATATGCAGTAGGAAAAGACAAATTAGGAACAGAAAGGTGCAAGCAGGAAAAAAAAATGTTTTTTTTCTTAAATTTAGAAAAGAGAAATAAGAAATAAGGTAAGATTTTTCCTAGGAGTCTGGAGGATAGCAAGGGACCAGGCTGGGGTTTCACAGCAGTGATGCTGGTTTTGAAAAAGAAAGCACACGTAGAAATTATATGCCTGTAAAATACTCTGTCCTATGAGGGAAGGAGTGGTAATTTAGCAAGAGAAAGGCACAGGGAAAAAAAAAAAAACTTTTTTTAAAGTTAGGAAAGATAGAAAATAACAGGAAAGAGATTTTTATCTGCCAATTCTAGCTGAGGTCTAGCTGTGGGTTGGCCCTGGCTGGGAACTTTATAGCAGTGATACTTAAACTAGAAAAGGGCAGCACATGGAGACATGGAAACACCTGCAAATATTTGTCCTATATGAGGAAAGAGGAGACAAATTTACAAAAGAAAGGTGCAGGGGGAACAATTTGTTGTTGTTGTTGTTGTTGTTGTTGTTATAAAATAAAACAACAGAATAGAGAGGGTTGTTATCAATCTTTTCTTGTTTCTGGGCATTGGTGGGGAGGACCTGTCTGGGGTCTTAAGAGCAGGGATGTTTAGGATCAGAAAAGGCAGCACACTCAGAGAAGGAGATGACTACACATATTCTTTTCTTGCTTCTGGGGTCTGGAAGGGAGGGGCCCTGACTGCAGTCTTCACAATAGTGATTCTAGGCGCCCCCAAAAGCAACATATACAGAAATGAAGATGCTCGTAAATAGTCTTTCCTTTATGAGGAAAGTATAGACAAATTAGCAAGAAAATGATGTGAAGAGAAAGAGGAGGTTTTAATTTTTAAGTTAGAAAAGATAGAAAAACAGGATATATAGAGATTTTCCTTCTGTTTGCTAGCTTCTAGGGACTGGACTGGACAGGGTGGGTGCTGGAGGAGGCCATGGCTAGGGCTTCACAGTAGTTATGCCCATAAAAGGGCAAAACACGCAGAGATGGAGTAGCATACAAATATTGCTTTCTAGCTTCTGGGGTCTTGAAATCCATGGCTGGGAGCTTCAAGCAGTGATGCTTGGCCCAGAAAAAGCTGCACACACAGAGATAGAGATGCTTGAAAATATTCTTTTCTTTTGAGGGGTGGCTATCAAATTAGCCAGAGAAAGGTGCAGGGGGAAAGCTTTCTTTTTTTAAGTTAGAAAAGATTAAAAATAACAGGATATATAGAGATCTTTTTCCTACTTTTTCTAGTTTCTGGGGTCTACAAGGGGACAGGGGGCCTTCACAGGAGTGATGCTAGGACCAGAAAAGGTAAACATGCAGAGATGGAGATGCCTACAAATATCTGACCTATATGAGGAAAGAAGAGAGAAATTAGCAAGATAAAAATGCAGGGGAGGGAAACATTTATTACATTAGAGAAGATAGACATTTACAGAATATAAAGAGACTTTTCCCTTCATTTCCTAGCTTCTGGAGTCTGGAATGGAAGGACATAGGCTAGGGGATTCAGAGCAGTGACAGTAGGCCCAGAAAAGGGCAGTACACACACCGATGAAAATGCCTGCTAATATTCTGTCCTTTTCTAGCTCCTTGAAACTGCAAGGGGAAGGAACTTCACAATAGTGATGTTGACCCAGAAAATGGAAAAACATCAGAGATAAGATGCCTGCAAATACTCTGTTCTATATGAGGGACAGAGAGACAAACTAGCAAAAGAAAACCATAGGGGAATACAAAACTTTTTTTTTAAGATTAAAAATAGAGAAAAGATCAAAAGATAGAGATTTTTTTTTTTTCAAAATTTTTTTAGATCTTGAGTCTAGAATGGCAAGCCTTGTCTGGGAAATCACAGCAGTGATCCTAGACCCAGTAATGGGCAACACACACACAGAAATATAGATAATTACATTTGTCTGTCTTATATGAGAAGAGAGACAAATCAGCAAAAAAAAGAAAAAGGAGGAAAAAAAATGGTTCTTGTTTTTAAAAGTTGAAAAACAACAAAATAGAAATTTTACCTATATTTTCTAAATTCTGAAGTCTTGAAGTGGAGAATTTGCTGGCTGTGAGCTTCACAGCAGTGATGCTCAGCAAAGATAAGGGCAACACACACAGAGATGGAGATGCCGCAAATATTTTGTCCTTTTATAGCTTCTGGTGTCTGCAACTCCCTGGTTGGGGGCTTTACAGCAGTGACGTTAGGCCCAGAAAGCAACCACATAACTACAGATATCCACTCCTGTATGAGGGAAGGACAAATAAATTAGCAAGAGATAGGGACAGGCAAATAAATAAATAAATAAATAAATTTTCTTTTTTTCTTTTAAAGTTAGAAAAGAGAGAAAATAACAGAATAGATTTTCTTTCTTTCTAGCTTCTTAGGTCTAAAGGGGGAAGAACCTCGCTGGGGGCTTCATGGCACTGATGCTTGATCCAGAAAAGAGCAACACTCACAGAGATAAAAATGCTTGCAAATACTCTAGTTTTCTAATCTCTGGAGTCTAAAATGGTGTGTGGGGGAAGTTTTACTGGTGGTTTCACAGCAGTGATGCCAAGCCCAGAAAAGGAGCAGCACATGCAGATATAGAGATTACTGAAAATTTTCCATCCTATATCAGGGAAGGAGAGACAAATTAGCAAGAGAAAAGCATAGGGTGAAAAAAATTCATATTTTTTTGGGGGGGGAACAAACAGTTAGTGTAATGGCTATGTTGCTGGACTCCTACATAGTCGACCACGGTTCGCATCCCAGACCTGGTGACTTAAAAATTCATGCCGGATGCATGTGTGTGCATGCCCAAGATCCCAAGAGGAAAACAGAGGAGAAGGGATTGCAGCATAGCCATCCCCCCTGGGGGGTGATTTCTTGCTTTCTGTCTCTGTCTCTGTCTGTCTGGTAAGCGCACAAGCCCTATAACCTCTCAAAAAAAATTTTTTTTATTATTTTTGAAGTTAAAAATGATAGGAAATAACAGCAGAGAGGAATTTTTGCTACCTTTCCTAGCTTCAAGGATTTGGAGAGAGGTGTCCTGGCTTGGGGCTTCACAGCAGTGCTTCTAGACCCAGAAAATAGCAACACACACAGAGATGGAGATACTTTCAAATATTCTTTGGCTTTCTAACTTTTGGGATCCAGTAAGGTGAACCTGGTTGGTGGTTTCACAGCAGTGATGCTAGGCCCAGAAAAGGGTAGCACAAGTGGAGATAGAGATA
>NW_006200268.1:532872-533258 GCF_000334495.1 Tupaia belangeri chinensis
AAAGGCACAGGGTGGAAAACACTGTTGTTTCTTTTTTAAAGATAGAAAAGAATAAAAGTAACAAGAAAGAGTAATTTTCCCTACCCTTTCTAGTTCTGGTGTCTGGAAAAGATGGAGGCCTGGTTGCTGGCTTCAAAGCAGAATTGCAGACCCAGAAAATGGCAGACACACAGAGATGGAGATGCCAGCAAATATTCTTTCTTATATGGGGAAGAGAGACAAAGACTTGGGGAAATAAAAATTAGTTATTTTTTAAAGTTAGAAAACATAGAAAGTAACAGGATAGAGAGGAATTTCCTCTACCGTTATGGCTTCCAAGGTCTGGAAAAGACTAGTCCTGCTGGGAAATTAATAGCAGTGATGGTAGGCTCAGAAAAAGGCAGTAA
>NW_006200268.1:533394-534190 GCF_000334495.1 Tupaia belangeri chinensis
AGAAGGGATTGTGGCATGACCATCCCCCCTAGGGGGTGATTTCTTGCTTTCTGTCTCTATGTCTCTCTCTGTCTGGCGAGCGCACGCGCCCTATAGCAAAAAACCTCTCCAAAAAAAAAAAAAAAAAAAAAGAGAAAGGCAGTACACATAGAGAGGAAGAAGCATTCAGCTATTATGTTTTATATAATGAAGTGAAGACAACACAAATTAGTAAGAGAAAGGTACAGACAGGTACAGGGAAAAACTGTTTTGTTTATTAATTTAGAAAATATGATATAGAGACATTTTCCATGCATTTTATAACTTCTGGGATCTGGAAAAAGGTGGACCTAGCTACGGGCTTCAGAGAAGTAATGCTAGACCCACAAAAGGACAGCAAATGCATAGATGGAAATGCCTACCAATATTCTGTACTTTTCAAGCTTCTGGAAACTGGAAGGGAGCAGCTTCACTGGAGGCTTCATAACAGTGATGCTAGGCCCAGAAAAGGGCAGCACACACAGAGATAGAATGCCTGTAACTATTCTGTCCTATAGGAGGGATAAAGAGACAAATTAACAAAAGCAGTGTGCAGGGGGTAAACATGGTTTGTTTTTGTTTTTGTTTCTTAAGTTTGAAAAGATAGAAAATAACAGGACAGAGAGACATCTTCCTTACCCTTTCTAGGTCTGTGGTCTAGAATGGGGTGGGAGAAGAGAGGCAATTAGGGACTAAGCCCAGAAAAGTGCAGTGATGCTAGGCCCTGAAAAGGGCAGAACACCCATAGATTGAGATGCTTTCATTTATCGGTCCTATA
>NW_006200268.1:534205-547069 GCF_000334495.1 Tupaia belangeri chinensis
GAAACAAATTGGAAAGGGAAAGGCAAAGGAAGAATAAACTGTTGGTTTGTCTTTCTTTTGAAAAGTTAGAAAAAATAGAAAATAAGAAAATAGAGGTTTTTCCCCTATGCTTTCTAACTTCTAGGAACTTCAAGGGGGATGGGTACCCTTGTTGTGGGCTTCACAGCAGTGATGCTCAGCCCAGAAACAGGTACCCTACACAAATATTCTGTCCTTTCCTAGCTCTTGGCCTGGAAGGGAGGAGGCCCTGGCTGGGGGCTTCACAGCAGTGATGTTAGGCCTAGAAAAAGGCAGCACACATAAGATGCAGATGCCTACAAGATTCTCTCCTAAATGAGGAATGGAGAGACAAATTAGCAAGAAAAGTACGCAGGCAGAAAAAAAAAAGATATTTTTCTTTTAAAATTAGAAAAGATATAGAATAACAGAATATATTTGCGTACATATTCTAGCTTCATGGGTCTTAAGGAAGAGAGCCCTGGCTAGGGGATTCACAGCATTGATACTAGACCCAGAAAAGGGTAAAACACAGAGATGGAGATGCTTGTAAATGTTCTGCCCTTTTCTTATTTCTGGGGACTAGAAAGGAGGGACCTAGCTGGGGACTTCACAGCAGTGATGCTAGACCCAGAAAAGGGCAGCACATGCAGAGATGGAGATACCTGCAAATACTCTGTCCTTTTCTAGTTTCTGGGGTATGGAATAGGAGGGGTCCTGACTGGGGGCTTCACAGCAGTGATTCTAGGCCCAGGAAAGGTTACCACACAAAGAGATGGAGATGTCTTCCAGTACTTTTTTTTTTGTAGCTTCTTTTGTCTGGACTAGCAGGGGCCTTGGTGGTCTGGAATAGCAGGGGCCTTGGCTTAGTGCTTCACAGCATTGATGTTAGACCCAGTAAAGTGCAGAACACATAGAGATAGAGATACCTGTAAATATTCTTTCCTTTGATTGCTTTTGGGGTCTAGAAATGGGAGGCCCTGGCTGAGGGGTTCAAAGAAGTGATGTTATGTCAAGAAAAGGGCAGCACATGGGAACCAGCAGTTAGCGTAATGGCTATGTTGCTGGACTCCCACATAGTTGACCGCAGTTCACGTCCTGGACCCAGTGACTTAGAACTCATGCCAGGCGTGTGTGTGTGCATGCCTAAGATCCCGAGAGGAGAATGAAGGATAAGGGATTGTGGCATGACTACCCCCCTGGGGGGTGATTTCTCGCTTTCTGTCTCTATGTCTCTTTCTGTCTGTCTGGCTAGCACATGCGCCCTATAGCAAAAAAACCTCTCCAAAAAAAGAAAAAGAAAAGAAAACGGCAGGACACACAAAGATAGAGATGCCTGAAAATATTTTTTTCCATGTTCTGGTGTCTGGAAGGGTGAGGGAGCCTGACTGGGGGTTTCACAGCAGTTATGCTAGGCCCAGACAACACACACAGAGATGAAGATGGCTGCAAATATTCTGTCCTATGTAAGAGAAGTAGGGACCATTGTGCAAAAGAAAGGTATATGGAGAAAAACTTTTTTTAAGTTAGAAAATATAGAAAAAAACAGGATAAAGACAAAGGTTTCAGCTATATTTTCTAGCTTCTGGGGTCTGGAAGGAAAGGGCTCTGGTTGGGGCCTTCACAGCAGTAACACTTAGCCCAAAAATGGGCAGCACTCGCTGAGTTAGAGATGCTTACAAATTTTCGGCCCTATATGAGGAAATGAGTGACAAATTAACAAGAGGAAAGAAAACTGTTTTTGTTTTTGTTTTCTAATTTAGAAAAGGTAGAATTAACAGGATAGAGCAATTTCCCCTACGTTTTTTAACTTCTGGGGTCTGGAAGAGGGGTTCTTGGCTGGGGGCCTCACAGCAGTGCCCAGAAAATAGTAGCACACACAAAGATGGAAATGGAAATATATGCAAATATTTTTTTCTAGTTTCTGGGGTCTGGAAGGGGAACCCTGACTAGGGGCTTCACAGCAATGCTTTAGGACCAGAAAAAGGCAGTAAACAAAGAGATAAAGATGCCTGTAAATATTCTGTCCTTTTCTAGTTTGGAAAGTAAGAACCCTGGCTGTGGAATTCACAACAGAATGTTATACTCAAAAAAAGGGAAGCACATGCAGAGATAGAGATGTCTGCAAATATCCTTTCTAGTTTCTGGGGACTGGAATGGTAGGCAACTTGTTCTGTTCTATATGAGGGAAGGAGAAGCACATCACCAAGATAAAATAGCAAAGAAAAAAAGCTGGTTTTTGTTTTATTTTGTTTTGTTTTAAGTTAGAAAAGACAGAAAATAAATAGGATAAAGAGAGATAATTTATATCTTTTCTAGCTTTTAGAGTTTGGAAGGGGACCCTGGGGACTTCACAGCAGTGATTCTAGGCTCTAAGAGGGTACTACATGCAGAGATGAACATGCCTACAAATATTCTTTTCTTGCTTCTGGAGTTTATAGGGGGAGGGGCCCTGGTTATGGGCATCACAGGAGTGATGCTAGACCCAGAAAAGAGCAGCACATGCAGAGATGAAGATGCCTGCAAATATTCTGTGTTATGAGTGAAAGACAGACAAATTAAAAGGAGAAATGCAAGGGGAGGAACTGTTTTAGTTTTTAGTTTGCTTGGTTTTTGTTGTTTGGTTGGTTTTTTTTTTATTTTGCTCCATTTTTTTATTTTTTTTTTTAGGTTTTATGCTATAGGGCACATGTGCTCGCCAGACAGACAGAGAGAGACAGAGAGATAGAAAGCAAGAAATCACCCCCCAGGGGGGATGACCACACCGCAATCCCTTATCCTCCATTCTCCTCTCAGGATCTTGGGCACACATGCACATGTGCCTGACATGAGTTTAAGCCACTGGTCTGGGACACGAACCGCAGTTAACTACGTGGGAGTCCAACGACTTAGCCATTACACTAACTGCTGGTTTCCCTGTTTTGTTTTGTTTTTAATAAAGTTAAATGAGATATTAAATTAACAAGATAGAGAGAGATTAGTATCTGGGGCCTGAAAGGGGGGCCATGGCTGGGGACTTGACAGCAGTAATGCTAGTCCCCCCAAAAAGAACAGCACACACAGAGATAGATATGCTAACTAACTTTCTGTCCTATAGAAGGAAGGAGAGACAAATTAGGAAAAGTAAGGCACAAAAGGGAAAAAAAATCTTTTTTTTCTTTTTAAAAGTAAGAAAAGATAGAAAATGATAGAATAAATAGAAATTTTCTCTTTTCCAGCATCTTGAATCTGTAAGAGGGGAGACTTTGGCTGGGGGTTTCACAGCAGTGAAGCTTGGCCCAGAAAGGGCACCAAATGCAAATATGGAGAGACTTGTAAATATTATTTTTTAATTTCCAAGGTCTGAAAGGGAAAGGCCCCATCTGGTGACATTACAACAGTTATGCTAGGCCCTGAAAAGGATGACACATGCAAAAATGGATATGCCTGCAAATATTTTGTTCTTTTCTACCTTCTGGGGACCTGGAAGGGGAAGAACCCTGGCTCGCTGCTTTACATCAGTGACACTAGGCCCAGAAAAGAGAAGCATGTACAGAGATTGGAGATGCCTGCAGATATTCTGTACTTTTCTAGATTCTGTGGTTAGGAAGGGAGAAACCTGGCTGGGAGCTTCACAGAAGTGTTGCTAGCCCCAGAAACGGGCAGTGCACACAGAGATGGAGATGGCCACAAATTTCTGTCCTGTAGATTAGGAGAGAAAAATTAGCAAGAGAGAGATACAGGTGAAAGCAATTAGATTTTTTTCAAACGCTAGAAAAGATGGCAAATAACAGGATAGAGAGAGATATTCCCTACCTATTCTAGGTTCTGGAGTCTTGATGGCAGGGGCCCTGAATGATGACTTCACAGAAGTAATGCTAGACTCAAAAAAGAGCAGCACAGAGATGAAGATACCTGAAAATATTCTGTCTTCTATGAGGGCAGAAGAGACAAATAGGTAAAATAAAGGTGCAGAAGGAAAAACACATTTAAGTTAGAAATGATAGAAAATAACAGATGCAGAGATATTTTTTCCTACCTATTCTTGCTTCTGGGGTCTGGAAGAGAACATCGTTGGATAGGGGATTGAGAGCAGTGACATTAGACCCAGAAATGGATATTACATTGAGAGATAGAAATGCCTGAAAATATTCTATTCTACATTCTGGGATCTGTACTGGGGAACTCTGGTTGGGGGTTTAATAGAAATAATGCTAGGTCTAGAAGAGGGCCACACATGCAGAGATGAATATGCCTGCACATATGCTGTTTTATATGAGGAAAGGAGAGAAAGGTGCAAGGGGGAAGATATTTATTTATTTATTTATTTTTAAGTTAGAAAAGATAGATAATAACAGGATACAGGGAGATTATTTCTATACATTTTCTAGCCTCTGGGGTCTGGAAGAAGGGGTCCTGGTTTGGGTCTTCATAGAAGCAAAACTACATTTAGAAATGGGCAGCACACACAAAGATGGAAATGCCTGCAAGTATTCTGTTCTTTTCTAGCTTCGGGGGTCTCAATGAGTGGGGAGACCTGGTTTAGGACTTTACAGCAGTAATGTGAGGCTTAGAAAAGGCCACCACACACAGACATTGAGAAACCTGCAAATATTCTGTCCTTTTCTAACTTAGAGGGTCTGGAATGTCTTGATCCCTGCTGGCTTCACAGCAGTGATTGCTAGGATCAGAAAGGGGCAGCACATGTAGAGATGGAGATACCTTCAAATATTCTGTCCTTTTTTAGCTTCTGGGTCTGGAAGGAGGGGGAGGCATTGATTGGGATCTTCACTGATGCTAGGACCAAAACCAGGCAATACACAAAACAATGGAGATGCATGCAAATATTTAGTCCATTTCTACATGCTGGATTCTGGAAGGGGGTGGGACCTGGCTGGGGGCTTTATAGCAGTTATTCTAGGCCTTGATCTTTTTTGGTTTTCTATTATATTTGTGGTCTGATTGCCTGTTTCTTTGAGAATTTTATTTATCTGATTTTGTTCTCTCATTAATTAATCTACCTAATTGTCCATTAATTTTGTTTATCTTTTAAAAAGACAGATTCTGCCTTATTTATTTTCTTGATAGTTCTTTTGTTTTCTAATTTTTATTTCTTCTCAATATTTATTTATTTTTCCTTGGTGTTTTTGGATTTTTTGTTATTGTTTTCTAGTTCCCTAATGCATGATGTTACATTCTCCATTTGCCATCTTTCCATCTTTTCCTTTTGCAATACTAGTTGCTACGAACTTCTCAACTATTACTGCTTTGCAGTGTCCCATAGATTATGGGACTACATGTACGCATGATCATTTGTTTTCGTGAATCTTCTGATTTCATTCTTAATCTCTTCAGCTATTGTGATGTCATTCAGGAGCAGGTTATTTAGTTTTCACGTATTTGTGTATTTTCTTATTATTTTTTTTGATTATTACATTAAATCACTTATATTTTTATAGTGTATAATTTTTCTTTTTACAGCATGGTTACTATGCATATCTGTCAAGACAAAGACATTACTATCCACATCATCATAATCAAATATGTTTTCATTTAAATAGGCTATTAATATTATGATTATTATTTATTATTCTCATTTTTTTAAACATTCACTCACTAAACATCATTTGGGTTGTAAAAAGAATTGACCTAACATGAAATATTTCTCAGACCAGTTCATTTGAGAATACTATATATATTATCTCCACCAAATAATGCACATTTCAGCATCCAACAAAAGCCATGTCTATTTTTCTCCCGCTTTCCCACTCTATACTCTTCCCTTCTCCATCACACCTTCCTACAGTCTTCAGTCTTCATAACTATTTTCACTGATTTTATATCCTCCAGTATTTCAAACACTACCATATAGTGCAGATGGCCGGTATGTATTAAATGGATACATACAATAAATTTCTTCATAACCTGACTTGCTTCACTAGGCAATAAATCTTAAATATTTAACCATTCTATTTTTCCTCTTTCTTTTTATTTATTTTTTATTTCAAATTTTTTTATACAATCAATCACATTATTTAGTTTACAAAGTGAATACTCCAACATGTGCACATTTCTCTCTAGTGCAGTTGATAATACTGTAAATTTACCTTCAACAGATAATATCCCATTTCTTGGCCTCTCTATGTTTCTTCTAAATGTCTTTCCTCAGACTCTACTCTTTGACACATGCTATATCTGGTTTTTACATCCATTTACTGTGTTTCTATATCCTTTAGTCAATCAATTTCAGTCATAGAATACGGACACTGGGTATATATTAAGTAGGGACATAGAATGTCTCTCCTTCATAGCCTGGTTTGCTTCATTCAGCTGGAAATCTTCCATATTTGTCCACTTTCTGTCAAAAACCAGGGTCTTGTTGTTCTTTATGACTGAGTAAAGTATAAAGTATATGCACCACAGTTTTTCAATCCATTCATCTGTTCGTGGGTATTTGGGATGGTTCTGTGTCTTACCAATTGTGAATAATGCTGCAATTAACATCAATATGCAAGTACATTTATGATTAAGAATTCCTCTGTCCCTTGGGTAGATATGAAGGAGTAGGATTTTTGGATCATATCGTAGTTCTAGTTGTAGATTTTTGAGGAATCTCCAAATTGTTCTCCACAGTGGGTGGACCAATTTACATTCCTACGTGCAGTAAGGGAGTTCCCCTTTCACCACATCCATGCCAGCACTTATCTTTTTCTTTTTTTTTGGAGAGGTTTTTTTGCTATAGGGCGCGTGTGCTTGCCAGACAGACAGAGAGAGACATAGAGACAGAAAGTGAGAAATCACCCCCCAGCGGGGATGGTCATGCCACAATCCCTTCTCCTCCATTCTCCTCTCGGGATCTTGGGCATGCATGCACACGCGCCCGGAGTGAGTTTTAAGCCACCCGGTCTGGGACATGAACCGTGGTCGACTTCCCTATCTATTTTGTTTTGTTTTTAATCTTAGATATTCTGACTGGGATTAGGTGGTATTACATTATTCTTTTGATCTGCATTTCCCTTATTATGAGGGATGTTGAGTGTTTTTATACATGCCTTTTGACTTTTCGTATGTCATCCTTACAGAGTATTTTTTTTTCAGCTCACTCTCTCATCTTTTAATAGGTTTGATCATCTTTTTTTTTTCTTTTTTTTTTGCTATAGGGTGCATGTGCTCGCCAGACAGACAGACAGACAGAGACAAAGAGACAGAAAGGAAGAAATCACCCTCCAGGAGGGATGGTCACACCGCACGCAATCCCTTATCCTCCATTCTCCTCTCAGGATCTTGGGCATGCATGCACACGCACCCGGCGTGAGTTTAAACGACTGGGTCTAGGACGCCAACTGCGGTCAACTACGTGGGAGCCCAGCAACATAGCCATTACACTAACTGCTGGTTCCCTGATCATCTTTTTTGAACAGCAGCTTAAGTTTCTTGTGTATTTCAGTTATCAGTCTCTTATCTGACACATAGTTTACAAAAATATTTTCGCCTTATGAGAGCTGTCAATTCACACTAATTACTGTGTCTTTTGCCATGTAAAAAATTCTTAGTTTGATGTAATACCATTTGTCTATTTTGGGAATTATGATTGTTCTACGGGGGTCTTATTTAAGAAGTCTTTGCCTACGCCAATGTCACCCACAGTTTCCCAGGAGCAGTTTTATAGTTTGAGGTCTTTGGTTTAGATCTTTCATACACTTTGAGTTGATTTTTGTCAATAGTGAGATGTTGGAGTCATATTCATCTTTTTGCAGGTATATATCCAGATTTTCCAAGTTTCATCTGTTGAAGTTGTTTTCCTTTTCTTATTGGATTGACTGATACTCTTTGTCAAAAATAAGTTCACTATATACTTGGGAGTTTATTTCTGGGGACTCTATTCTGTTCCATTTCTGCACCCATTTGTTTCTGTGCCAGTTCCAAGATGTTTTGATAACCACAGCTTTTTAAAATTTTTTTTGAGAGGTTTTCGCTATAGGGCGTGTGTGCTTGCCAGACAGACCGAGAGAGACATAGAAACAGAAAGTGAGAAATCACCCCCCCCCAGAGGGGATGGTCACGCTGCAGTCCCTTCTCCTCCATTCTCTTCTCGGGATCTTGGGCACGCATGCACATGTGCCTGGTGTGAGTTTTAAGCCACCAGATCTGGGACGCGAACTGTGGTCGACTACATGGGAGTCCAGCGACATAGCCACTATACTAACTGCTGGTTCCCAGATAACCACAGCTTTGTAATATATTTTTAAGTCAGGGAATGAGATGCCTCCCACTCCACTCATCTTGTGCAGGATTGCTTTTGCAGTATGAGGTCTTTTATGATTCCAGATAAATTTTATGATTGCCTTTTCTAGTTTTTTGAAGAATCTGTCTGGTACTTTGATTGGGTTTGCCTTAAATATGTAGATTAATTTGGGTAGAATTGCCATTTTGGTATTAATTCTTCCAATCTGGGAACATGGGATGTCCTTCCACTTTTTTGTGTCATTTTCAATTTCTTTTTTAGGTTCTCTAAGTTTTCCTTGCGGGGGTCCTTAACTTCTTTGATTAGATTTATTCTTAGGTATGTTATACTTTTTGTGGCTATTGTAAATTGAATTACATTTTCAGTTCTATCTCAGTCTACCTGTTATTTGTATATAAAAATGCTATAGATTTCTATATGTTAATTTAGTATCCTGCAACATTACTGTATTCATGTATTTCTTCCAGGAATTTTTTTCATGTATACCATTGGGTGTCCTATGTATACAATCATGTCACCTGCAAATAAAGAGTGTCACCTATGGGACCAGCAGTTAGCTTAATGGCCATGTTGCTGGACTCCCACATAGTCAACCGCGGTTCACATCCCGGACCCGGTGGCTTAAAATTCATGCCGGGCGCGTGTGCATGCTTCCCCAAGATCTCAAGAGGAGAATGGAGGAGAAGGGATTGTGGCATGGCCATCTCCACTGGGGGGTGATTTCTCGCTTTCTGTCTCTGTCTGTGAAATACCTTTTATTTTTCCGCCTTTTCTGATTGCGTAAGAACTTCCAGTACTATTATTGAAAAGGAATGGAGAAAGAGGGCTTCCTTGTCTTGTACTCATTTTTAGTGGAAAAGCTTTCAGCTTTTGTCCATTTAGGATGATGTTCGCTATGGATTTTTCACAGATGGTTCTTAATGTCTTGAGAAATGAACCTTCTGTGCCAATTTTGCTGAGAGTCTTGATCATGTAGGGATGTTGTATCTTATCAAATGCTTTTTCTGCATCAATTGATATGATCATATGGTTTTTATCTTTCTTTGTTAATGTGGTGTGTTACATTTATAGTTTTGTGTATTTTGAACCAAACTTGCATTCCTGAAATAAAGCCTACCTGTTCATAATGTAAAATCTTTTTTATAAGTTGTTGGATATGTTTTGCTAGTATCTTTTTCAGAATCTTTGTGTCTATATTCATCAGAGATATTGGTCTATTGCTTCCTTTCCTTTTCCTGTCCTTATCTGTTTTAAGGACGAGGGTGATGGAGGCTTTATAAAATGGAGTAGGGAGAAAGTTGCTCACTAGAGCTTTAGAAATAGCCTGAGTAGAATGGGGATTAACTCTTCATTGAAAGTTTTGTAAAATTCAGAGGTGAAGCCATCAGGGCTAGGGCTTTTCTATATTGGGAGGTTATTTATTACTGATTCAATTTCCTGGCTTATTATGGGCCTATTCAGACTTTCTATATCTTCCTGGCTAAATCTTGGTAGATGATATGTGTCCAGGAATTTTCTGTCTCATCCAGATTGTCCTGTTTCTTGGCATATAGTTTTTTATAGGATCCTCTAATTATGTTTTGTATTTCTACTATGTCTGTTCTTACATTTCCTGCTTCATTGCAGATTTAATTTACCTGTTAATAAGTCTCACTAGTGATATATCAATTTTTAAATCTTTTCAAAGAACAGCATTTCTTTTATTTATTTTCTGTATAGTTTATTTTGTATTTCATTTATTTCTGCTCATATCTTTATTATTTTCTTTTCCTGAGTTTTTTTGTTGTTGTTGTTTGTTTTCTTTTTTTTTTTTGCTGTTGCTTTTCTAGTTCTCTGAGACACGATATTAGGTGATCCGTTTGCCTTCTTTCTGTCTTCCTCTTATGTGCACTAATTACAATGAACTTCCCTCTTATGACTGCTTTTGCAGTGTCCCAAAGGTTAAAGAAACTTATTGTCATTAGCTTCAATGAAGCTTTTGATTTCAGTCTTTATTTGTTCAGTAATTGTAAAGTCATTCAGGAGTAGGTTATTTAGTTTGCATGTATTTGAGGGGTTTTTGTTTGTTTGTTTGTTTTTTGTTTTTTTAAAGGATTTTGCTACAGGGCATGTGCGCTCGCCAGACAGGCAGAGAGAGACAGAGAGATAGAAAGCAAGAAATAACCCCCTGGGAGGATGGCCATGTCATAATCCCCTCTCCTCCATTCTCTCAGGTTCTTGGGCATGCACACACATGTGCATGTCATGAGTTTTATGCCACTGGGTCCAGGACACGAACCAAACCGCAGTCGACCACATGGGAGTCCAGTGACATAGCCATTACGCTAACTGCTGGTCCCCTTTGAGTATTTTTGAGGATTTATCTTAAAACTGAACTCAAGCATAATTCCATCGTGGTCATAGAAGATTCTGCTGTAGTTTCTATGCCTTTGAATCTGTAGAGGTTAGCCTTGTGCTCTATCATGTGGTCAATCTTTAAAATGGTTCTGTGTGGAGGTAGGGAAAAAGTATCTCGTGGTTTTGGGTGAAATGTTCTATAGACATCTTTTAAGTTCATTTGATTTAATGTTATCATTTGGATCCTTTATCTCTTTACTTATTTTCTGTGTAGATGATTTGTCCAGAAGGGGTAGTGGGGTGTTGAGGTCTTCAACAATTAGTTTGTTGCAGTCTTTCTCCTTTAAGATCTAACAGCCTTTCTTTCATATATATGGGTGCTCCTATATTAAGTGCATACATATTTATGAGCATTATATATTCTTTATCGATGGATCCTTTTACTGCAATAGAGTATCCTTCTTTGTCTCTTTGAACAGCTTTTTTTTTAAAGGCTATTTTTCAGAAATTAGTATTGTGACTCCAGCTCTTTTTTAGTTTCCAATTGCATGGAAAACCAAACCTTCACTTTTAATCTATGTATTTCTTTATCCATGAGTGGATTTCCTACAGTCAATAGATAGAGGGCTTCTCTTATTTTATCCTTTCAGCCAGTCTGTGTCTTTCAATTGAAGAATTTAATTAATTAACAATTAATGTTGTTATTGATATTTTCAAACTTGTCCTGATGTTTAAGTTGGCCATCATCTTGGTTGCCTTCTATTTCTTTATTTGTGGTTATTCATCCTTTAGTTTTCTTGGAACAGTACTCTCTCTCCAGGGCTTCTTAAAGAGCTGATCTGGTATTGGCAAATTCTTTTAGATTTTGTTTGTCTGAGAAGATTTTAATTTTTTTTTCCTATATGGAGGATAATCTTGCAGATTATAATAATCTTGGTTGAAATTGTTTCTCTCTTAACACTTTCAATATGTTTTCCTATTCTTTCCTTGCAGTGTTTCTGTTGAGAGGTCTGATGTTAGCCTGATGGGATGACCTTTGTAAATTACCTGTCATTTCTCTCTCACCAGTTTTAATATCTTTCTTTATCTGTGCCCTTTGCCAGTCTGGGGAAGATCTTCTTGGGTTGATTCTCCTTGTGATTCTTTATATCTTGGGTCTAGATATTTCAGTGCCTCTCTAGACAGGGAAATTTCTTCCAGGATTTCATAGAATAGATTTTCCATGCCATTATTGGTTTCTTTACCATCTAGGATATCAATTATTCAGATGTTCGGGTATATAATGAAGTCTAGTATTTCTCGTATATTATCCTCATTTTTTGTTATTTTCTCTCTCTTTGATGCCTTTTTCTAGGTCAGATGTTTTATCTTCTACATCAGAGATTTAATCTCCAGCATGGTCTAATTGATTTTTAATACTTTTGAGGGAATTTTTGATTTTCTGTATTACAGACTTTATCTCTAATAGTTCCATGTGATTCTTAAGAGTGTCCATTTCTTCTTTCATATCAGGGAAGGACTTCCTAATCTCTTACAGTTTGTTGTCTCTTTTCTGTTTCAACTCAGAATTTGGTAAGCATGGATGTTCTAAATTAGTTCTCTGACATTTCAGTAACTTCCTCTGTTTTTTTGAGAGATGGAGGCTCTGGAGTTACTGTGTTCTTTTGATAGAGACATATTTTCTTGTTTATTCAGACCTGAGGTTCTTCTCCTCTAGCCATTGGGAGATGTAGTCACTTTTGAATACCTTTTAGGAGAATGTTTCTTCAACTAGAAGCAAGTGTGTTTTCCTTTTGCTGTGGATTCATGCGTGATGATGTCTTTCTTCTGTTGTACTTAGCAATGTGGTCTCAGGAGGAGTATTCTATTCAGGTGTCTGAAGAGCAGTGTCTCCTTTTTTGCAGGTGGTTTAGTAAAGGAGAGGATCCCAGGGAACCTTACAATACTAAGGTATTTCAGAACTGTGAATCTAGACCTGTCTAGTCCCTCTGGGAGGGTGGAGTATGAGGAGGAAGGGACAATATAAGAGGGAAGAAAAGAATACGAAGGAGAATAAAGAAAAAAACACGTGCTGCACTAGCAAGGCTGGGAATGGAACTGGGGCTCTGCTGGAGAGTAGAGGCCAGTCTGTGGGACAAGGAGGAATAGGAAATTAACAAAAGAAAGAACAAAAAAACCTGTGTACCTTTCTGAGAGGTGAGCGCTCTGGGGTTGGGAGAGCTTGCTGGAGCTGAGGCTGTAGCCAGTGGTGGTCCTGCCTCAACGTCCCTTACTGGCCACAGGGCTGGGGATGGAACTGGGGCCCT
>NW_006200268.1:547796-555984 GCF_000334495.1 Tupaia belangeri chinensis
CATGCCCCGGCGTTCAGCTGCCTCTCCAGGGCCGGCGTGTGGCCTTTGGACCAGCCAGCTGAAGCGGAAAACAAGGTCTGAGAACTTGCAACTTGAGAAGATGATGGTTACCAGCCCTGCATTGCCTCATGCAAGAACAGGAACTACTCTACCATTCTTGAAGTGAAGGTACTTAATGAGAATAGGACAGTGTGGAATGGGATAAGTGAAGAGAAGAGGATAGAGAAAGATAGCAAGTGAACAATAGAGAGACAGGATGTTAGTGAGAAACAGATAGGGCTTATTAACTGTTGATGATGACATGTATAGAATTCTCAACTGGATTGGTCTGAGAAGTGTTTCATGACGGGCAAAGTATTTTTACAAGCAAAACGAGAAATAGCAATTGACTGTTTTATAAAAATAATTAGAAAAATAAAGATAATGATTGGGGAAAACAGAAAAGATATGGAATGTTGAAGTGGGGAGATTAATGTCTCTGTACTGACTGACGTGCATGGCATTCCCTTTTGAAGAAACAATGTAATACACTGTAAAGTTATATGTAATCCAATGTAATATAAAGAAGATTATGATGATAATAAAAATTAAAAAAAAAAGCTATGAAAAAAAAAAAAGAAAAAAAGAAAGAAAAGAAACCTGCTTACCTTTCTGAAGGAGAAGGCTATAGGATTGGGGGAGCTAGCTGGAGCTGGAGCTGCATCCAGTGCTGGCCCTACCTCATAGTTTATTGTTGGCCATGGGGCTGGAAAATGGAATGGGGGCTCTGCTGGTAAGCGACCAGAGGCCAGTCTTTCTGAAGGAGAGTGCTATGGGATTGGGAGAGCTATTTGGAGGTGGGAATGGGAACAGTAGTGGCCCTGTCTCATAATCCCTTGCAGCTCATGGGGATGGAGATAGAATTGAGCCATATTTGACCTATCTATCAAATGACATGCTTGTTGATTTTTTTACTAATGAATAGTATTCCATAGAGTATATATGCCACACTTTCTCTACATTCTTCTGTTTGTGGGTTGAGTCCATGTCTTAGCAATCATGAACAATACTTCAATAAACAGTGATGTGTAAGTACTTTTCTGACTCTGCATTTTTCTGAAGTGTGATCACTGGATCCAATAGTAGTTCTATTTGTAGATCTTTGAGGAAACTCCATATTGTTTTCCACAGTGACTGGACCAATCTATACTCCCACCAACAGTGTAGATTTTCCTTTCACCACAACTTTGCTAACACTTATCATTTTTTGTAAGTTTAACCTTCCCCTTTCTGACAGGCGTTGGGTATTATCTCATTATGGTTTTAATCTGTATCTCCCTTATGATGAGGAAAGTTAAGTATTTCCTCATGCTTTTTGACTATTCATACATTTTCCATAGAGATTTTTGCTCAGCTTATTTTTCCCATTTTTTAATTCTTTGTGGTTAAGCCGCTTGAGTTCCCTCTGTATTCTGGTTATCAGTCCTTTAGCTGAGGCATATTTTACAAAGATATTCTTCTATCCCAAGGATTGTAAATTTACACTAATTACTGTCCTTTTTTGTGCAGAAACTTCTTAATCTGATATACTCACACTTGTCTAATTTAGGGTCTATTGTCAATGCTTTGGGAGTCATATTTTTAAAGTTTCTGCCTACCCAATGTCTACCAGAGTTCTCCTGTGTTTTCCCCAGTAGTTTTACAGTTTGAGATTTTTTTTTTTCTTTTTGCTCTTTAGCATGTTCTCAGCCGACTACAGTCAGAGCAAGCTCAAGACTGCAGCTTCTGTGGCCAGGAATTATACATATTTATTGAGGGATGTTTACAGGGGTTGGAGGGGTGAGGGCAAGGTAAAAGATTTTACTCTAAAGAATAGGGTGTTCAAAACATGGAAACAATAATCATAACACATGATGTTCTGTTCCTTATTGATCAGGTAAAAGCAGTTACAGCTCAGGGCAGGAGAATCCATTTATCCGGTACATTTTTTCTTAGATCTTGATTGCTGGGTAGGGCCTTTTTTTGGTGCTCATTAACTAGATCTGTTCTCTTTATTTTTACATTTACAGAGAAATGAAGTATAGATTTTTTTCCAGTTTATTTATTCAATGAGAGAGAGAGAAAGAGACAGAAAGATAAAGATAGGCACTTTTTTTTTTCATTTCATTTTCTTCCATACATTCAATCACATTATTATTTGTCTTACAAAATGAGTATTTGAACAGGTGAACATTTCTCCCTAGTATTGATAAAACTATAAAATATCTTCAGCAGATAATACTACACCTCTTTGTGCCATTAATACTTGGCCTCCCTGTCCCTTCCCAAATGTCCCTCCTCAGACCCTCCTCTTTCACACACACTATATCTGGTATTTACATCTATATACTGCATTTCTATATCCTTTAGACAATTAGTTACAGTCATAGAGTGCAGGCACTCAGTATATATTAAGTGGGGACATACAATGCCTCTCCTTCTATAGTCTGAGATCTTAAGTTCAGATATTTGATCCATTTTGAGTTGACTTTTGTTAATGTTAAAATATGGGGATTCAGTTTCATCTTTCTGGAGATGGATACCCAAGTTTTCTAGTACCATTTACTAAAGGGTTTTCCTTTTTCCAATGGATTGACTGGTATCCTTTGTCAAAAATCAGTTGGCTGCAAGTTTTGGGGTTTATTTCTGGGGTGCATATTCTATTCCTTTGGACTACCTGTGTCTCTGTTTGTTTGTTTTGCTAGTACCAAGTTATTTTAATCATCACAGGCTCATAGTATATTTTGGGATCAGGAAGAGAAATGCTGCCTACCCCTCTTCTTACACAGGATTGCTTTGGCAATAAAAGTTCTTTTATAATTCAAGACAAATTCTATTATTGTATTTTATAGATCTGTAAAGAATGTCTTTGGTATTTTGACTGACATTACATCAAATATGTAGATTAATTTGGATAGAATTGTCATTTTTATTATATTAATTCTTCCAATTCAAGAATGTATGATGTACTTCTATTTTTTGTGTCATTTTCAATATCTTTTTAAGATTTTCATAGTTTTCTTTGTAAAGCTGTTTGACTTCCCTAGTTTGGTATCTGGGTATCTTAAACATTTTTTTGACTATGGTAAAAATGATTTCTTCTCAAATCTACCTTATTCAACTTGTTCATTTACAGAAAAGCTATAGATCTTCGGATGTTGATTTTGAATTCTGACAATTTTCTCTATTTATTTATTCAAGAAGGTTTTTCTTATGAAAATCTTTGGGTCTTCTAAGTATACTATCATGTCATCTACAAATAAAAATATACTCAACTATTTGCCTATTTGAATAACTCTTATATTATTCTCTTTTCTGATTGCATTGCTAAGACTTCCAGCACTGTATTGAAAAGCAGTGGAGAAAGTGGGAAACCTAGTCTAGTACCAGTTTTTAATGTAAAGCTTTTATCGTTTTCCCATTTAGTATAATGTTAGATATAGGTTTTTATATATGATGTTTATTGTGTTGAGAAATTATCCTTCTATACCAATCTTGCTGAGAGTTATAATTATGAAGAAATATTGTTATTTATCAAATGTTTTCTCTGCATCAATTGAAATGATTATATGGCTTTAATATTTTTTTCTGTTAATATAGTATATTATATTTATGGCCTTGTGTATATTGAACCACCCTTGCATTCCTGGAATAAAGCCTACCTGGTGGTGATGAATATTTTTATATATGTCATTGGATATGATTTGCAAGTATCTTGTTGAGGATTTTTCTATTTATATTCATCAGAGATATTGGTCTGTAGTTTTCTTCTTTTGTCATGTCTTTGTTTTGACAATAAGGATGTTGGAGGCTTTATCAAACAAATGTGGAAGATTTCATTCCTTTAGAATCTTTAAAAGTAACTTAAGTAAAGTGGAGGTGTACTCTCTTTTTTTTATATATTTCAATTTATTTATTTGCATTCATTCACTGTACATCATTACAGCATACAAAATGAGATTTTCCATCCAGAGTACACTGTATATTGTCACAATCAAACACATCAACAAACATGTTATTGTCAGCAAATAATTTTCCATTTCTTGTTTTCTATATGTTTTGCTCTTCCCCCCCATCCTTGATTCCCTATCTCTTACCCTCTGCCCTCTCCCACTCTCCTCCCTGTCTCTGGTATCTATGTTTGCTTTCTATACTGTTTTCCCCACACACATTTTATTGAATTATTAAGACCTAAATTAACCTAAATATTTTCATAGCAAACACAGGTGATATATACATTTCCATGAACACAAGTCTAACTTTATGCATCCTATAAAGTAGCACCTAGCTCGGGCTATATATCTTATTGCAGTCATTGAATAGATTTTATTTTTTCCTGAAACTTTTTTTTTAACTTAATTTACATTCTTTCACTAAGCATCATCACAGCATACAAAATGTGATTTCCCATCCAGTATATACTGCATAGGTAGAATTATTTTTACCCCTCTTTCTGACCTGCTGTCCTTTCCCATCCTCTTCTCACACTATCTCTGGTGTCTACAATTGTCTTCCATTCCTTTCCCAACCACATTGTATTGATCACACAATTTCATACATAATATAACTACTTTCAATGGTGACTTCACTCGTTACTATTAAGAAAACAGTTGGAAATTAAATAAAAGAAGTACCAAGGATATTTGATTAAAGCCAGGAAACAGATTAGGATTCTGTTCAAATGGTAGGTGCATGAACCTATCAGACTCATGTATTTTTGTCTTCTGTTCTGGTTCAGTTTTCCTGATTAAATTTTGGGATATAATATTCAACCACAGACTTATCCCTACAATTAAGCTTGCCACTTTCTTAAATTTTGAACTCTTATTTCCATTTATCTGTATTTAATTTTCCTGACATAGCACACCCTTGAGAACTTCTTGGAGATCTTGTCTGGTGCTGGTAAATTCTTTCAGGTTTTGTTTATCTGAGAATATTCTTGACTTTTTTTCCCACCTGAAAGATAATCTTGCCAGATACACTATTCTTGGCTGAAATTGCTTCTCTCTTCACACTTTGAATATATTTTCCCATTCTTTCTTTGCTCGCATTGTTTCCTAGGAGAGATCTGCTGTTAGCCTGATGGGATGTCCTTTGTGGTTAACTTGATGTTATTCTCTCGCCAATCTTAGTATTTTGTCTTTGTCTGTGATTTGTTCAACCTGGCAATAATGTGTCTTGGAGAAGATATTCTTGGGTTGATTCTATTTGGGGTCCTTTGTATTTCTTGGGACTGGATCTTTGAATGCCTCTCTAGGTTTGGAAAGTTTTCTTGCAGGATTTCATGGAATAGATTATCAATGCCCTTATGAATGATCTAGTCTGCTTTTAATACTTTCAAGGGAGATTTTGACGTCCTGTATTATAGACTTCCTCTCTAACAGTTCCTTTTGAGTCTTTTGTAAAGTGTGTAATTCCTCTTTTAGATCTTGCAAGAATTTCCTCACTTCCTGGAACTCGTCAACTTCTTTCTCCTTTCTCTTTAGCAGTTCATTATCTCTCTTCTTGTCCATCTCTGTTAGCTTTGACATTATGAATGCTCTAAATTCCTTATCAAACATTTCCATGAACTGCTTGTGGATGAAGAAGAGTTACACTTAAAACTTGGAGGAGAGGTATTTTCTTGTTTTCCCATATTTCTTGTGGTCTGGTGGTGATTTCTTGTTATCTGATGGATAGTGTGTTTCTTTCAAATTCTTGAAGTTCAATCTGAATGTTCAGGAGCAAGCAGACAGAGGTGATCTAGAATCTCTTTGCCATTGTGTTGTGATCGCTGGTGCAGCAGATTCAGTAGATATTGAGGAATATTTTAACCCTATTAGTATTGGATGTTTACCTACAATGCTCTTAGATCCTTCCAAAAAACACATTAAATAGATATTTGGAAAGTGGAGAGACAAGAAAAAGGGAAATGAAAAAGAGAGAGAGAACAACAAAAAAAGAAAAAAAGGGAAAAAAGAAAAATTGTAATTACTGTTTTTCCTTTAAAAAAAAAATCACAGTTTATTGTGAAATATCTAGTTCACTGGAGCCATATGGACCCTTCTTCTGAAGGCCTGGCCTCTTCTGCCTGGGTAGAGGACCAGAGCGATAATTAACAAGATAAAAGGTGAAACTGAGAGTAAGAGAAAAACATTGCCTTTAAAAAATATATAAGAAGGAAAAATTACAAAAAATGCAGAAGACAGAAGCAGGGAGAGACAGTAACAGAGACATAAAAACAGAGATAGAAGGCTGGAGGGGGCTCCCTATTGCTAACTTGTTTGCTGGAGGCTGAATTATCAGTAGAACATGTTCATTTCTTGTGTCCTCCAATACCTAGTTCGCTGGAGACATGTGGAACCTTCTTCTGAAGGCCTGGCCTATTCTGCCACTAGCTTGTTTTCTTAAGGCAGAATTATCAGTAGAATGTGTTCATTTCTAGTGTGCCCTGCAATACCTAGTTTTCTGGAGCCATGTGGAAACTTCCGCTGAAGGCCTGGCCTCTTCTGAGGCAAGCTTGTTTGCTGCAGGCTAAATTATCAGTAGAAAGTCTTCATTTCTTGTGTGTCCTGCAATACCTAGTTCGCTTGAGCCATGTCAAACCTTCTTCTGAAGGCCTGGCCTCTTCTGCCACTAGCTTATTTTCTGGAAGCTAAATTATCAGTTAAAAGTCTTCATTTCTCTTGTGCCCTGCAATACTTAGTTCACTGGAGCCAGGTGGGGAAGTGTACTCTTTCTTAAAAGTTTCATAGAATTCAGAAGTGACAGCATCAAGACTGGGGTGTTTTTTGTTTGTTTGTTTTGGGTTTTGTCAGGAAGATATTTATTACTGATTCATTCTCATATCTTCTTATGGATCTATCAGGTTTTCTATGTCCTTCTGATTCATTCAGAGTAGATTATATTTATCCAAGTATTTGTCCATCTCCCCCTGTCCTCTTTTTTGTGAGCATATAGTTGTTCATAGCATGTTGTAACAGCATTTTGTTATTTCTATTATGTCTTTTTTGTAATGTTGCCTGTTTCATCACATATTTGATTTACCTGTTTTTTAATGGTGTGTCAATCTTGTTCATCTTTTCAAAGAACCAGCTTTTGCTCTCACTTATTTCGTATTTTTAAAATTTTCCATTTCATTTATTTTGGCTAAAATCTTTATCAATTCTTTTTGTCTTGCCTTTTAGGGGATTTTTTTTTGGTTGTTTATCCAATTCTCTAATGCATGATGTTAGGTTGTCTATTTGCCACCTTTCTGTCTTTGTTATGTGCACTAGTTACTATGAACTTCCCACTTATGACTGCTTTTGCAGTGTACCATAGGTTATGAAAACAATTGTACTCATTATCACTGGTTTCCATAATTTTTTATGACTTTACACTTAATTTATTTGGTAGTTTAAAAGTCATTTAGAAATAGGTTGTTTAGTTTTCATGTACATCTTCAAAGATTTTTTCTAAAATTTATATCAAATTTAATTCCATCACTATCAGAAAAGATGCCAGATATAGTTTTTATGCCTTTCAATCTATAAAGATTTAATTTTTTCCCTATCATATGGTCAATCTTTGAAAAACTTCCATGCCAGCATGAGAAAAAATGATTATTTTTTTGTCTGAGGGTGAAAACTTCTATAGATACCTGTCAAGCTCATTAGATTTTTTTTGTATTTTTAAACTGATTTATTTTACATTTTTTAATACATTCAATCACATTATTTAGCTTACAAGGTGATCATTTTAATATAAGAACATTTCTCCCCAGTAGAGTTGATAAAAATATAACAACACTACCTCCCTGTCTCAACAATGCTGTCTTTGTATCCCTACTCCAAATGGTCTTCCCCAGGCCACACTCCTCCACACACACCATATCTGGTATTCACATCCACCTCTTGTGTTTGTACATCCTTTAGTCCATCAGTTTCAGTTATAGAGTGTGGACATTCAGTGTATATTAAGTGGGGACATACAGAGTCTCTCCTTCATAGCCTGGCTTGCTTCACTCAGCAGTAAATCTTCCATATTCTTCCACTTTCTATCAAAAGCCAGGGTTTTGTTGTTTTTAATGCTGAATAGTATTCCATAGAGTATATGTGTCACAGTTTTTCAACCCGTTCAGCCATACGAGAGCATTTGGGTTGGTTCCATGTCTTAGCAATCGTGAAAAGTGCTGCAAAAAACATTGATG
>NW_006200268.1:559209-591724 GCF_000334495.1 Tupaia belangeri chinensis
CTGGTGCTGGCAAATTCTTTCAGGTCTTGTTTGTCTGAGAAGATTTTAATCTTTTTTTTCCCACATGAGGGATAATCTTGCAGGATACAATAATCTTGGTTGAAATTGTCTCTCTCTTAGCACTTTCAATACATCTTCCCATTCTTTCCTTGCTTGCATTGTTTTGGTTGAGAGGTCCAGAGTTAGCCTGATGGGATGTCCCTTGTATGTTACTTCTCGTTTCTCTCTTGCCTGTTTTAGTATCATGTGTTTTTCTGTGGTCTTGGGCTATGATGTGCCTTGGTGAAGATCCACTGGGGTTGATTTTAACCCAGGTCCTTTGTATTTCTTGGGTCTTGATACTTGAGTACCTCTCTAGACTCAGGAAATTTTCTTCCAGGATTTGATGGAATAGATTTTCCATGCCATTATTGGTTTCCTCACCTTCTGGGATACCAATTATTCTGATATTAGGGCGTCTTGTGGAATCTAGTATTTCTCATATATTACCCTCGTGTTTTTTAGTTATTTTCTCTATATTCTTCGTGGTTCTTTCTAGGTCAGAGGTTTTATCTTCTACATCAGAGATTTGATCTTCAGCATGGTCTAATTGATGTTTAATACTTTCAAGGGAGTTTTTGATTTCCTCTATTCCAGACTTTATCTCTAATAACTCCATCCAGTTCTTTCTCAGAGTGTCCATTTCTTCTTTTATATCTTGGAATGACTTTCTCATCTCCTGTAGTTCATTGGCTCTTTTCTGTTCCAATTCAAAGAATTTGTTCACCATAAATGTACAAAATTGTTTGTCTGACATCTTGGTAAAATCATCAATTAGCCCTGAAGATGGAGGGGAGTTTACTCTGTATCTTGATGGAGATGTATTTCCTTGTTTATTTATACCAAAGGCTTTTCTTCTACTTCTAGCCATTTGGAAGATGTACTGACTTTTAAGTATCTGTCAGGCCAATGTTTCACTGGATAGGAGTGTCTTTCTCTTTTGTTGGGAATTGACATCTGCTGAAGTCTGTTTTGTTGTTTTTAGTAATGTGGTCTCAAAAAAGATACTATAGTATCTAGTCAGGTGTCTGAAAAGCAGAATCTCCTTTTTCATAGTTGTTTCTGTAAAAAGGAGGAACCAATATTACCTTATATGACTAGAAAAGTTCAGATCTACAACTCTAGGCCTAGTTAGTCCCTCTGGCAAAATGCAAGAAGGAGAGGAAATAATATAAGAAAAAAGAAGGGAGAAGATAAGGAAATAAAGAAAAACTCGCGTGCTGCATGTCAGTTTGCGGCAGGATTTCACCAGGTGCCTTGAGATGTGCCAGGCAGCTGCCGCCAGAAGCGCAAGCTGTGGAGAGACAGACAGGGAGGAATTTACAAAAGACTGGGGGACAGTAAAGAAGAAAAAATAATAGAGGAACTTTCTACCTGTCTAGGGGTCTGGGTGGGTCCTGGACTGGGGGTCTGGAAGGGAAGCAGTGGGTGCAGTGTGCCCCCTTGCTCGCTAGGTGCCTTGAGATGTGCCAGGGAGCTGCTACCAAAGGTGCAAGATGTGGAGAGACAGACAGGGAGGAATTTACAAAAGAATGGGGGACATTAAACAAAAAACAATGGAGGAACTTTCTACCTGCCTAGGGGTCTGGGTGGGTCCTGGACTGGGGATCTGGAAGGGAAGCAGTTGGTGCAGCATGTCCCCTTGCTCACCAGGTGCCTTGACATGTGCCAGGCAGCTGCCGCCAAAAGCGCAAGCTGTGGAGAGCCAAGCTCATTTGATTTTTATTATCATTTAAGTCCTATATCTCTCTGTTTATTTTTTGTCTAGAACACATGTCTAAAAGATAATAGGGCGCTGATATCCCTAACAATTATAGTTTGCACCCTACTAAACCTAGCAGGCTTTCCTTTATGTATTATTTAGATGCTCTTGAATTGGGTGTATAGATGTTTATAAGAGTTATGTCTTGATCAATTAGTTGATGTACTACTACTATATAATATCTTTTGTCTCTTCTTACAGTTGTAAAGTCTCTTTTGGCTGAAATCAGTCTTGCAACTCCAGCCTTTTGTTTGTTTGTTTGTTTATTTCCACTTGAATGGAATGTCTTTCTTCAACCTTAAATTTTAGTCTATGGATATCTTGATTGAAAAATTTAATCCATTAACATTGAACATTTATTATTATTAACATTTATGACATTTTCTTATCATTTAGTTAGTCATTTTCTTTATTGTATTTTGTTCTCTTAAATCTGCCCATCTCACTCTTTAGTTTTTCTGGAATACCACTCCCTTTAGAATCTCCTGAAGAGCTGATCTAGAGTTGGTTAATTCTTTCAAATGTTGTATATCTGAGAATGTTTTTATTTGTTTTTCCCATATGAAGTGTTATCTTGCCAGTTATAGTATTCTTAGTTGAAATTGTTTTTCACTTAACACTTTAAATATATTTCCCTATTCTTTTCTTGCCTGCATTGTTCTTATGAGAGGTCTAATGTTATCCTGACGGGATGACCATTAAGTAACTTGATGTTTCTCTTTTGCCAATTTTAGTACCTGGTCTGTCTATGTCTGTGGATTTGGCCAATTTTGTTATGATATGCCTTGGAGAGGATCTTATTGGGTTGATTCTATTTGGAGTCCTATGTATTTCTTTTATCTGGACATTTTAGTGCCTCTCTAGGTTTGGAAAATTTTCTTCCAGGATTTCATGGAATAAATTATCTGTACCTTTATTATATTCTTTCTATTATGGGATAGCAATTATCCAGATGTTTGAGTACTTAGTGGTATCTAATATTTTTCATATATTCTCATTTATCAGTTGTTTTGAACATTTTGCCTAAGCCAGAGGTTTTTTTTTATACATTCGAGATTTGATCTTCTGTGTGATCTTATCTGCTTTTAATACTTTCAAGGGAGGTTTTAATTTCCTGTATCACATTGTGCATCTCTTACAATTCCATTTGACTCTTTTTTATTGTGTCTATTTTTTCTTACAAATCATGAAAGGACTTCCTCCTCTTCTGGAACACATTGTTTCTTTTCTCTTGCATCTCATTTGGCTTAGTCACTACAGTATTCTGAATTGTTTATCTGACATTTCTATGACTTCCATGTGTTTGTCAATGGAAAAAATAACCAACTGTAAAATTAATAATTAATAATTAATGCAGTTTATTTCCAAGCCAAATGTGAGTGACCTAGGCCCAGAGAAGAGGCATACATGCCTTTTCTCAGGGTGATCATGTACAGAGGTTCCTTTTATTTGTTTTTGAGATTGAAAAAAAACATTTAGTGAAAAGATTTTCCATTAGTCTGGCCCAAAAAGTGGAAATATGTAGAAGTGGGGGCTTGTAGGTTATAGGTGGGTTCCACAATTCTTAGGTTGGTGATTGGAAGGGAAGATCTGTGTCTTAAAGAAAGGCTTAACCTATATCTCAAGGAAAAGGGAAGTTCTGTGTCTTGGGAAGAGATAAGCAAAAGAATATATTGTAATCAGTTGAAATATACATCTCAAAGATACTATGCCAGGAATAGGAGGTAGGAAGAATTCTGTTAATAGAAAATAAATGGCCTGTTAATGTCTGTGTCATGACTTCCCCAGTCCCTTTTGAAAAGATTTTGGAAAAATAGAAAAAGTATTCAGACTTCTGTCCACATGTTAAATTTGGGTGATGAGAAATTGATGTTTTCCCTTGGGGGAAAATCATTTTTCTTTTCTTTTTTTTTTTTTTTTTTGAGAGATTTTCATTATAGGGTGCATGTATTTGCCAGACAGTCGAAGAGAGAGACATTAGAGAGACAGAAAGCGAGAAATCACCCCCCACGGGGAATGGTCACGCCACAATCCCTTCTCCTCTATTCTCCTCTTGGGATCTTGGGCACACACGCACATGTGCTCAGCGTGAGTTTTAAGCCACCAGGTCCAGGATACAAACCATGGTCGACTAAGTGGGAGTCCAGTGGCATAGCCATTACACTAACTGCTGGTTCCCACTACTCATATTTCTTGTGCCCATGTGATGCTTCCTAGTCATCGGGTGATCCACATCTTAATTCATAAATTATTCAAGGAATAACTGAGCATTCAAAGGTGTTCAGGAGTAGGAAATTGGAAATCTCTCTTCTGCTTTGCCTCCCTGTTGTTCATTAGCATCCTACACTGTTGTCATTGATCTTGGGTGAAACAAAGTCCTCCCAGTCTCTAGAGAACAGGTTTGCCTGAAACTGAGCTTCAGAACCTCAACTGAGAAAAAAGAGATAAGAAAACATGCACACCATGTACCATGTGCTATATTAAATACCAAAGTCCTGAGAGTTCAAAGGTGAGTGGTGGAAGGGATGAGCCAAGGGTCCCAGACATTAACGTTGCAACCTCAAGCAGCCCACCTTCTGGCAAGGCCCTTCACTGGAACTGATGTCTGGATGATTCAGTTCATTTCCTAATCCCAAGAAACAAACCGGAGAGTCCAAAGGTGAGTAGGGGAGGGGATTTGCCATTGGTCCCAGCCATTAACCCTACAGCTGCAGGCAAAACCCTTCACCAGAACAGTGTCCAATATTAACTGATTTTTGACAAAGGGTACTTGTCAATTCAGGGGGAAAAAACTTTTTAGCAAATTGTATTGAAAAATTTAGCTATCCACCTGCAAAAGGCTAAAATGGATCCCTATCTCACCATTAGTAAAAATCAACTCAAAATGGATCAAAGATCTAAACTGAAGGCCTCAAACTACAAAACTACTGGTGGAAAACACAGGATAAACTCTCTCTTTTTTTTTTTTTTTTGAGAGGTTTTCACTATAGGGCACATGTGCTCACCAGACAGACAGAGAGATAGAAAGCGAGAAATCACCCCCCCAGGGGTGATTTTGTGCACTGTAAAAATACACAGTGACAGAATGTAAAAAAAAAAAATACAATATAAAGGAAAGCAGGGAAAACCAACACTTCACTCAGTGCAAACTGTTCGTGAGTAAGGGAAGCTATTCACTATCATGGAGACAAGTCTTAAGTTCTTCTCAGGCTTTTCTTTTTTTTTTTTTTTAGCGGTTTGTTTTTTTGCTATAGGGCATGTGCGCTCGCCAGATAGACAGAGACACAGAGAGACAGAAAGCGAGAAATCACTCCCCCGGGGGGATGGCCACACTGCAATCCCTTCTCCTCCATTCTCCTTTCAGGATCTTGGGCATGCATGCGCACGTGCCTGGCATAAGTTTTAAGCTACCGGATCTGGGACACGAACCGTGATCAACTACGTGGGAGTCCAGCGACATAGCCATTACGCTAACTGCTGGTTCCCAAGTTCTTCTTAGGCTTTTGATGACAATGTCTATAGTCATATTTTTGAATCTTAGGCTTTTTCTGGATATGTGTTTTCTCTAAGCCTGTACATACACATTTTAATTTTTTTCTTCTATTCTCCCATGAACTCAAATGATTTAAAATTTTTCTCTAAGACTCCTGCTTCTATTTTTTTCTTAGAGTCTTAATGTTTAACTTAATTCTCATAATCTCTTTACATTTGACTATTGTTCCCTTTCAGTTTTTATATGTCATGGCATTTGCCACTGCCTTCCTTGTGTTCCAGCCTGAAAGCATCACTAATGATCAAAGCAACCTGAGGAATTTATTTTCTCACAGAAAGTCTTATCATAAATTCAGTAATTCTAGTTAATCTGCTAAGATAGTGTAATTATGTTTTATTTCGTAAGATGTACAACAATGATATCCTATTTTGCTGTCAGTTTTTTATTATAGTTTTGATTATGAGTAAAAAATAATAATAATAAGTAAGCTTTTATTTCTGTTTAAGCTCCTAGTCCTACAATACAGAAATCCCTCTTTGGCGAGACACTGTAGAGAAGTGTTATTGTAAACAAATTTCTTTCTTTCTCTTTCATCTTGAGTTAGGAACAAAGGATGAGTGTTTTCCTCCCAACCATGTGAGACTGAGTCTGGAAAGAAGTCGAACAGGAAAACAAAAACATCACACACATTTCTTATAATTATGGATATGACTTTTGTTGTTGTTATTATTATTATTATTATTATTATTTTACATGACTCACAGAGTTCTACCAAGTAAATGTCTTTCTATCTAGCCTTTGGTCACATATTCTCTTCTTGTTTTTTTTTTTTCTTACTTTTCCTCACTTTTCTTAAATAACATGGATAACACATAGTTTCTTTCCTCATATTGGTCTTCAAACAAGCTATCAAAGAGCTTGAAATAATAATATTTCTCTCATTTTATCTGCTTGATTATCACTGTTAAGAGGAAAATAATCAAGGCAATTTAGAAGAGTTTTATTGAACAAATTATAACATAATTTAAATTAGGCAGTTAGCCACAGACTTCTGTACAACTCTGGGTAGCCTTGTTGTTGACTCAATATTTAAGTTTTGGTAAAGGAATAATGACATACAAAAAATGAAAGTGAAGGAATGAGGTAAAGAAAATTGGATTGGTTACAGGTGGATGGTAGGCTGCACAAACAGTCCAAAAGGTGAGTATTCTGTGATTGACTGAAGTGTGGTTAGTGTGATTGGCTATAACAGTAACTAGCTCAAAATAACAGCCTAACACGTATAATGTATAATTTGGCTTATTCATAGGAATTCAAATGTGAAAGTACAGGGCCCATTTTAAGCCAAATTAGTTTAACAATTTCTTCCCATTGATCAGTCTTTCAATTATTTGAGAGATTGACCAAAACTTAGGGCATTGGCTCCTCTCTGTCACCATTATAAATGACTTATTTTTTCTCTTAACGGACAGCAAAAGTTTTATCTGGTCTCTAGCAAAGAATCCATGAGTCACAATATCACACAAGTCACACATGATATCATACAGGTCGAACAGGTCCTCCTTTGCACTTTTACTGATCTGACTGACACAAGTTCATTCAACATTTGATGGATGGCTACCTAAAGAAACTTAAGACTAAAGAGTATAGAGCACACAGAAGGAATAATGTGATGATTAAAGTACACCCCCTTAACAAAAATGCTTATGAAATAAGCCAAACTAAATTAAACAGGTTAAGGTTCAAGCAACATAATTCAGGCAATTTAATAGTAATTGAGTTTAGCTGTTCATTTCATTGATTGGAATATTGTGATGATGGAGGAAACATAGTTCTCTGTTAAATGCCTTGTTATATTTTTTTCTCACATTCACACAACTTTTAATACTGCATATTGTTAGAATTATTCTATTTTATTAGATATTTTTAATACAATTTTTAATTTCAATAAAGGCATTTTTAGCTTTAATAATCAAAATAAAAAAGTGTTAAGAGTACTTTGCTTAAGACTTAAAAGCCAGGAAACAGGTTAGGATTCTGTTCAAAAGGTAGGTACATGAATCTATTGGCAGCTCAAGAGAAGACAAAAATCTCCAAATCTGGAAAACAAGGCATAAAAAAAATCAGTAATGTTTTAGTCAGAAATTATAAAATTCTATTTCATCAGTTCAGTCTCATGTACTTAATCCCTTCTCCTCTATTGTCCTCTCAGGATCTTGGGTATGCATGCACACACACACCCAGCATGAGTTTAAGCCACTGGTTCCCAGACTCGAACCACAGTCGATTACATGGGAGTCCAGCAGCATAGCCATTACTCTAACTGCTGGTCCCACCCTTTTTTAGTTATTTTTAAGGTCTTAATTCTATGTGTCTGTATTTAGTTTTCCTGTTATAGCAGTTCCTTCAGAACTTCTTGGAGAGATGATCTGATGTCAGTAAGTTATTTTAGGTTTTATCTTAGAATGTCCTTGTCTTTTCTTCTCATATGAAGGGTAATCTTAGTGAGTATAGTATACTTGATTGAAATTGTTTTTATTCAACTCTGAATACATTTTCCCAGTTTTTCCTTCTTGTATTTTTTTTAGTTCATTTCTTTCTTTTTTCTTTTTTTAAATTTCATTTTCTTTTATACATTCCATCATGTTATTTAGCTTACAAAGTGAATATTACAACATGTGAACATTTCTCACTAGTCCAGTTGATTAAACTATAAGATTATCTTCAAGAGATACTACCATATTTCTTTATCCCATTAAAGCTTTGCCTTTCTATTTTTTTTCTAAATGGCCTTGCTCAGACTGTACTCCCTCAAACACACTATATTGGATATTCACATCTATTTACTGTGTTTCCATATTCTTTAGTCAATCAGTTTCAGTAATAGAGGGTGGACACTTTGTATATTTTAAGTAGGGACATATAATGTCTCACCTTTATAGCCTGTACTACTTCACTGAGCAGTAAATCTTCCATATCCTTCCATTTTCAGTCAAAAGCCAGGGTTTTGTTGTTTTGTTTTGTTTTTGTTTATGGTATTTTTTGGGTTTCTTTGTTTGTTTGTTTGTTTGTTTTATGGCTGAATAGTATTTTATAGCGTATATGTGCCACAGGTTTTTAATGCATTCATCTGTTCATGGGCATTTTGGTTGGTTCCATGACTTAGCAACTGTGAATAGTGCCACAATAAACATCAATGTGCAAGCACTTTTCTGATTAAGAATTCTTCTGTCCTTTGAGTAAATACCAAGGAGTGGGATTGTTGGATCATATGGTAGTTTTATTTGTAGATTTGTGAGGCATCTCCAAATTGTTCTCCACAGTGGTTGGACCAATTTACATTCCTACCAGTAGTATAAGAAAGTTCTCCCTTTTAACCACGCCCCCACCACACTTACCACTTTTTGTTTATTTAATCTTAGTCATTATAATTGGGGTTAGCAGGTATCTAATTGTTGTTTTGATCAGTATTTCCCTTACAAAGAGAGATGCTGAGAATTTTTTCATATGCCTTTTGCTATTCATATGTCATCTTTAGAGAGTGTTTTTTGTTTGTTTGTTTCTTTGTTTGTTTTCAACTCATTCTCCCATCTGTTAATAGGGTTGGTCATCATTTTTTGGAACTGCTGGTTCCCAGTTATATTTATTTTTAAGTATCTTATATTTTTTGTGGCGATGGTAAATGGAATAACTTTTTTCAGTACTGTCTCAGTCTGCCTGTTGTTCTTATATAGAAATGCTATAGATTTCTGTATACTGATTTTGTATCTTGTAACTTTATTGTATTCCAGTACTACTTCCAGAAATTTTTTCATGAAAACCATTGGGTCTTCTGTGTGTACAATCATGTCATCAGCAAATAGTGATAGTTTCACCTCTTCCTATTTGAATGCCTTTTATTTTTTTCTCTTTTTTGATTGCATTGGTAAGGACTTCCAATTCTATATTGAAAAAGAGTGGAGAAAGTGGGCATCCTTGTCTTGTATCAGTTTTTAGTGGAAAAACTTTCAGCTTTCCTCTATTAATGATTATGTTTGCTATGTGTTTTTTATATATAGCTTTTATTGTGTTGATTAATGACCTTTCTATGCTGATTGTGCTGAGTCTTGATCATGAATGGATGTTGTATCTTATCAAATACTATTCCTGCATCAATTGATATGACCATACGTATTTTTTTTCTAATTAAGTTATTTTAATTGGCATTAAGAGAGAAAAAGTTTCTAAACAAAGTTTTCAACTATATTAAAAGAGCAGTTAGGTGTCATTTTTTTAACCTCCTTCTTTTGTTTCAAAGAATGAGTATATTTTCCAAAAAAAATGTTGAACTGACATTAAATTTAACAGAAGTATTAGTAAATTAGGACTGTATGTCAGAAAAATTCATATAGAAAACAAATCCTTTTTCCTCAGAGATTAAGAGATTTTTTTCCCAAGGAAAGCACTAATTTAAAGCAGATCTCTAAAATAGGACTTTTTAAAAAGTATACATCGTAACACATATTAACAAATAATGTGCTTATTAACTGACTACTTTGAGACTTAGAAAAAAAAAAAAAAAGACAGGAAAAACGATCAATCTCATCAGCATTTGTTAAGCAACAGTACTGATGAGATAACAGTGGATATCCACAACTCCTCTAAGGATCAGATAGGGTAATTACCCTCACTGGTAGAATTCCAACTGTTAAACAACTTTAACTATGTCATTAAAAATCTATGCTACCTAAGTTATCCAAATGACCAAAATTATTCAAATATTCTGCTAGCTAAGAACTATTCATTTTTTTTTTCTTTGAGAGGGTTTTGCTATAGGATACGTGCACTCGCCAGACAGACAGAGACAAAGAGACAGAAAGTGAGAAATCACCCCCCGGGGGGATGGCCATGCTGCAATCCCTTCTCCTCCATTCTCCTCTCAGGATCTTGGGCACGCATGCACACAGGCCTGGCATGAGTCTTAAGCCACCGGGTTCGGGATGAGAACCACAGTCGACTACTTGGGAGTCCAGCGAAATAGCAATTATACTAACTGCTGGTCCCCAGCATATATTAGTTTTGAAATCCATGCATTTTATATTTGTTCAGGAGGAAATATCTGAAATATCTGCAGAGAATGATTAGTGTATAAGATATATAAAAATATCTAAAATATCTGCAGAGAATGACTAGTGTGAAAGATATATGACTTGTAATGTCTGTTTATTACAGGGGAAATACTAGAAATTCCAGATACAGTAATGGGCCTTACTTTATTAGCAGTATGAACAAGCATACCAGACACAATTGCAAGTGTATTAGTTGCAAGAAAAGGTAAGAACTATGTCCCTCAAGTTGCAACGTTCACATGAAGCTTGGTTGAAACACACTGAGGAAAGATAGCTTTTTTTTTCCTTCATATAGTATGTGACCATATGGTTTTTTATCTTTCTTCTGTAATATGGTGTATTACATTTATGGTTTTACATATTTTGAACCAACTTTGCATTTATGGAATAAAATTTACCTGATTATGATGTATAATCTTTTTTATAAGTTGTTGGATACAATTTGCTGGTATTTTGTTGAGAATCTTTGCATCTACATTCATCAGAGTTGTTGGTGTATAGTTTTCCATTCTGGCCCTGTTCTTATCTCTTTTAAGGATAAGGGTGATAGAGGCTTCAAATAATGAATTATGGAGAGATTCACCCTTTTAGATCTTAGAAATAATTTGAGAAGAATGGGGGTTAATTCTTCTTTAAACATTTTGTATAATTCAGAGATAAAGCTCTCAGGGCCAGGACTTTTGCTGAAAGGTTCCTTATAACTGATTCAATGTCCTGGATTGTTAGGGGCCAACTCAGACTTTCTATATCTTCCTGGCTCAATCTTGGTAGATTATATATGTCCAAGAATTTGTCTATCTCATCCAGATTATCTTGTTTCTTGGCATATCATTGTTCATAGTATCCTCTAATGATGTTTTCTATCTCTACTATGTCTGTTGTTACATTGCCTGCTTCATTGCAGATTTGATTTAACTTGTTCCTTTCTCTCTTCTTATTTATTTTCACTAGTGGTGTAACAATTTTGTTTAACTTTTCAAAGAACCAACTTTTCCTTTTATTTGTTTTCTGGTAAGAGGTACACAGTTAACCTAATGGGATATTTTGTGTAAATAACTTGACATTTCTCTCTTGCCAATCTTAGTATATTGTTTTTGTCTGAGTTTTTTGTCAATTTGGGTGTAATGTACCTTGATGAAGATCTTCTTGGGTTGATTCTATTTGAGATCCTTTGTATTTTTGGGGTGTAGTCTCTGTTCTGCATTTTAAAAATTCATTAATCTGTTTATGAACACTTGATAAAGTTTCATATTTTAGCAATTATGGATAAGGTCACAATAAACATAGATGGGTAAGTGTTGGGCCCTCTGGGTTCTGCTTCATGGCTTAAATCTCCATTCCCATAGCCAGGGCCCCCAATTCCAAGCCCCATTGCTAGACAGAAAAAAAAGCATCTAGGAAAATTTACCTCTGGCTGTGTTGGCCCTCTGGGTTCAGCTTCATGGTTGTGATGCTCCCTCAGCCAGGGTCCCCTCTTCAAGAGCCCAGTGCTAGGCAGGTAGGCAAGTAATTTGTACTTCTTGTTCTTTCTGTCCCTTTTAACTTTTTTCTTTCTTTAAAAAAAAAGAAAAAAGCTTTCTGCCTTGTTTGTGCCTCTTACTTGTTACTTTGTCTCCTCTTCCCTAAACTAGGATAGAAAGAATCCAGGCAACTCAACCTCTGTGTTTGTGCACCACATTATTTTCCATTTTTAACCAGATTTTATAACCTAAAACGTGATTTCTGTTTTTTTCTCCCCTTATGTTTTAATTCTCTCCTTATTTTTAATTGCTTTTTCCTATTTCTATTTTCTATTACTTTTTCTTTTTCCTTGCTTTTCTGTTTTATTGCTCAGTCCTTACCTTCTGCTTAGAGGAGACTTAGGTGCATAGTAGCTAAAATCTGAACATTGTGAGTTTTAGAGAATTTTTGGCATCTCACAGTAGCAGTTGCTAAAAGAGTAAAGTTTTCCAGGGACTAGCAGTTAGTATAATGACTGTCTCTGGACTCCCATGTATTCAACTGCAGTTCAAGTCCCAGACCTAGTGGTTTAAACTTATGCTAGGTGCATGTGGGTACATGATCCCGAGAGAATGGAAAAGAAGGGATTGTGGCATGGCCATCCCCCATGGGGGTGATTTTTTGCTTTCTGTCTCTCTTTCTCTGTCTTTCTGGTGAGCACACATACCCTATAGGAAAAACCTCTCAAAAAAATTAAAATTTTCCTTTATAAATATGATAACAGATCCTGTGATTCCCACACTGGAGGAAACAGTAGAATGGAAAAAATAGCACAAAACTATTTCACAGCAAGGGAAATACATGAGCTCACATTCACAGACCCATCCTCCAAAAATTAGTCAAAAGTGAATACATTACCAAGTGACTAAAAATTGGAGAAGAGTTTCAAGGATGAGAAAATCAAGTAAAACATCACCAAAGGAAGAGTGTAGCTTGATTCCAAGTAGAGAAAATTTAGAAAATTTTACTGGAATGTCAGAAAAATAATTTAGAATATTTATGATAACAAAACTCTTTGAGATTCAAAAGAAAAATGATGTTGAGCTCCAAGACATGAAAAAGTCCTTCAATAACATGAAAGAAGAATTGTGCACTATTAAAAAAGAATCAAATAAAAATGTTAGAAGTAAAGGCTGTAATACAGGAAAACAAAATCTTCCTCAAAAGTATTCAAAGCAGATTAAGCCATGCAGAAGATCAATCTCGAGAGTAAAGGACAAAACCTCTGACCTAGAAGAAATAATAAAAAATACTGAAAAAACAGCCAAGATAACAAGAATACTATATGAGAAATGCTACCTTCCATAAAATGCCTAAACATCCAAATAATTCGTATCCCAGAATGTCAAGAAACCAATAAGGGCATTGATAATCTATTCCACAAAACTCTAGAAGAAAACATTCCAAGTCTAGAGAGGCACTCAAAAATTCAGACCCAAGATATACAAAGAACCCCAAGTAGAATCAATCAATCCATGAAGTTTCTCTCCACTGTACCCCATAGCTATATTGGTAAAAAAGCCATAAGCCATAGACAAAGACAAGATTGACAAGAAATAAGTGACAAATCACTTACAAAGGCTCTTCCATCAGGCTAATACCAAACCACTCACTGGATACAATTCAAGCAAGGAAAGAATGGGGAAATACATTCAAAGTGTTAAATGAAAAACACTTCAACCAAGAATATGATATCTGGCAAGGTTATTCTTTATATGAGAAAATAAGATAAAAATGTTCTTCCATAAGCAAAACATGAGTGAATTTACCAACTCCAGACCATATCTTCAAGAAATTCTGAAAGGACTAAATAATATTTCATAGAGTGTATGTGCCACAGATTTTCTAAAAGGATATAGTAACACAGTAAATGGATGTAAATACCAGATATAGTGTGTGTGGAAGAGTAGAGTCTGAGGAAGAACATTTAGAAGAAGAACAGATAGGCAATGCATTCATGGGATACTTTGATAGTTTTATCAACTGGACTAGGGAGAAAGGTTCACATGTTGAAAAATTCAGCTTGTAAGCTAAATAATGTGATTGAGTGTAAAAGAGAAAATGAAATTTAGAAAAATGAAAAAAAAAGAAAAGAAAAAAGATTAAAAAGAAATTCTGAAAGGAGTACTATACCAAGAAAACTAAAGACAGACAGAAATAAGAGAATCAAAAACTACTGAATATATAGCCAACTTAATGGTAGAAATATCTATAATAACATTGAATATTATTGATATCTAGAAATATCAATAATAACATTGAATATTAATCAATTAAATTCTCCAATCAAGAAATACAGATTGGCTGAATAGATTAAAAATCAGAAACCCTCCATCTGCTGCCAACCAGAAAACCATCTCACAGCTAAATATATAGAATAAAAGTGAAAGGCTGGAAAAAAGGTGTTTCATGCAAATAGAAACCAAAAACATAGCAGGAGTCTCTATAGTAATAAATAATAAAGATTTGAGCATAAATAAATAAAATATAAAATGAACTAACTACACAGAAAATAAAAGAAAGCAAAAACTGGTTCTTTGTAAAAAAATAAACAAGATTGACAGACCATTAGCTAGACTAACTAAGAAAAAAGGAATCAGTACAGCAAATTTGCAATGCATCAGACAACATTACAGACATAATAGAAATACAAAACATCAGTAGAGTGTACTATGGATGACGATATTAAAAAAAGAAAATTTGGATTAAATGGACAAATTTCTGGACACACAAATCTACCTCCTATGACTCAGGAGGACATAGAAAGCCTACATAGACCTGTAAAAAGAAATTATATTGAATCTGTAATAAATATTCTCCCAGTAAAAAAAAGTTTGGGTCCCAATTGCTTCACTGCTAAATTTTACAAAATTTTAAAGAAGAGGTAACTCCCATTCTACTCAAACTGTTTCCAGGGATCCAAAAGGAAGGAATTCTTCTAAATTTATTTTAGGAAGCCTCTATTACCCTCATTCTCAAAATGGATAAGGACACAATAAAAAAGGAAAACTACAGACCTTTATCTCTGATGAATATAAATGAAAAAATTCTCAAGATACTAGCTAACCATATTCGAAAGCATATAAAAAGTTTATTAATCCCGGGATGTAAGGGTGGTTCATAATGTAATACACCATATTAGCAGATTGAAAGGTAAAATAATGTAATACGCCCTATTAGCAGATTGAAAAATAAAAACCATATAATCATTTCAATTGATGCAATAAAAGTATTTGAAAAATATGACATTCTTTTATAATTAAGAGTCTCAAGAAAACTGGCATAGAAGAATAGTTTCTCAGCATAATAAAAGCCATCTATAAAAAAAATCTAGAGCTAATATTATACTAAATGGGGAAAAGCTGAAAGTTTTTCCATTAAAAACTGGTACCAGGTACCCGGTGGCTTAAACTCACACTGGGCATGTATGCATGTGTGCCCAAGATCCCAAGAGTGGAATGGAGGAGAAGGGATTGAGGCATGACCATCCCCCCTGGGAGGTGATTTCCTGCTTTCTGTCTCTCTGTCTCTGTCTGTCTGTCTGGCAAGCGCACACACCCTATAGCAAAACACTCTCAAAAAAAAAAAAAAAACAAACTGTTACTACATAAGGCTCCTCACTTTCTTTGCTTCTATTCAATATAGTACTGGAAGTAATAGCCAATGTGATCAAACTGAAAAAGAAATAAAAGCCATTACAATAAGAAAAGAAGAGTTGAAATTATTTCTGCTTGCAGATGACATAATTGTGTACTTAGAAGATCCAATACTATCCTCAAAAAATTCTCCTCAAAGTAACAAATGCATACAGTAAAGTGGTAAGGTACAAACTTACAAAAAGCTATACACTTCTATATACAAACAACAGGATGACAGAGACAGAACTGAAGAAAATAATCCCATTTACATAGCCACAAGAAGTATAAGATACCTAGGGATTAAACTAATCAGGGAAATTAAAGACCTCAGTAAGGAAAACTATAAAACCTTAGAAAAAAATTTAAAATTACACAAAAAAAGTGGAAGGACATTGCTAATTGTCCCTGATTGGCAAATAAATATAAACAAAATGCAATCCTACCCAAATTAGTCTATATTTTTGATGTGATCCTATAAAATTTTGAGACATTCTTCACAGATCTAGAAAAGACAATTGCAGAATTTTCCTGGAATCATAAAAGGTCCCATATTTCCAAAGTCATCCTGTGCAAGAAGAGTAGACTGGGTGGCATATCACTTCTTGGCCCCAAAATATATTACAAATTGGTGATACTCAAAAGAGCATGGTATTGGCACAAAAACAGACATGAAGACCAATGGAACAGAGTAGAGACCCCAGAAATAAAGCTCATAGCATACAACTAACTGATCTTTGACAAGCAATACCAGTCAATTCAGTAGAAAAGGAAAACCTCTAGCAAATGGTGCTGGAAAAACTGGGTATCCACTTGCAGAAAGATGAATCTGAACCACTATCTGTCATCATTAACAAAAAGTCAATTCAAAGTGGATCACAGATCTAAAGTTAATACACCAAGCTGTAAGACTACTGGTGTAAAACCCTGCCTGGGGAAACCCTAGCAGATATGGCAGAAGACAAATAGTTCTTAAGCAAGACCCTCAAAACACAGACAATAATTTCCAAAACAGACAGGTAGGATTACATTAGATTAAGAGGTTTTTGCTCAGTAGGAATGGGAGAGAATTTTTTGTTAACTGTGCCTCAGACAAGGAACTGATAACCAGAATATGCAAGAAACTCTAGTGGCTTACTCAGAAGAAAATAATTAGCCCAATTAAAAGATTGGGAAGTGAGCTGAATAAATAACTCTCTAAGGTATACGTACAAACAGCAAAAGGCACATTAGAAAATGCTCAACATCCCACATGGTAAGAAAGATACAGATCCAAACCACAATGCATACCACCTAGCCTCAGTCAGAGAAGCAAAGACTGAAAAAAAAAAAAAAAAAAAAAGTTCTGTAGGGGATGGGGTGAAAGGGTAACACTCCTATATTTTTGGTGGGAACATAAATCTGTCAAGCCACTGTGGAGAACAATATGGAGGTTCCTCAAAGACTTTAAACTAGAATTACCCTATGATCCAGCAATCCCATTACTGAGCATCTACCAAAGGACAGAAGAATACTCAGTCAGAAAAGTATATGTACAACTATATTGAAGTTCTACTTAAAATTGCTAAGACATAGAACCAACCCAAATGTCCACAATGGATTGAAAAAGTATAGCACGTATACTTCACGTAATACTATTTGGACATTAAAAAAATTTCTGGATTTGATAGAAAGTGGACAAATATAGATTTGTTGCTAAGTGAAGCAAGTCAGGCTACGAAAATAAAACATTGTATATGTTCACTTAACATATACTAACTGTCCATACTCTAGACTGAAAGTCTGGAGGACATAAAAGTTTTATGGACACTAGAGACAAAGTGGAAGGAGAGTGTGAGAGAGGAAAAACATAGAAAAGGAAATCTGGGGGGAAAAGAGTAAGACATTTATGGGATGCATGTATGATTTGTTATCTATTTTTATTATCTGTTGATGAGGATGTATATAATATTCTAAACTGGGCTGGACTGAGACATATATCATGCAAGGTACAGTAAAAGCTCTTTACAATCTAAAAGATACATGGTGATTGAACGTATAAACAAAAATAAAGAAAAAAGAAAATAAATAGATTGCTACATAGTAAGAAAGCATGTTCCCTTTGTTTAAAGCACTTGATAGTAAATGCAGACTTAAAAATTCTGTGAGCCACATTGGACTATAGAGATTTTCTGGCATTGGGACCAACAGTTAGTGTAATACCTATGTTGTTAGACTTCCATGTAGTCAACTGTGGTTCAGATCCCAGATCTGGTGGTTTAAACTCATGCTGGGAGTGTGGGCGTGCATACCCAAGATCCCGAGAGGAGAGTAGAGAAGTGATTGCAACATGGCCATCCAGCCTGGGAGGTGATTTCTTGCTTTCTATCTCTCTGTCTCTCTCAGTCTTCCTGACAAGTGCACACACCCTATAGCAAAAACTTACTTTTTGATACATGATATTACTCTTTCTTCCCATGAAATATGCCATTCTGGGCTGTACCAAGATCTTACCCAAGAATTGCTTTATGTATTTTTTTTATTGTGCAAGCCTTTTGTTCCATTAAATTTTTTCTTTAAATTTATTTTTTACATTAATTCACTATACATCATTACAACATACAAAATAATTTTTTCATCCAGAATACCCTATATATTGGCTCGATCAAGCATATCAACATACGTGTTATCAACAAATAATGTTTTATTTTTTTATCTCCTATATATTTTCCTTTTTTAAAATTTTTTTGCCATTCTTTTTTTCGGATGGCAAAATTCTTCTTTATCATGACACAAACTACATCTTGTAGCTCATAGTAAGGCTTTGTCACTTTGTTCCACTTCTCAGGTATCTCTTTACAAGTGACTAGGAAGTGTCTTTACCAAATATAAATTGGTGCCATGGTAACATTAGCCTCAGGATCTTCCTCAACCTCTTTATCTATATCTATGAATAGCCACATTCCCTGATATCATATTTTTCTTGCCTGAAATATCCTTGCTATTTCTTCAAAAACCAGATTTAAGCCATTTGTTCCTGCAAAGAAAAACTAGATAAAAAAATTCCTGATCAGGAATTCTGTATTGTTCTTAGCATACTCCTATTACTAGGAGTAATTCTTTATTCCTTAGTTGCTTACTTGCCAAGTAGTTGGAAAAGGATAATCAGTTTAAGAAAGTTTCAAATCAATCGTTGTCTTTTATTATCTTTAAAATGTCATATGAAGGCCTTAGAAATTATCCGGCTTGTTACTGTAGTTGGAAAACTCTTAGATCTTACTCATCAGTCTGCTGGACTGTACCCTTCTCAGAGACATAGATACCATCCAAGAATTTTCTTATATCCTTATTTTTAACTGTGGTGGCCTGCTGTATCAAAGCAGCTGCATTTGAAACAAGTTCAATATCATTGCCTTCAAGGATCAACTCATCTTTCTGGGCTTGAGATACTGAATAAGCAACACCTGGTTTCATTCAAATTCTCTGGATATATTTTTCACCCAAGAAATTTTGGATTTCAACAAGAGACCCATTCTCCTGAATAACGACGTTGATGGGGAAATGAGCGTACACAGACCTCATCTTGTAGCGGAAGTCCAATGTAACACCCTTGATCATGTTTTGGACATGACTACAGATGGTGCGAACGGTCGCCAGCTCCTTTCTGTTTCCCCACCATTTGTCAACCTGCAGCCTCTTCTTCTTCTTCCCAAGGAGGCTGAACTCGACATTGATGTGATTGAAGTCCCTCCGCAGGGTTCCTCGGGGCCCTTCATGATGACGGTGCGTCCCTTCTGGGTGATGTGGACGTTCTAGGAATGGGTTGCTGAGAATGGTCTTCATCCTCGCAGTAAGCACAGCAAAGAGAGCTTTTTTTGCCATTCTTGATTCCCTATCCCTAACCCTCTGCCATGTCCCATTCTCCTCCTACATTGTCTCTGGTATTCATGGTTGCTTTCTATGCCTCCCCTCCATTTAATTGATTTGCTAATGAACTTAATTAGTCTCAATATTTCCTTCTTTGGAGGTCCCAGGAAATTGGTGTGGGTAACAGTCTGCCTCCTGCTCATGCAGCATTTCTCAAGGAGCCTACCCACTGATTCTCACCTGGAGATGGGCTACAGTACCATTGATCTCTATGGAGATCCCAGGAATCAGCATAGGTAACATGCTATCTCCCACTCACACTGCTCACAAAGAGGAGCTATTGTATTTATTAAGTCAGGCTTTTCACTTGATAGTGTACAAAACTGTTTCTCAAATGTTAATAAAAATTGATAACTATTGCCCTTGGTACCCTGAGACCAGAATTTAGAAATTAGCTGATTGGAGAAAAATTGGTATTAGCTTACATGAAGAGCTGCATGCTCCTATAAAAAAATATATTCCTGGCACCTATGCAGAAATGCCATACTTCAATTTGAGAAATTGAACACCCCTTTTAAAGAGGTATTAGCAACTAGCGCAGAGGCTGAGCCTAATCCAACTGTATTTCTGGCTCTTTTTACTCTGCCTCCCCAATTTAAGAACTTATCTAAAGAACTGACTAGAGAAAAATGCCCAGGGAATGTTTGCAGGAATGTCTAAGCAGCACTTTATAAGAAGGGGACACTTCCATGTTTTCTGTCTGTCTTATTATGTGCAAAAGTGTACAAGCAACATATAAATGTTTATCCCATAGTATACTTAAGGAATTTAGACAACCTATCACTGAATATGGAGCCAACAATCATTATATTATAGGGATGATAAACAACATAGCAACAAATGCTAAGCTTACAACCAACAACTGGAATATTTTGTAAAAATGGTAGCTACTCTTTCAATATACAGTTTGGAGACATGAGTTTGATAATTGATGCCATCAGACGACTGCATATAATTTAACAAGAAACCCAGAGTGATTGCTGAAATGTCATCACGGACTGGAAATTATGCTACTGATGAACAACATTACTACTTGCCACTAGAAGTCTTTGGGCAAATAGCCATCATTGCCACTTGTACATGGAAGAAAATACCTGATTCCTCTGAGGAATGTCTTTCTTCTGTTAAGGTGTGTTGAGGGTCACAAGAAACCTATGACTCATTTACAGATATGTTTCAAAGATGTTTGTACAGGAAAGTAGAGAAGACAGATGCAGTTGAAGCACTGTTGAAACAACTGGCCTTTGAGAATGCTAATGTTGATTGTCAGGAGGTATTGAAAGGTATTTAAGTAAGCTCACCACCTCTTTAGCAGATATGATAAAGGCAGTCATATAGGAGGTACTGAAACACACAAACAAGGATTGTTAGCTATGGTATTGAGACCTACAAACAGAAAATGCAATCAGTGTTCATCAGAGATATTGGCCTATAGTTTTCCTTCCTAGTCCTGTCCTTATCTCTTAAGGATAAAGGTGATAGAGACTTCATAGAAAGAGTTAAGGAGAGAGTCACCCTTTTAGATCTTTAGAAATAACTTGAGCAGAATTGAGGTTATCTCTTTTTTGAAAGTTTTGTACAACTCAAAGGTGAATCCATCAGGGCAGGGGCATTTCTTTGTTGGGAGGTTATTTATTACTAATTCAATCTCCTGGCTTATTATGGGCCTATTCAGACTTTCTATATCCTCCTGACTCAATCTTGGTAGATTATATGTGTCCAGGAATTTGTCCATCTCATCCAGATTGTCTTGTTTCTTGGTATATAAATGTTCATAGTATCCTCTAATGATGTTTTGTATTTCTACTTTGTCTGTTGTTATATTGTCTGCTTCATTGCAGATTTGATTCACCTGGTTCCTTTCTCTCTTCTTCTTAATAAGTCTCACTAGTGGCGTATTGATTTTATTGATCTTTTTAAAGAATCATCTTTTACTTTTATTTATTTTCTGTATAGTTCATTTATTTTCTATTGCATTTATTTCTACTTGTATCTTTATTATTTCCTTTCTCCTGGATTTTTTTTTGTAATTTTTTTTTGCATTTGCTTTTCTTTCCAATTCTCTAAGACATGATGTTAGGTGACCCATTCTTTCCGTCTTCCTCTTATGTGCACTAATTGCTATGAACTTTCTTCTTATGACTGCTTTAGCAGTGTTCCAAAGATGATGCAAAACCCAGGCTTTTGACAGAAAGTGGAGAATATGGAAGATTTACTGCTGAGTAAGGCAAGCCAGGATATGAAAGAGAGACATTGTATGTCCCCACTTAATGTATACTGAGTGTCCACACTCTATGACTGAAACTGATTGACTAAAGAACATACAAACACAATAAATGGATGTAAATATCAGGTATAGGGTGTGTAGAAGAGAACAGCCTGTGGAAGCACATTTAGAAAAATAGGGAATGAAAGCATTAATGGGACAATAAAATGTGGTATTATCTGTTTAAGATATTTTATAGTTCAACAAAGTGGACTAGAAATAAATGTTCGATAGTGAAATATTTACTTTGTAAGCTAAAAAGGATAATTGAATGCATTAAAAAATGAAATTAAAAAAATCACATAGAAAAAGGAAAAAATGTTATCAATATGGAAAAGACATGTTATCAAGAATTGTAAGGAAAAACAAAGAAATCCTTCCTCAAAATTTAAATGCTGTGGTAAAGGTTTTCATTGGACTAACCATTGTCACTCTTCTACTGATGTGTTGGTAAAACAAATACTGGGCACACCTCTAGCCCAAGACCAAAGAAAATAGCACTCTTGTACAAATCCAAACCAGTAACTGAAGATATCCCTAACCAGACAATGAGGCTAGAAATGTATGACTCTGTTCATGCTATGGCTGGGAGTGCTAGCATTGATTTAATTACTCAAGAGATTGTTCCTTTAAGATTGCCAGGAGAAGTTTTTCAAGTAAATAGTCAGCTATCACAACCTCTAAAAATAAAAGGCAAATGGGGCTAGTTCTCCCTCAGTCCTATATTTTTAAAAGAGGATTGATTTTCATACTCAAGAGTCATTAATTCAGATTTTACTGAAATAATAAAAATACAGGTATGGTCTTTTTTCCCTCAAGAAGGATAAAAAGGGGGATCAGCAGTAAGTTTAATGACTATGTCGCCGGACTCCCATGTAGTCAACCATGGTTTGAGTCTTGGATCTGAACTTGAATTCACGCCAGGCAAGTGTGCATGTGTCCCCAAGATCCCAGGTGGAGAAAGGAGGAGAAGAGATTGTGGTGTGGCCGCCCACCCCCCCGGGGGGGTTTTCTCACTTTTTGTCTCTTTGTCTGTCTCTGTCTTTCTGGTGAATGCACATGCCCTATAGCATGTCTCAAAAAAAAGAAAGAAAAAAAAAGAAGTATAAAAAGGATAATCTACTGTACAATTAATATTGTTACCATATGTGTCTGTGACCCCTGAAAATATTTTACAAGAAAATCAGGGAACCAGCAGTTAGTGCAATGGCTATGTCACTGGACTGCCACGTAGTTGACCGCAGTTTGTGTCCCAGATCCGGTGGCTTAAAATTCACGCCAGGTGTGAAAATCAGAGTTTGGAGTCTATTACCTTAACTATTAACATTCAAATACAACAAGAAAATCCTACTTTAACTCTTCTGGTGAATAAGCAGAAGTTTGTTAGTCTTTTAGATCCTGGAGTGGATGTAACTGTTTTTCCTGTTTCAAGCTGGTCTGCAGCCTGGCTTAAACTTTCTATCCAAGAAGTCTGGGACATAGGAGAGACCTCACCAACTTAGCACAGTTGAGTGTCCTTAGATTGTGCTAAAACAGATCATCTTCATCATGATATAGCAAGAATTCAGCTATTTCTAATTGAGATACCATTTGTGATTTCGGAAAGAGATATTTTATAACAGCTTAAAATGACAATACAATCCCCTTTATTATAGCAGCCTCAGTAGCAACTACTTGAAAACCCAAGACCCTGTGCAATGGGTGTCCAATGACCTTTAACTAAAGAAAACCTAAGAGCTGCAGAGGCCTTAATTGAAGAATAGCTTAAGGCAGGATAGCTAGAAGAAATAACTTCTCCTTATAACTTACCAATATTTGTTGTAAAAAAAATGGAGACCTTTATGTTACTCATCAATTGATGATCCCTATAGGCCCCTTGCAATGTGGCCTGCCTAATCCTCAGTTAAGATCTAAGGTCTTAAATATATGGGGTTTATAATAAATTTAAAGGACTTTTTTTTAAACCATCCTTTTGTCCCCAGAAAACAAAGCAAAATTTCCATTTATTTTTCTAATATTAAATAATTCATATATTGCTAAGAGTTACACATGGCTCATCCTCCCACAGAGTATGATGAACAGACCCAACTTGTGTCAATATTTTGTACTGCAGGCTTTGGCCCCTTACCATACCATGTACCCTAAACATTTAGTGTATCATTACATGGATGATATTTTGGTGGCTGACTCTGACTTAGACTATATTCATTTAGAAAAGCTTAAGGAGTGCTTATGAAAGATTTTACTAATGTCAAATAATGCATTTTCATAACACCTATGGTAATACAGGGATTTCAGGACATCAGTGTTCTATTAGGACAAACTTTTATTGATTGAGTATCTAAATTGGAAAGTTATTGGCAGTTAATAATTCTGTATGTTCATGGCTACTATTTTGCAGCTCTAATAGCCATCCAACAATCTCAGATTTATATCATGGAATGGCCTCATTTGGCCCACTTTGCAGGAAAAAAAATTATAATAATTTGACTACCATTATCTACAAAGGTATTAATCAAGCATTGGCTCTCACAAAAATATGGCTACTGTGCTCCTTGGAAGATTATCAAAGACTCCTGGAGATTTCTGAGGTCTATCAAGTTTCTTTGCATTCTATTTAGGATTATTTCCTATGGAGTTCCAAAAGACTCCAGGTTTCAATTTTTAAAAGATATATTGCAAGCCACAGAGTTGCAATTGATTTCTACACTTTGTGAATTCCCTGTAAAAGGTGTTACCCTATTTACTGATGGTATTAAGACTCGAGGAGTAGTTGCCTTTTATACAGATGATAACTGGCAATATAAATTTACTACTCCTCGTTCGACAATACAGTGGAATAAAATGGCTGCTATACACCTAGCCTTCAGATTATTTCCTGATAAACCTATAAATATCTTTATAGACAGCCAATATGCTGCCCTCACAGTTACTCACATGAGTAATGACATTTTTCCCCACATTTGGATAAAAATCTGTTTAGCCTTGTTATAACTTTACAAACTTTAATTTCCCTTCAACCACATCTTTTATAGCTCATATTCATAGTCATAAAAAAGTCCCTGGTCTCCTAAAGGGGAACCACAAAGCAGATACAGTGCTTCATGATGTCATGTACCCTCTTTTTTCAGACCGTATTGACTCATCATTTTTTTTCCTCAAAATGCTAAAATATCTCATCAATTTCACCTGTCTTTGGTGCAAGTCAAGGTCATTGTTAAGTCTTATAATCATTGCCACTGACACATTCTGTTCTTGAAGTTGGTCAACCCTCAAGGAAGTTTGGTCAATGAACTTTGGCAGGTGGTTGTTATTCATGTTCCATCATTAGCATCATAGCTGACACTTAGTTTTTGTGGGTGACAGCTGACACTTCTGAAAATTCTGCAGTGGTAAGTAGGGATATTTTAGCCACTATTTCTGTTATGGGAAAACCTAAATCATTAAAATCAGACAACAACCCTGGTTATACTTTGAAAAATTTTGTGATTTCTGTACTGATTAGGGTATTCAGCATGTTACTGGTATCCCATACAAAGCCACTGGTCAAACAATTGTTGAGTGTAAAACTCCAATGTGTAAAACAAATGCTCTCTACATTTTTAGAACAAGAAAAGGGGAAACTAAGGCTAGGGCTTCTCTCTGCTTCCACTGCAAAATTGCTTTCCTTAACCATGTTTAAATTGAATAATCTAAATCTGACTTTTCATTCAAAATCACATCTATGGAGTTCAGCCTGTCAGTGCATGTCATCTACACAAAAGATTCCTCAAGCTAAAATTTTCTGAAGGATATTGCCAGATCAAACCTGGCAAGTCCCAGTCTTCTAATCACTTGGGGAAGAGATTTTACTGTGCTTACTCCTAAAGGCCTGGATTGGATCCCTTGTTGGTGCATATTACCTGCACATTATGAGGTGGCATAAAACACTGCAAAGTTCAATATTGAGTTTCAGGCTGAAATTCAGGAAGAGAGGAGGGCCAAGAAAAGAAAAAAACAGGCTAGCCACAGCACGTCCTAGCACATGGGATGACATCAATTCATTAGCCAACAATGCTCAAGAGATGATAAATGAAAAAAATAACCAACTACTAACAATTTGTTTAAGCGACTTAAAGACTTAGAACAAAAGATCAAACATGATAACAATTGGGGCTTGCTTGGATGGATAACTGAGTATCTGAATTTCATTTGGTTAAAACAAGTATTTCTTGGAGGAATCTTTATATTTTTGTGCTATCCAATAACTTATTGTGGTATTCAGTTGATGCCTATATGTATCTCCTGGTGCCAACCTCCCCCAAGCAAACCCAGGTCATGTTGGCTTTAAAACTAAAAAAAAAAAAAAAAAAAAAAAAAAAAAAACAGAGGAGGGAAAAAAAAAGGGACATGACAGAGATGCAATGGGTGTCCAATGACCTTTAACTAAAGAAAACCTAAGAGCTGCAGAGGCCTTAATTGAAGAATAGCTTAAGGCAGGATAGCTAGAAGAAATAACTTCTCCTTATAACTTACCAATATTTGTTGTAAAAAAAATGGAGACCTTTATGTTACTCATCAATTGATGATCCCTATAGGCCCCTTGCAATGTGGCCTGCCTAATCCTCAGTTAAGATCTAAGGTCTTAAATATAAGGGGTTTATAATAAATTTAAAGGACTTTTTTTTAAACCATCCTTTTGTCCCCAGAAAACAAAGCAAAATTTCCATTTATTTTTCTAATATTAAATAATTCATATATTGCTAAGAGTTACACATGGCTCATCCTCCCACAGAGTATGATGAACAGACCCAACTTGTGTCAATATTTTGTACTGCAGGCTTTGGCCCCTTACCATACCATGTACCCTAAACATTTAGTGTATCATTACATGGATGATATTTTGGTGGCTGACTCTGACTTAGACTATATTCATTTAGAAAAGCTTAAGGAGTGCTTATGAAAGATTTTACTAATGTCAAATAATGCATTTTCATAACACCTATGGTAATACAGGGATTTCAGGACATCAGTGTTCTATTAGGACAAACTTTTATTGATTGAGTATCTAAATTGGAAAGTTATTGGCAGTTAATAATTCTGTATGTTCATGGCTACTATTTTGCAGCTCTAATAGCCATCCAACAATCTCAGATTTATATCATGGAATGGCCTCATTTGGCCCACTTTGCAGGAAAAAAAATTATAATAATTTGACTACCATTATCTACAAAGGTATTAATCAAGCATTGGCTCTCACAAAAATATGGCTACTGTGCTCCTTGGAAGATTATCATTGACTCCTGGAGATTTCTGAGGTCTATCAAGTTTCTTTGCATTCTATTTAGGATTATTTCCTATGGAGTTCCAAAAGACTCCAGGTTTCAATTTTTAAAAGATATATTGCAAGCCACAGAGTTGGAATTGATTTCTACACTTTGTGAATTCCCTGTAAAAGGTGTTTCCTTATTTACTGATGGTATTAAGACTCGAGGAGTAGTTGCCTTTTATACAGATGATAACTGGCAATATAAATTTACTACTCCTCGTTCGACAATACAGTGGAATAAAATGGCTGCTATACACAGAGCCTTCAGATTATTTCCTGATAAACCTATAAATATCTTTATAGACAGCCAATATGCTGCCCTCACAGTTACTCACATGAGTAATGACATTTTTCCCCACATTTGGATAAAAATCTGTTTAGCCTTGTTATAACTTTACAAACTTTAATTTCCCTTCAACCACATCTTTTATAGCTCATATTCATAGTCATAAAAAAGTCCCTGGTCTCCTAAAGGGGAACCACAAAGCAGATACAGTGCTTCATGATGTCATGTACCCTCTTTTTTCAGACCGTATTGACTCATCATTTTTTTTCCTCAAAATGCTAAAATATCTCATCAATTTCACCTGTCTTTGGTGCAAGTCAAGGTCATTGTTAAGTCTTATAATCATTGCCACTGACACATTCTGTTCTTGAAGTTGGTCAACCCTCAAGGAAGTTTGGTCAATGAACTTTGGCAGGTGGTTGTTATTCATGTTCCATCATTAGCATCATAGCTGACACTTAGTTTTTGTGGGTGACAGCTGACACTTCTGAAAATTCTGCAGTGGTAAGTAGGGATATTTTAGCCACTATTTCTGTTATGGGAAAACCTAAATCATTAAAATCAGACAACAACCCTGGTTATACTTTGAAAAATTTTGTGATTTCTGTACTGATTAGGGTATTCAGCATGTTACTGGTATCCCATACAAAGCCACTGGTCAAACAATTGTTGAGTGTAAAACTCCAATGTGTAAAACAAATGCTCTCTACATTTTTAGAACAAGAAAAGGGGAAACTAAGGCTAGGGCTTCTCTCTGCTTCCACTGCAAAATTGCTTTCCTTAACCATGTTTAAATTGAATAATCTAAATCTGACTTTTCATTCAAAATCACATCTATGGAGTTCAGCCTGTCAGTGCATGTCATCTACACAAAAGATTCCTCAAGCTAAAATTTTCTGAAGGATATTGCCAGATCAAACCTGGCAAGTCCCAGTCTTCTAATCACTTGGGGAAGAGATTTTACTGTGCTTACTCCTAAAGGCCTGGATTGGATCCCTTGTTGGTGCATATTACCTGCACATTATGAGGTGGCATAAAACACTGCAAAGTTCAATATTGAGTTTCAGGCTGAAATTCAGGAAGAGAGGAGGGCCAAGAAAAGAAAAAAACAGGCTAGCCACAGCACGTCCTAGCACATGGGATGACATCAATTCATTAGCCAACAATGCTCAAGAGATGATAAATGAAAAAAATAACCAACTACTAACAATTTGTTTAAGCGACTTAAAGACTTAGAACAAAAGATCAAACATGATAACAATTGGGGCTTGCTTGGATGGATAACTGAGTATCTGAATTTCATTTGGTTAAAACAAGTATTTCTTGGAGGAATCTTTATATTTTTGTGCTATCCAATAACTTATTGTGGTATTCAGTTGATGCCTATATGTATCTCCTGGTGCCAACCTCCCCCAAGCAAACCCAGGTCATGTTGGCTTTAAAACTACAAAAAAAAAAAAAAAAAAAAAAAAAAAAACAGAGAGAGAGAGAAATATAGGGACATGATCAGAGAGAAGCCCTGAGGATAAAGAGACATGCTCTTAGCAAACATCACCTATCCCTTTAGCTTTAGCAAACCTTACAGCTTGTTCTTTTCTTGACTCTTACTACAGGCAGAGCAAAGGGTGGAATTTCCCAGGGGCCTTCCAACAGATACATCTGGTGAAATTCAGGCAACATCATGACCCCCATAAGCAAAGTCCAGTCCCTGCTCTGCCTTCTTGAAGACTATATTCTTACCAACACCCCTTTGATGTTTTCAAGAAAGTACCTTCCCCACACCTGCAACTTAATTTCTCTCCACTAGATAAGAAATTTATTGCAATTTCTCTGATAAGAGTGTGGCCAAGAGAGACCAGCAGTTAGTGTAATGGCTATATCACTGGATTCCCATGTAGTCGACCGCGGTTCATGTCCCAGATCTGGTGGCTTAAAACATGCCAGGCGCGTGTGCGTGCGTGCCCAAGATCCCAAGAGGAGAATGGAGGAGAAGGGATTGCGGCATGGCCATCCCCCATGGGGGGTGATTTCTTGCTTTCTGTCTCTCTGTCTCTCTCTGGCTGGCTGACAAACATACAAGCCCTATAGAATAGCATAGCAAAAACCCCCCCCAAAAAAAAAAGAATGTAGCCAGCAGATACACCAGGCCCAGTATGGCTAAGCTTTTATAGATTTATTAACTGTTTTATATTGTCTGTAAAATACCAACTTATCTACGGAATGTCACAAAATACATGTATGTTGTGTTACTTTGCCCTGTAAATAAAGGCATCCAGTTTGTCTGGGTGGTGCAAACTGCTTGGGCTGCTTAGGCTCAGACTACCTGTGTCCATTGCTACTCTGTCTCTCTGTCTCTTTCTTTCTGCTTCTTCTTAGATTGAGCTAAATTCCGGACAGATGCTGACAGTGCCTATTTTTTCTTTCAAATATTTCCTCATGGGACCAGCTTAATGGCTATGTTGCTGAATTCCCATGTAGTCGACTGTGGTTTGAGTCTTGGACCGGGTGGTTTAAAATGCCGGATGTGTGTGCGTGTGTGCCCAAGATCCCAAGAGAAGAATGGAGGAAAATAGATTGTGGTGTAGCCATCCCTCCTGGGAGGTGATTTCTTTCATACTATCTCTCTGTCTCTATCTGTCTTTCTGGAAAGCACACACACCCAATAGCAAAAAACTCTCACAAAAAGAAAATCTTTCCTCATTTCCTAAAGTATGTCATCTCTTTTCTCTTGCATGTTCTGGAGTTCATTGTCTCTTTTTCCTTGCGTTTTGTTAAGTTTTGTCACTGAATATTCTGTATTGTTTATCTGACATTATTATGAGTTCCATTGTGCTGTCTATGGATAATGAAGAATTGTTATTTTCCCTAGGGGGAGATATTTTCTGGTTTCTAATATTTCTTGTGCTTCTGTGGTGCTTTCTGGTCATCTGTTGAATTATATGTTTCTCCCCTGTAGCCTATACTTTTGTTGCCAGGTCTGGGTACTCCAAATGCTCAGAATCTAGAGAATAGATATACCTAGGGCTGGGTTGCAGGGTCTCAAATGAGAAAGTATAGATCATGCAGTACCCACATTACATGAACTACTTACTTTGGAAAATTATAAATCATGTGGTGAATAGGAGAATATGGAAGTTCAGGGTCCTTGTTAGACTGAAAAAGCAAAGTTAAAGCACTTCCAACAGGAAATGGTCACATAGCAAACTTTTTTCCTCTTTTTTTTTAAAAATGTAATTAGTGATATATGATGTTTCTAAGTGGCCTTCAGGGGCTGAGATTTGAGTCACAGTTCAATTTCTTCCAGAAGCACCCTGAACAACTACAGTATTTGCAGTCAGCTCATGTTAAATAATTACACTCAAGCATTTTCCACTGTAAGAAACTTAAATGACTTAACAGGAATTCATTAAAGATATGTAGAAGATTTCCCAAGACTTTTAAATAAACCAATAATTTGCCAGAAAGTTGTATTTTTGAAGACCAATTTGATATTTGGCCTTTTAAACTCAGCATGCTTCTAAATTAATTACTGATTTTCAGGTGGAGCACATTAATAAAGGTAAAGAAAATATTTTCAAAGTTTGTAATTCAGCATGACTATTGCTCAAATATTGCTGAACAAGAAACAGCTCAGTTTGACCTATAGGTATATTTTAAACTGTTTTAATAAGTCTTTTATCTAAATTTTGTTTTGCTTTGGAAAGGCTAGTAACAAAGCAAAAACTTTGGTAGAACATTTTTGTCACTTAAGTTTATTTATTTTTATAGACTTAAAATAGAATAATTAAAATTTTTAAAAATTTCTTATCAGTGGACATCCTTGATGGAACTAATTGGGAGAGTATAATTTTAATTATACTGTCTGAAGAGTTTTTTTTTTTTATAGAATGTTTCACATAATGGTCATAGTGATTTAAAATTATATAATTTTATGTAAGATCATACCACTTTGTAAATATTATAATTCCATAAAGTACTTTGATTCTTACAATTATAAATTCCATTTTTGCATAAATTTTGAGTCTTTTTGAGCCAGGAATAACCTAAGTGGGAAATAATTTACCCTAGTTTTGCCTCTAAGCTGTCCTTGAACAATTTATTCAATGATCTTTCTCTAACTAAACACAGAGAAAAAAATAAAAACTAAGATGTTGAACATAAAAATCTAATACGAAGTAAAAAAATTTAACCTAAAATTTTGTTCTATCTGCCATCCTAATATCTACTTACTGCTAGCTTCTGTCTGAAACAGACAAATGGATCCAATCCACTTAATTAACTAATCTGATCTGATCCTGGACCCTGTACAAGTGTTTTGGAACTCTAACATAATTTGAAACAAAACTTGCTCACATAAAACTCAGATAACTCTAAACATATGTATGTAAAACTCAAATCTGAGAGAATTTAACCACAATCCCTAGTTGCTGTGAGAGAGCAATGGATAACAAATGGTTTCGTGTGAACCTTTCTTGGTCTTCTGATGCTCCTGGGAGTCACTGGAAGCTCTACTTCAGATCCTGCTTCTGATGCCATAACTGTAAAAGGAAAATAAATTAGCCATTTTAATAGTTTTAATTGAGCAAATCGTAACACAATTTAAACCAGGCAGTTTTCCACAGACTTCTGGACAACTCTGATTAGACTTGTGATTGACTCAGTATTTAAGTTTTGGAAAAGAAAAAAATAATATACAGAAATGGAAGTCAAGGAATGGGATAGATAAACAAATAAATTGGTTTCATGTGGACAGTAGGCAGCACAAACAACCCAAAAGGTGGGCTTTCTGACAGAAATCTAGTATGATTGGCTGTAACTTAGCAACCATCTCAGGAAAATATCCTAACATGTATGATTTTGGCTTAACTACAGGAATACAAGAGTGACAGTGTAGACTATTTTAGGCCAAAATAGTTTAATTTAACTTCATTCATTATTCTGATTTCAAGTATCAGTTTAATAATTTTTATAAAATTTTATTTTTCATTATTAAAATATTGAACTCCTCTTATTTCAACCATTTAATTTTAAAATGTATTATATAAACACAGGAGAATTACTTTAAAATTTTAATTGTTAGAGTAGTATATTTCACACATTACAAGCAACATACAGAAAAGAGCACAGAATATTAATAAGGTAGGTAACCAAGGAAGTTAGTAATGTGAGATTTTTATGGCAGGTTATTTAAAAAGTAGTGAGTTTACATTTT
>NW_006200268.1:591753-593179 GCF_000334495.1 Tupaia belangeri chinensis
TTTTTGCAAAAAAGGAAATGAAGATTATAAAAAAATAGATAAGCCACTTTGTAGTCATACAAAAATTTTAAATAAGGTTTTAAGATTGTTAGTACTTTAGATAGATTAGTACTAGGTAGACTGCTAAAGTGAACTTGAAAAAGTCATTAAGTTTGTCTATTATCTCATGATTAATATCAAAAGAAATATTTATTTCTATGCAGTTGATTTTAAGTTTCCTATTTTATTTCTCAGAAACTAACCCTCCTCTGTATCAAAACTACCTGGGATTAAAGACTTTTTTCTTTGTGTACATATATTAAACATTTAGCATTTTATATATGAGGGAATATTTACTGAATTGTAGTTCTTTGCCTCATATTTCCATTAAAAAATTAATCTAAGTCTTAAGATAATTTGTTATGTATTCACAACATAAATATTTATTGAGTAGAGAAATAATGATGAGTAGATCTGTGTATATAAATGTACAAATGAAACATGCCATATTTTCCATAGTTATGTATAGGCTATTTTGAAAGGTGTCAAGACATGTATACAGTTATATATAGTTATTTTTCACTAGTACATATTATGCAGTAGGTATAATAAAAATTTAACTGAAAATTTACCATAGCTTGGTTAAATTTCTTACATATAACACTCTAATCATTGATCATAATAGAAGGAATGTAGATACCTCACAAGTTGTTATGATGTCAGACATTCTATACTCTTTCTTTTCAGTTTCAAACTTGGCAGCTACTTTCTTATATCCTAGTTTGTATCCACTTGAGCCAAAATGAGAGCTCAACTTCCCTTATACCAGTTCTGGGGATTGCTTTTTTACTGCTGTGGTGGTAAGTTACAGACATTTCGGGATTTTTTTCCCCTTCAAGTCTTTCTACTAAGACTTGTCTTAGTATTTTTTTCCCCTTTAACTTTTAAAATATCTCTCTTTACCCTTATTTTTGTCATTTACTTTATTTCCTATTTCTTCTTCTTCCTCGTCCTAATCCTACATTTTATTCACCCTTTTCTTTATCATTTCGCATTTGTGTCAATATTCTCTTTACCTAGTCATCATCAAAAAAAATGTAGGATGACCAATCTCATTAATCATTCAACCAAATATTATTTTTCATGTTGTTTACTTATTCCCCTCCCTATCTGACCCTTTGTAGTACCTAATTCTCAAAAGCAGTGGTTAAGCCCATTGACCCCAACGATTGCCCCATTGTCAGCATCCAGCAACTTCCCATGGCTAGTGTCCATGGCTGAAACCTGCCAGGGCATTATTCTGAGTCGATGGTGGATCCTCTCCACAGCCAGCTGTCTGACTAAACTGTAAGTATAGTTAGATCCATGATAAAGAAACCATTTTTTCCTTATGCATATTTTTTAGATATTTTTTGTCATTATTCACTATATTTGAATTGGATTTTTA
>NW_006200268.1:593703-634604 GCF_000334495.1 Tupaia belangeri chinensis
GCGGAAACCTGCCAGGGCATTATTCTGAGTCGATGGTGGATCCTCTCCACAGCCAGCTGTCTGACTAAACTGTAAGTATAGTTAGATCCATGATAAAGAAACCATTTTTTCCTTATGCATATTTTTTAGATATTTTTTGTCATTATTCACTATATTTGCATTGGATTTTGATGTACTAAAAAGACCTTGATCTTCTTTAGAAAATACTATAGTATGAAGGCAGCTTAATCAATTTACAGGTATATAAAGTAAAAATTGTTGGAGTACATTGCTATGTAATTAAATACTTTAAGTGGGTAAACATTTAAGCGTAATGAAAATGTTCTTCTCATTCTAATATTATATTGTTCCCTATCTTTCTATTTCATTAGGAAATTTTTGCACTCTGACATTTCAGAAGTCATTGACCAAGAAGGTATTTTAGTTGGCCATAAAATCTGCCTTTACCCCAGTTCTAATAAACAAGTTGGAACAGACTCAGTCAAAGGAGACATAGGAGTGGTCCTTCTACAATACCCTATCAGGAGGGAAGAAATATCACTTTTTCATTCTTATAACATCTGGAAGAGCTGTTATCACTGCCAGTACAGAAACTGCAGGGTATATCAATTTCAGAGTAAGCCACAATACTAATATTCTGCTGTGTCATAATGTAGTTTGGATTATTATTATTTTTTAAAGTTGAAGTGAAAATTAAGCAGAAAGTTTATTAAAAATCTAGTAAAATCAAATCTATATTATACTACTTTATTACAGTAAAAAATAAATTAAGTAAATGTCAGGGGTTATAATCATCTTATATTTTAATATTAGGTTTAAATGATACTTGGGAAAATACAAGAAGGTAGGGAATCCAAGAGTGTATGAATTAAATGTGTATAACATAAGGTAGAAATTAAAAAGGAGTCAAAATATCTTGTAAATTCAGTGTAATTTGAAAACTATAACATAAAAGAAGACAATGCTATAAATGCTCAAGAGACATAATAATCCTTTTCTTACGTCCTTCTCATCACTGTTTTTCTAGGACACTATTATTTTGGGACCAGTATCAAGAAGATGTCAGTTAAAATGTTAGACCTTTCATTCTGCAACCATCAAAACATCCACATGACTAAGACTAATAATTTGTGTATCTGGAGTAAGCCACAAGAAGACTGCTGGGTACTTAGTATATCAGGGTGAAGTTACTACTGGTACAGGGAGGGGATTGTACAGAAAATGCTATAAATATCCATAGAGATACCTATTCATAATACCTCAAATCAGAAGTATTTTCACTGGGAAAAAAATTTAGGATTTATAAATTAAAATTGAGAACTTTTTAAAGATACCTTTGAAAACTGTGAATAATTGTGGTTAAATCTTGGAATGGGTTGTAAAAATATTAATATAGTTATAAACTACATAACGTTTTAGTCAGTAGTGAACAACATCATATATGATGGTGATACCATAAGTAGCATATAGACTATACTAAACTGTACCAGCTATGTCTATAACATTTATACCACAACAAAATTGCTAAGTAATGGACTTTTCACAATGTTATGTCCATTGGTAAGGCACGTATAACTGTTTAATTCACTTGACCAAGTGTAAACAGTCTGTAAATAAAAATGTCTATATAGATGAGGCCCAATTATTTATCTTGAGAATAAAATAAAATATTAACATAGATTTAGGTGTGAAAAAACTTGTTTATCAATAAATTTTTTTAAAGAATATTATTAACTTTTTCTTAAAGCCTCCTTGAGATTATATGTTACATTTTAGAGAGAATAATATTTAGTTATATGATAGATATAATTAAAGAAAATAAAATTATTAAAAAGAAATATAAGATAAAGTAAGTGAGAATTTCAAAAATTAAAAAGTCACTTAAATTTCATAATATTGGAGCTATGGCAAAGATTGGAATTCATGACAGAGAAGAAATATGAGATTGTTAATCTTTTCTAAGAAAGATTACCAGAATATTTTCAAATTCAAAATACTACAAGAAAACAGTTGTAAAATCAATACCTAAGAAGTTTAAAACTTAAAAACACAGATTAGAACTCAGCATTTGATCTCAATAAGGGGACAAATAAGAAGGAAATGAGCCTCATACCAGTTCTCAAAAATACGATCCAAAACCATTTGGACCTAAGAGTTAGGACCGTAACTTTTTATTTCTAAAAATACCAAGTGTACAGTATACTGTAATAATTAATTATAATATTTCCAGTAGTATTATAAAAAAAATTATCATGAACAGTAGATATACAAAGCAAACAGGGTGAGTTATGTCAACATATTGATTATATGCTTAAAATGTTTTTTTGGTTTTTTTTGAGAGGTTTTTCACTATAGGGCGCATGCTCTCGCCAGACAAGGACAGAGAGACAGAAAGCAAGAAATCATCCCCCAGAGGGGATGGCCATGCCACAATCTCTTCTCCTCCATTCTCCTCTCGGGATCTTGGGCACACACACACATGCGCCCGGCGTGGGTTTTAAGCCACCAGGTCCAGGACGTGAACCGTGGTCAACTACGTGAGAGTCCAGCGACATAGCCATTATGCTAACTGCTGGTTCCCTTAAAATGGTTTTGAAAATAGAGCAGCTCTTTATTATAGAGATAAATATAAAAAGAATATTTATGCATAGACATTATCTGGGAAAAAATTCTTTAGAAAATGTTGGTAAAAGTGATACAGAAGAGGGCATAGTGGTTAAAGTGCTGAACTTCTACATGGTCAATTATGGTTTGAGTCGCAGTGATTTGAAAAATCACATTAAACATATGTGCATGCATGCCCCAAATACTAAAATAATGGAAGTGAAGGAATTGCCATAACCATCTCTTGGTTAGGGTTGGAGAAGGAGGTGAATTCTCACTTCTCTTCTCACTGTTTCTGTCTCTCTCTTCACGAAGCCTACACACACCTGACAGAAAAACCTAGAAAAGAGAGAGCAGAGATACAGAAGAAAATGGGGACAGAAAAATAAACAACTAGAACCATATTACAATGTTATGATTTTTTCCAGACTTGATTAAATAGTGGAAGCCTCAGAGAGATTTTATGGAAAAAGTGGCGTTTGTAGAGTATTTCCTATACTGGAAATAGTATAAAAGCTGGCTTTTTCCCCCATATACTTAACTTTTCTATTTAAATTTTGAGGCATTTGTGGGACAAAAGCTGGCTTTTTAAAATCAAAGAAACCAGTTTTAGTAATCCAATGAAAATTTTACTAATGAGTACTTGTACTCTTTACATTGTAACATACTAATGTAATATGCAGTGCAAAGACAATTAGTAGTCATTTCATCATTAAATATTGAAGGCCTAAACATTTTTAGCTCTTGTAATAAGGTTCAGTAGTGTAAAAAGCTTATAAATATCCTTACCCATGTGAATCTTACCTTTTTTTTGTTTGTTTTTGATAAGTGGTTGGCAAGAAATACAAAAGTAAAATATTAGCCCACAAGCAGTGACAAAATTGGGAGGTCCCTGGTTCATGATGGTTGAGGACAAACTGGGGGCCCAGGTTTAACAATAAAAGGTGAATCAGAGTACTCAACTTGATCCAGAGTATTAGCAGTAGAGGTGAAGAGAGACACAGTCATTTTATGATTGTTGTGCTCTCTCTAAAAATACTTTTCAGGATAAGAAAAAGATATTCAGTAAATAACATTTCTTAGTGTTTGGAAGTTTTTTATATATTTCCTCTAGCATTTGTTTTTCCTCTTTTATCAGAATTACAATCATTGTGTCTAAGTTTTCTTATACTTTGAAGTTCCTGAATTATGTACTATGTAATATTTGTTAGTGTCCATTATATTATTTAGGATATACATGTGGCAGAAAAAGGTATAAAAGTCTATCTGTCTATATATGAATTATGTTTGTTTCCTCCTTCAGGTACAGCAAGGTAGTCCTGTTCTCTGTCTCTTTGGCAGTCACTGGGAACTGGTAGGCCTGGTCAGTGAGTCAATGGCCTGTTATTACCCTATGCTAGTCATCAAGACAGCCCCATACCTTCCTTGGATAAAGCAGCTTATCAAGGCATCCCAGAAGCCACTGGATTCTATTTTTCCCCTACCCTGCAGTTTCTCTTCTGGAGTAGAACAAAGTTCACAAGATAAACTTAGCCCTAACAGAGGTTCTGCCATTCTAGCCTCCCATGGATTATCTGTACATTCATTGATGAAATCAAGCACTTCCTCACTGAACAGACAGCAAAGGATTCCTCCTCCAATATCTTTTGGTTCAAAAAATAGGGACTTTTTTCCTGAAGACAAATGGTTATACTTTCAAAGTAGTCATCTTTCTTCAGCTAGAAAATTTCCAATGTTGCAATTCCGGACCTCTTCTGTTACCAAACAATGGGATCCTACTAACATAGCTGAGTCAAGGAATACTGCAGGAGCTGAAATTTTTGAATCTTTGGTTCCTTCTGGACTCAAGAAAACCCAAAAAGCAGATAAGCATATACCCTGGGACCTTCCTCAAAAAGATGCAGTGAAATATCAATATCAAACTATGACCGATTCAGTAAGATCCTGGATTAAATCATTAGTTAGTATAATTGGGCTTAATACTTTACCATTACTTAATCATGACAGATCCTGGATTCTGTTTTCAAATGATATCGATGGGTCTCAAATTCCTTCTGAGATTAGTAAGGTTAAGTCTCAAGTTCAGTCTAGTATGATTCCTTTCTATGGTCAACTTTTAGCTAGACCCTGGCTAGAACTGACTCCTAGTGTTGAACTTGGGACACATTCTGAAACAGATAAAATAGTAACGGTGGTGCAGATTCAATCTCATGAAGAGGGCATTAGAAATCAAATATACCATGTAACTGATAGAGTTAATACTGGTGTTAAACCAGAAAACTATAACCTACATCCATGGGACTCTTTAAGTGTTAGTAAAATTGAAATAGAAACTCATTCTAACCACGATGGATCCCAAAACTTTATAGAAACTCATACTTTAAAACCATGGTTTTATCCAGTATTTAATATTTTTGATTCTCAAGAACCTATAGAAAATACAGATGAACACTGGATTCTCCCAGAATCTAAGCCAACTCCATTTTGGACTTCCTCTACATTTCGTATGTCTTTACTTTGGTCTCAATCTGTAAGTAACACTATTAGATCTTGGACCCAAGACAAAGTCAATAAAATCAAACCCTCACAACAAATAAATAAAATTACTTTCTTGAGTAAACATGAGGCTATTATACTAAAACCACAGGTCCAGACTGAAGCTACATGGCTGTTGATCTATTCTATTACTAATGTAAATAAGCCATATATCCACTCTAAAGTTGATATCATGAGGACCTGGATTCAATCTGAAACAGTCATAATCCAAACCTGGACCCATCCAGAAAGCCAAACAGGAAAACCCTTGTCTCAACTCAAAGCTGAGAAAGTCATTCCATGGTTACAAGCTGTATCTAAAAGAATTATACCCTGGATCCATCCTAAATTTCAAATAATCAGACCCAGAATCCAAACTGAAGAAGGTAAAGACAAAATTTTGACCTATCCAAAAAAAGGAATGATTAGATTTCGGACTCAGTCTGAAGTTGGTAGCATCCAACCATGGATAAAACTTGAAACATTTACCTTTAGATCCTTAATAGAATCTAAAGTTTATAAAGACATACACTGGACAAAACCTGAAGCTGACACCATCAGATTTTGGTTCCATACACTAACTAATATAATAATAACCTGGAGCCAACCTGAATCTCAGATGATCCTTTTCTTGTCTGAGACTAAACCTGCTAAACTTAGATCTTGGTTCCATAGACAAATAACTACATTCAAACCTTGGATAGAGACAGAATTTCAAATAACCCACCTAAAGACCCTATTTAAAGGTGATATTACCAGATCAATAATTCAGAGTGAGACTGACACTGTCAAATTTACTCAAATGGAGACAGTTACACAATGGACAGAGCAGTTAACTCAAACAGTTTACTATTGGATACACTCTATAACTGAAACAGACAGACCCTGGAACCTGTATGTGGCTGATGAATTAAGTGCTTGGAGTAAACATAACGCTTATACAATTAGGCCCTGGAATAAACATGAAAGTGATAAAGTGATATTCTGGACTCAGCTTGAAACTAGTACATTAAGATCCTGGATTCAGGCAGATGTTCGTGTAATCAACCCTTGGGTCCAACATGAAGCTAGCACATTAACAGAATGGACTCAGCATCATCTAGATTTAAATCCCTGGATACAATATGAAACTGCTCCAGTTACACTGTGGATGCAGGTGGAAACTGCAGAAGAAAATCCCTGGATACAATCCAGAACTGGCACAGTTACACTATGGACTCATGCAGAAACTACAATAGTAAATAATTGGACAGAAATGTTAACTAATACAGTCACAACACGGACAAGGACTAAATTTCAAGAACTAAATCCCTGGATACAGTCTATTAGCTCTTGGAACCAAGATAAAGTCAATATGAAAGAAATTGAGATGGCCACACTGTGGGCTCAGGCTGATTCTCTAGCAGTGAATCTACAGACACAATTTGTATCTGATACAGTCATACTGATACAGGCAGAATCTGCAGTACTAAATCCCTTCACAGTGTCTAAAATTGATACAGTCATGCTCTGGACCCAGGCTGAACTGCCAACAACAAAATCCTTGAAAAAATTTGTCAGTAATACTGTAAGATCATGGTTGCATTCTCAGTCTCCAGCAATAAACACCTGTGTTCTAACTATATTTGATCCATTCTTATGGTGGACCCAGTCTGATTCTCCAGCAGTATACCCCTATTTTCAGTCTGAAATGGATATAGCCACACTATGGACCCAGTTTAAATCTCTAGAAGCAATTCCTTATGAACAGTTTAAAACTGATACAGTTATACCAGGGACACTCATTAAAATGCCAGCAGTAAATTTATGGACACATCCTATGTCTAATACTGTCACAGTCTGTGCCCAGGCTAAATCTTTATTGAATCCTTGGACACAGTCTGGAACTGATATAATCATAACATGGCCCCAGGCTGAAATTACAGATGTGAGTTCCCACAGGTGCTCACCTGTAGCTGATACAATCATACAATGGACTCAGAATGAACATCCAGCAGTATATCCCAGGACTGAAGCAATGGCTAATGCATTTACATCACAGGCCCAGACTGATGTTTTATCAGGAAATCCTCAGGCACAATCTGATACAGTCACAGAGTGGGCCATGGCTGATTCTCCAGAAATAAATCTATGGACTCAATATGTATCTAATGCAGTCACTTTGTCATTCCTGACTGGATCATTAGTAGTACATCAGACAAAGCCTATGTCTGATAAAATCACACTGTGGCCCCAGATTGGATATCCAATAGTAAATCAACTGACACAGTATGTATCCAACACAATCATCTGGTGGCCACAGGCTAGTTTGTTAGCAGGAAATCTACAGACACACACTGTATCTGATGCGCTTTGGCCCAAAACTGGATCTCCTATAGCAAATCTATGGACACAGCATGTATTTAACACAGTAACATTGTGGCCTAAAACTGAAACTCCAGAAGTAAATCTGTGGACAAAATCTGTATCTGATACAGTCACATCTTGGCCTCACTCTAGATCTCTAATAGTAAATGTATCGACACAGAATAAATTCAACACAATCACACTATGGTCCCAGGATGAATATTCAGCAGTCAGCCTATGGAAAGAGCATGAATCCAGGACAATCACCTCTTGGTCTCAGTATGGCTCTCCAGAAATTAACCTAGAGACTCAGCTTGTATTCAGCATAATTACATTGTGGCCCAAGGATGAATCTCTAACTATAAATCGATGGACACAGAATATACTCAACACAATAACTCAAGGATCTCAGACTGGATCTCCCTTAGTAAATCTATGGACACAGCATGTATCTAACACAGTCAAGCAATGGCTTCAGGATGATTCTCCAAAAGTAAATCTATGGGCACAGCTTGTATCTGATACAGTTAAACTATGGTCTCATGATGGATCATCAAGAATAAATCTATGGATACAGCTTATGTCTTATGTAGTCACATCAACACCAAGGTCCCAGAGTGAATCTCCTACGGTAATTCCATGGATACAGCCTGTGTCTGATAAAATCACATCACAGTGGCCCCAGGCTGAATCAATAGCAATAATTTCTTGGAGAGAGCCCATCATCAATATATTCACATTGTGGTCTCAATATGAATTTCTAAAAGTAAAGCCTTGGATTAAGTCTGTACCTGATACACTCATACCATGGACTCATATTCTGTCTCCATCAACGAAGCACTGGACACAGGCTATATCCTCCATAGTCACACTATGGAACCAAACTGAGTCACCTCTAGTAAATCTCTGGACAGACTATAAAACATTCAGACAGTGGACCAAGGCTGAATCCTCCAAAACAAATCACTGGATTCAACTACTACCTGATACAGTAATATCATACCAAACTGAATTTCTGGCCATTTCATGGACAAAGCTTGAAACAGATGCTACACAGTGGACCCAGGCTAATTCTGAAATCATCAGTGCCTGGACACAGACTATAGTTGATAAAGTGACACCTTTGGTCCAGGGTATTTTTTTAGTGGTAAATCCCTGGACACAGTTTGAAACCAGTGGAGTTCCAATGTGGATAAAAGCTGTGTCTCCAATAGTAATTCCCTGGACAAAATATGAAAATGGCCCAGTCATATCATGGACCCAATCTCTATTGCCAGCAATAAGTACCTTAACAGGGGATTTGCCTGGTAGAGGTAAACTGTGGAACATGTTTGAAATTCTGTCGTTAAAGTCCTGGACACAGTCTTCAACAAAAATAATTATACAGTGGACTAAAAATGAGTCTCCTGAAGTAAATCTATTAACACAACCTGTAACAGATATAGTCATTCTTTTCACTCATGCTGTTAATTCTGCAGTAAAGCACCGGACACAGCCTGACACTAACATGATCATAACATGGACCCAGGCTAAATCTCTAGAAGTAAATGCATGGACCAAAATTATTTCTAAAACAGTCACACCATGGACTCAGATTGAATTTTCAGAAGTAAAGATTTGGCTACAGCCTGGAACTATTATAGATAGACTGTCACACCAGGATGTATATCCAACAGTAATCCCCAAAACAGAGGCTATAGCTAAGATAATCACACCATGGACAGAAATGGAATCTCCAGTACCAATTTCCTGGACACAGTCTGTAGCTGATACAGTCAAAACATGGACAAAGATAGAATTTCCAAGAGTAAATCCTCAGATGCAGTCTTTACCTAATACAGTTAGACTAACGATTCAGACTAAATCTCCAATAGTAAATACTTGGATTCAGGCCAAATTTGCAAATGTAAGCCCCAGCATACAGACCGAATTTTCAATATCAAATACCCAGATACAGCCTGTAGCTTATACAATCATACCATGTGCACAGACTGCATGTCCATTATTATCTTCTTTCCTGAAAACAGAAAATTATATAAACACTGAATGGACTCAGGAAGAATCTCCATCAGTAATTCCCTGGATGCAGATTGTAGCTACAAAAATCATACCCTGGACCCAGGCTGTGTCCCCACAAGTAAATCCTTGGACACAACCTATAACTTCCATAGTTACACAGGAAATTCAAGCTGAATATCTGGCATTACATCTCCAGCCTGTTGTTCATAAAATAAAATACTGGAGACATGTATCACCATGTCCAGTCACACCACAGTCCCCTTCTGAATCTCTATCAGAAATTACCTGGATAGAGCTAGTTTCTGATATACTCACTTCATTGACCAAGGATGAATCTTTAGTAGTAAAAGCCCAGATATTGGATGTATCTAAAACAGCAACGGCATGGACCCAGGCTCAATCTCCAACAGACATTGATTGGACATGGGCATTCACCCCATGGAGCCACATTTTATCTGTAGAAGTAATCCCTTGGGAAAAGGCCATGGCTTCCACAGTCACACAATGGACCCAGTCTGTATCTCCAGTAGTCATTCCCTGGACACAGGTTGTATCTTATATAATCACTCCATGGAAACAGACTCTATCTCCAGCAGCAGTAACCAAGACACAGGCTTTGGCTTCCACTATGCCTTCAAGCTCTATCTCCAGCCATCATTTCTTGGTCATATGGACTCGGGCTCTACCTCCAGCAGTAATTCCTTGGGCACATTCTGTGGCTTCCAAATTCACACCATGGACCAATATTCAAGTTTTAGCAGCAATTCTCTGGACACAAGCTATGTCTGATACTGTAATTCGACAGATCCACTCCCTATCTCTATCTGTAAACCTCTGGACAGAAACCTTATATGATACAGTCACTCCATTGACACATGCTCTATCTCTCATTACAATTTCCTGGACACATGCTGTATCTTACACAGTCACACCATGGACCCAAGCTCTATTTCCAGCAGTTATTCCCTGGACATATGCTGTGACATCTACACTAATGACTCAAACTCCATCTATACCAGTAAATACTAGGACAAAGATTTTGACTTCTAAAATCATACCTTGGACACAGACATTATCTCAAGCAGTAAATCCTAGAAAACAGGCTAAAGCATCCACCATCAAACCATGGACCCAAGCTCTATCTTCAGTTATAAATTCCAAGACACAGAGTATAGCTTCCACATTTACAATATGGATGCAGGCTCCTACTTCTTCAATAATTCCCTGGACATATGCGGTAGTTTCCACAGTTCCATCATTGATCCAGGCTAAATCTACAGAAATCAGTCTCTGGACCCAGAATGTAGCTACTATAGTTACTACATGGGCTCTAACTCCAGCCATGACTCCCTGGGCAAATGCTGTTGTTTCCTTAGTCCCACCATGGACCCAGGCTCCAAATCTTTGGACAGTATCTATATCTGATACAGTTATATCATGGACCCAGGCTGTATCTCCTGGAGTAATTATGTCTTTAGAGCTTATATCTGATATAATTACACTGTGGATGCAATCTGAATCCCCTTCAATAATTCCCTGGACCCAGTCTGTATCTGACACACTCGCTTCATGGATACCTGATTATTCTTCAGCAGTAATGTTCTGGACAGACATGGCAGCCTCCACAATCACTCTGTGGACCCAAGATATCTCTCCAACAGTATATTTGCAGCCATATACAATAGCTTCCACAGTGTTTCCTTGGACTCAATTTCTACCTTCAACAATAAAGACTGAGGAACAATCTGTGATTGAATCAGTCACACAGTGGTCCCAGGCTGAGTTTTCAGGAGTCAACCCCTGGACAGAGGCTATAACTTCCTCAGTCACATTGTGGGCAAATACAGAGTCTCTAACAGTAATTTCTGAGACTGCAGATTCCTCAGTTACACCTTGGAAACAGACTTACTCTCCAGGTGTAAATTCCTATACACAGAGTGAAATTAATATAGAAACATTTTTAACAGAGCTGCTTAAAACTGAAATTAAGAAATTCTGGCCATTGCCTGAATCTTTGATATTAAGGGTTTCACTGCAGTTTCAAAGTGATAGTAACCAACTCTTGATTAAAACTAAAAATCAAGTATATCATCTGGGAACACATTCTGAAATTAAAAATGTTAATACATGGATTTTTCCTGAATCTGGAACCCTCATATCCTATAAAGGACCTATGTCTCAAGTAATTAGACCCTGGCCTCAGTCTGGAGCTCAAATGAACAGAATTTTGTTAACAACTCAGTCAATCATTCCCAGAACCCATACTGAAGTTTGGACCTGGACTCAACGAAGAATCATTACAAATCTACTCCTGGCCCATTCTGACACCCAGACAATGAGATCTTGGATCACACTGAAAACTGATATAGATATGTCTTGGTTTCACATTCAGCTGAATGAAAGCAGACCAATATCTGAATCTCAAATATTGAATCCCTGGATCCAGCCTGAAGTTAACATAGTCCATGCCTTGATCCAGCCTAAAACCCAAGTAGTCACACTGCAGGCTGATTCTGAAAATTTTATCATCAATTTTCTGACTCAGATTGTGTCTCGGGTAGCTGAATCATGGACTTTGCTTGAGGAAAGAGCATTGGAACCTTGGATGATACCTGCAACCCAGACTAAGGATGATAACTCATCATTTATTATTCCTGAACTTGAAAACGTTAGAACCCAGATCCAGCCTAAAACAGAAATAGCAATATCTAGAACCCATTATAAAGCTAATGTAATTGTATCATTTGTTCCTCCTGATGCCAAATCAGATGGGAAAACTCTATTGAGTCATTTTGACTCCTTGTCTAAACCTTTGTCCTTTTTACAAATAGAAACTATTGCTTCCCCAGATCAGTATTTTATAACTTTGTCAACTGATATAACTGCCATAGAAAACCAAGATAAAATAAATTTCCTACAACCTTGCCAGCACACAAACATTCTTTTTACCCTTTTAAGCACTTGGATTCCTGAAAGTGTTAGTTACCAGAATTTTGCCAGCAAATTACAAAGTATCAAAACAAAAGGACGTCATTTTGTCCCCTCTGCATTTCTCAGTTCTCTTGCTCCAGACTTTTCTCTTCTTATTTCTTATTCTGTCCCTTTCCTATGTACAGTGTTCTCTTCCTGTTCAGACTTTTCTTCTTACATATTTCCTTCATCCTGTATTTTCCCAACTTGCTCCTTCTTTTCACCTGTGGACTTCTCATATTTTCTTCTACCCTTACCCTTTTCTGATAGTTCTTTTCAGGGAATATCTTCCTCTAAATTAATTGATGAGGCCATTCTTTCTCATACTTTTACATCCCTGCATGATGCTCCAGCCATATTTTTAACAAAACATCCTGATATGCTAGGATCTCAATCTGGATCCACATCTATACATCAGCCTGAACAAGAAATTCACAATAACTCAGAACTCAATATTTCCTTGGCTGAGTGTCACCTGGGTATGGCATGGAAAGAGAATCTTCAGGCTTTTTGGCTTTTCAAGACAGCTGTTATTTCTCATGAAACCACAGGCAAGTTCAGCTTAATTTGTTTGAGTTATTATTCCTGGGGCCAAGGTTTTATTTTTGTAATTTAAGAAAAGTTTCTTAGTAGGTCAGCGGTCATATTCTTAGACTTTTGCAAAATTGAAATTAAAGTTATTTTCTGGATGTAGGAAGGATAATGAATAATACAATAATAAGAGATGTTAAGATAGTGAGAAAAGATATTTTTATCAGAAAAGATTTATGAGCTAAGTATATAAGAACAATTTCTTCCAGAGAAAACTAACTTAAATATTCATAGTCCTTAGAATTAAACTTCTACTCAGAGAATCAATAGAAATACTTTAAATTATCATTCTAAGGAAAAATGTACAAATAGCTTCAGTTACTATACCTAAGTGTTCAGTGCTAATAGCACTTATTTCCAAATATTTATTTTTTTTTAAGTATTTCTTCAAAGTTGAAGATGTTGAACATTCAAACAATTTACTATACTATTTTAAAATAAGCATATTCAGAGTAGGGAAGGTAATAATACTAAGCTCACTCTAATCCACATGTAAATTCATTCTGGCAGAATGTGGATTACGCCCTGGCCTTGTCCCCCACTGTCCCAACTGTTGGGAGGCAGAAGTGGGTGAATTTCCCTGGATGGTTTCTATACAACTCTCTTTCTCCCATTTCTGTGCTGGCTCTATATTGAATGTACAATGGATCCTTACAACAGCTAGATGTGCCAATTTCATGTAAGTATAAGTAAAAAATTTCAAAGCTAAGCTATCATAAAGCAATAAAACTATTTTGGTTGTTAATGTGAATCTTAATTTGATGACATTATAATTCTTTTCTTATTTACAGGAATCTAACTTCATGTATGTTTTTTAACTTTCAGTAATTACATCTGTTCTATTTATTTAACTAAAGAGAAAGACTACCCTTTCTACTCAAGACAGGGAAAAATATATACCCACTTAAATATTTCTAGATTTTAGTCAGAAAGCCAGTCATTTCTGACTTGTTCTCCTTTACCCTCACGAATAAGTGTTTATCTGTCCTTGAGGGTATAGTTTCAGAGCCTAATATATTTGTAGAGGAAAAATTCTCTTAGAGTTATAAAATTTATCTATATGATGGTGAAAAACCATGCTATGTTTAAATCAGTCCTATGTTAGAATCAGTTTTGTATTGTATTATTCCAAACATCTTGTCCCTTAAAATTCAATTTCTCCACTTTACAATAATAATCTTATCTTAAAATATTAAAAGAAATCTTAAAGTAATTTTTTCTGTACAGATAAGGGGTGGTCACATAGCTTATATTTTTAATATAGTGAAATAAAGCCAGTAATACAAATGAGGAAACCAAGACCAAAAGAGGAAGTAAATGGCCATAGTTTCAAGGACTAAATTCTTGAAATCTTTATTACTCTGTACTAAAAACTATACTAGGATGTATAATAATTTAAGAATCTTCAAAACTCATTATTTCCTTGGCTGAGTATTACCTGGATATGACATGGAAAAAGAGTCTTCAGGCTTTTTGGATTTTCAAGACAGCTGTTATTTCTCATGAAACCACAGGCAAGTTCAGCTTAATTTGTTTGAGTTATTATTCCTGGGGCCAAGGAATTTTTTGAAACTTAAGAAAAGTTTCTCAGTAGGTCAGAGGTCACGTTCTAAGGACTTAGATTGCGTTGTAATACTTATCTTACTTATCACTGCTGAAAGTGTCTAGGCATACTGTGCATAGTAAGGTATATGTTTGCAAAAAGTGAAGGGGATGAGTGGTACTGAGTGTTCTCCTGGATTTCATCTGATTCATGTGACTTCAAGGTTCTTCTTCACATTTAAATATGAAAATAATAAAACTTTTAAAAAAAATCTCCCCTCTCTCGCCACCAGAAAAAACTCAGAAGCTCTGGCTCTGGTTCAAGTGGGCATTACAGATCTTCAGGACCCTGTCCAAGCTCAGACTGTAAGCATTCACCATGCTATGCCCTACTTAGGTCCCAAAGGACCTCTGGGGCCTGGACTGATATTCCTGAAGCAGCCTCTACGTTTTCAACCACTGGTACTTCCTATCTGCCTGGAAGAAAGTCTAGGGCAAGAGAGAAATATACAACTATATGACTGTTGGCTACCTAGCTGGTCCCTCATGAGAGGTGAGTAATGAAGACAGTCAGATGAGATTGAATGACATGATTAAGTGATAGATTTGTCATTATCTTTCTTTTCAGCCATGTTTTTAACCTTAAATAAAAACAAACAAACAAACAAAAAAACACCTCTCTTTATTTTCCAACCAGGAAGTCCTGGAATTCTGCAGAAAAGGCATCTAAGCATCCTACAAGTCAGTGCTTGTGCCCAGTTTTGGCCCAAGCTGAATGAATTTACTTTCTGTGTGGAAGCCAAGAAGGCTATGGGGGAGGCTGGCTGTAAGGTAACAAGTTGAGGGGTGTAAGGGGAAGGAACAAAGAGGAATATTCTTTGATACCAAAAGTTACTTCCTAGCCTTCAAAATATAATTTGGTAACTATTCTTTGTTTCTTGTAGGGTGACCTGGGGGCACCTTTAGTGTGCCATTTACAGCAAAAGGACATATGGGTACAGGTGGGAATTTTGAGTCTCTTTGATGAACACTGCATAAAGCCTTATGTCTTCAGCCAAGTGAGCCCTTTCATTTTCTGGCTCCAGGGAGTTACAAGGCCCAGCCATGCACCCTGGTCCCAGCAAGGGTCTATGACTACTTCTGCTTCCATCTCCCTTTCAGTCTCTGCATCTACAAATACCTCGGCTTTTACATCCATTCCCACTTCTATTCAGCCACATTTCATTTCTCTGCCACAACCTCAGAGTAAGTCCTAAGAAAACGTTAATGAGGAAGGTAGAAGGAGGAAAGGAAAGGGAGAATGGAAATAGAATAGGGAAAAAGGAGAGAGAGAGAAAACTCTTTTGCTGAGAAATACATGACTTTTCATATTTAACCAAGTAATAAATCATTTACTTCTTGGCTTACAAGGAATGTTATGCTTTATATATTATTTAACTATAATAATATTCTTATATTATGTAAATGGCATGATTAGTATAGTTATCTTAATTGATATTCAGAGACCCAAAGATATGGAATGAATTGATTAATTTCTTCAGAGCAAAAAAGCAATAAGATTAATACTGAAACACAAACTTCTTGTACCACAAACTTCTTGTACTACAAACTTCTTATACTACAAAGATTTTTCTTTATTATTACACAGTATCTTACATATGTAATGTAATAATTTTAAGTTAAGTATATTATGTTTCTTTTCTTTTGGGTGATAATTTTTTTTTTTTTTAGTTCTTGTGTGCCCACCTCTATAATACACTGTGATTATCATCTTCCCTCTTTCTTTTACCATTATTATGAAACCTATCACAAACATCAGTGATAATTTCACTGATTATATTTTCCTTTTCTACATTAAATCTATTCAGACAAATGTATTACATTTTAACCTAATTAAAGCTACTTTTCAGCTATCTCATATTACATTATTGACAGTAAATGGTGCTCTTAAAACATTAATGAGGCCATGTGTCTTCTTTGTTCAAATCCTTCAGTTTTTTTTTACACATAGAACTCAATGTCAGCTACCCTGAGTATCTTAACACTTCCAGCTTCATCTATATCTCTTTACTCATTTTTTATGCAATTTATCTTTTTTAGATATATTAAACATTTCAATTAACATACTTTTGAAGAATTCTGAAGTGTTTTTTTTAATGTGAGCTCTTTTCTGAGCTTTAAATCTGAATTTCCTATTTAGACAATCTTCCTATTTAGCCAATCTGTTTCATATCTCACTCACTAGGATTTAAAATTTAGTAAGTTTAGCCTTTTCCAATATTTAGATAGTTATCCTATCTCCAAAAGTTTTATTTATTTCTCTTTCAAGTTTAGTAATTATTTTTATTACCTAACTATGTTAGTAACTTGTAACTATTAGGAGATAGCAATATAAGGATTTCAATGCAAGAGAAAGCTAGAATAGCTTCCACCATTTTGACTAAAGGAAATTTAATCTGAGTCATTAAAAGAAAAAAAAGAGCATTATTTTCTGATAAATGACACAAAAATAAAAGATATAAAATTATATGTTTACAAATCAAATTTAATCATTTTATGTACTTTTCAGAGATAGAAGAGATTAAAAAGTTTTCAGTGTCTGATTTTAATTTTACTGTTATTTTTCTTTTTTCCCTTAAGCTTTGGCAGATGGAATTTTCTTTTTTCCCTTAAGCTTTGGCAGATAGGATTTCTCTACGATATGCTATGCCTTGGCAGGTCTTGATTATCAATTGTGGCAGTCAAATCTGCAGCGGTTCAATGATTAGCAGTTCATGGGTTCTCACTGCTGCCCACTGTGTCAGAAACATGTAAGTGTTTGACCTTCTCATTTCCTATAATCTGTTCCCAAATTACATTGGTGAAGACTTCTTTAGATAAACTTACTTATACCATACATAAATCATCTCTTTTATGCCTATTATTTTTTTGTTTAAGTGAGGAAATTTACTTTATGGTATTTTACTGAGTGTTTTCTGTTAATGTGTTTCTTTGCAACTCCATTTGTCTATAGACTCTGACTTCACTCTGATTTATCTGCAAATAAACTAGAAAATTTGGAAGTTATAACTAATAAAGTATCTTGGAAAAGCAAAGATAATTTTCAAAGGATTTAGATTTCCTAAATCTATTTTAACCCATGATCTACCTATACACATAGGAATCCTGAAGATACTGCTGTAGTACTGGGCCTGAAGCACCCTGGGGCATCTCTGAGAATTGTTAAGGTATCTACTATTCTACTTCATGAGAGATTCCGATTGGTGAATGGGATAGCAAGAAATGACTTAGCATTGCTTCTGCTTCAAGAAGTCCAGACTCCCATTCAGCTTTTAGCACCCTTGGGCCACATAAGAAATCTGAATAGCTCAGAATGCTGGCTTTCTGGACCACGGATTCTTATATCAGGTCAGTTATTACTTTACTTACCAAGGCAATGTTTGTAAGCAAAAGTGAAGTCCATTTTCAAAAAGAATTATTCATTTAATTTCATTTATTGTTATTTTAGTTTGACCAGAAACAGACAGAGAGAAAGAAGAGAAAGCAAGAAAGCAAGCCACTAGTTCCTAAACTCAAACAGTAGTTGGCCATGTGGGAATATAGCATCTTAACCACCACACTTCTAATCAGACCCAAAAGCCTATATTTTTAATGTTAAGTTTAAAAAAAAAAAAAGAACTCTAACAATTTTACTTCTTTAAAGGAAAAGTTGGACTTAATTTGGAACTTTAAATCTTACAAATCAAAATGTACATCTAATGTTAGTGATAAGGAATTAAATGGAACTTCTTAGTGTCATAAGTTAGTGTGCAATTTCAAGGGATAATACAGAACATAGCCTTTCTTATTTAACATTTGGCATTTCAATATAATCTATGTGCTGTAAGTTTTATATATTCAATTTTTCTTCCCAGGAGAGACAGATGAAAATCCAGAAATGTTAAAGATACAGATGATGGATACTTCAAGCTGTGCCCATCTCTTTCCTGACATAGGCAGTTCTACAGTTTGTTTCATAACTCAGGTTAAAGGCTCTGACACAAATGTGGTGAGCAACTACTTTTTACTTTTATTTTCTTTCATAATGATAAAAAACTGTCATTTTGCCCCTTTCTCAAAAGAAAAACCATTCGTAAATGATAATTGTAAGAAAGTGAATCCTTTTGCAATGATACTAAAGACACAAACAAATTACACTACAAATTCCTTAAGGTTATGTTGCTAATTTCCAATTTATTTGAAATAAGTTGTTATTTTCTATCCACACTGAACAGTTATTTTGTTGTTCTCCAAATGAGTTAAGTGTTTTATATAATTCTCTCTTATCTAATTATCCAATATACTATCCTTGCTTCTGTGTTTCACGTTAAGTCTGGCATTTTCTATTTACAATTACTAATGAACATTTTATGGTTTAAAACTTGATTACTCTAATTATAGTAGTTTTGATGAATTAAATCTATTTGGGAATGGATGATTTACTTATGCACCTGATAACTTTCTCTCTTCTGCATACTTCGCTCACTACCCACTTAAAAAACTAAGATTAAAAATGAATTTAGCATAATAACTTGTATCTAAATTATGCCTTTGAATTTACAGGAGCCAGTGAGTCCAGGAAGTGCTGTTATGTGCAGGCTGATATCTGGCAATGGCAGTTGGAGACAGATAGGGTTCACTAGTCTAAAGACTTTAGCTACCATCGTGGGTCCACATTTTTCCTGGATTTTATCTACTTCAGTGAAAGCAGGCTATCCTCTAAACCAGGCTCTCACGCCTTGGGTAGAAAAACCCAAATTCTCTAGTCTCCATAAACAGTCAAACACACTGCCATTTTCATCAGTGATGATTATTGCAGCCCAGAGTCTATTGTAAACTACAGACTACAGTGAGTAGTGCTAATCTATTCACATTATCACATCATGATCAAAGTGAAAAACAATTATCTATACTCTATTACACTTACCTAATATTTCTTAATAAATCTTTCCATATATATTGACTGCTTTGTTCTTACTTCCTGAAATATGTGTATCATATGATTAATTTTATATACATTAAAAATTAAAATCAGCGGGTGTGTGTGTGTGTGTGCATGCCCAAGAGGAGAATGGAGGAGAAGGTATTGCAGCGTGACTATACCCCCTGGCGGGTGATTTCTCACTTTCTATCTCTCTGTCTCTCTCTGTCTGTCTGGCGAGTGCACGCACCCTATAGCAAAAACCTCTCCAAAAAAATTAAAATCATTATTATTTTATATGAAAACAATTCCAATGTTTGGTTTGACAGAAAATAAAATGTTAAAATAAATGTAGAAAATAAAACTTAACTTGACATTTGAAAACTAGACCATTTCTAAATCTTCCTGTTTTACAGTTACATACTAACCCAATAAATTATAGACATCATACATTTTATCTGCACACATAGAATCTTTTACTTCTAAAAGAATGTATGAATCTTTAAGAAACAATTTTAACTAAAAATTATACTAATTATAATACCTACTTACTAAATGAAAATCATTGTTTTTAGAAATTGTGATTTCCAGTATTAACTATTACAACCACAGCTGATATAAAGTAGTAATATTTTGGTAAAAAAATGATTTCTGTATATCAATAAAAAGTGAAACTACTGGGACCAGCAGATGGCATAATGACTATGTCGCTGGACTCCCATGTGGTTGATGGCAGTTTGAATCCTAGACCCAGTGGCTTAAACTCACACTGGGCATGTGGACATGTGTATATAAGATCCTGAGAGGAGAATGGAGGAGAAAGGATTGTGGCATGGTCATCACCTCGGGGGAAGATTTCTTGCTTTCTGTCTCTCTGGTGAGTACATGCACCCTATAGCAAAAACTTCTTAAAAAAAGAACAGAAAATGGGAGAGACATGTGTGTGCCTAGAAAAGAGAAAAAGTGAAGCTATTAAAAAAAAATACACCATTATCTAACTGAAACAGCTCTTAAAAGTAGAATAACATAATCATAAGAAAGGATGAACATGGCAAACAAAGTTAAGAAACATCAGGCACTATTTATCCTTCTTCATGAAAAATTATAGCAGTTAATAATACCTACAAAACTATGCAATTATCTTTTATTTAAAATTAACAAAATATCTGACAAGAACACAAACACTTTTCTGAAAAGCAAGAAGAGGACATATTACATAACCCCGGGGGGTGGGGGAGGACCTATGAATGAGGAAATAAAAAATGAGAAACAAAAATGAAAAAAAAAATTAAAAAAATAGACAAAATACACCACAAAGAATTACATGAACTACCTGAGGGTGCAAGTAAAAAAAGAGAGTGACAGGAATCTTTGAGCACATCAGAACAAAAGTACATACAAGGTGATAAAAGACTATATATCCAGCAATAAAACACAAAATCCCTGCCTTGAGACTGAGGCAGGAAGCTCACAAGGTGGCCAGGGCTTTCTCTGGGACCATTGGGAGCTGGTGGTGCCAGGCTCTGAATCTGACGAAAAGAGTGTATAATATTTTCATTAAGAGAAAACCTGGTCCCTTCCTTAGAATAAGATATTGGGCCCTCTGGAGTCCCCAAGGAGCCTAATTAGGACCTCCTCTGCATGCTCAGGGGAGAAATGCAGTGAAGCTTCACTACATCTTTGCATTAGACACAAGACCAAGCAGCAGTTGCAGGAAACCAACCACATTGGGTGCAGTCTTAACTGGTCCAGGCAGGCCTTTTGCCCAAGGCCATGCTGGGAGTGAAGGAGTCCAGTAGATGAGCAACTGGCCCTTGTGGCAAGTGATTCCTTGAAGCAACTGTGTTTCTGCAACTTCTTTTCTTTCTTTGATAACACAGGTGCCAGCTGGCTATGTCTGAGAGCCACTGGGTCCCCCAGCTGAGAGAGGCAGAAGCTAGGGACACCTGTCCAGTCCCTGTTTGGTCGGGGGAAAGGGAGGGTTTGGAGAAAGCCATCAGAACTGGTCCATCTACACTCCTTTTCTGGAGAACCAGCTGTAGGCACTCTGGAAGGGGCAGGTTTGGGTTATAGATTTCCAGATTCGAAACCTGATCCCAAGCAGACCTCTAGTGCAGGTGGCAGAAACCAGCAAGGATCCAGGAACTCTGATCATCCACCCCTCATCACTGAAGGAGCAATGCTATGCTACCTGAAGGGAGGATGGAGGAATACATTTCTACCATGAGTGTTGGTATTGAAATATTACTGGCAAGGATGCCCACATCAGAACCATTCTACCCAGGGAGAGAGAAGAAAGCTCTGAGACGAACACTGCAATCTCTCTCTTCTGCAGCAGTGCAGATTCAACTCTCTTCCCAGTTCCCAAACACATGAACACTTTAGGAAATGATCAGAAGCATGAGAACCAAAACCCTGAGTTTTACCATGTCCCACATGAGACTCAAAACAGCAACTCCACATATGCCAGTTCCTTCTGTTTACAAAAACCCAGGACACAGTGTGCTGAAACTGCCCTAGCAAAGGAAAAGGCCCTGGATCCTTGACACAGAAAACAATACTGGCCACTGAGCAGACACCAACTTCTCCAGAAGTTCCAGAGTAAACAAGTAGACTCCTAGTAGAATCAGTCGCTGACAGCCTTGGGCCTTTGCCAAATACAGGGTGGTGGCTAAGAGCTGAACCCATGTACCAACAGAAACAGTAGCACTGATGTCTACTCAGGCCCTTTAAAGGCAGAGCTGAGTACATAAGTTTGCAAAGTCCATCACCACTTTTATTTTGACAATTTTCCCTGCCTGCTGCCTTGCCCCCACAATATAACTAGCTCTCTTGCTTACATTATCTCTCTGGCCCTAAATCACCTGCAGAAATGTAAGAATGCACCCACGCCAAGTCACACAATAAAGAGGAAATATGTTTTTTCCTCAGTCACTTGGACCAGAAGCAAAGTCACATCTTATTGCCCTCCACATTCCTGGGCACCCTTGACCACAGTCCCTCTGTACATCTCCCATACTTCTATAATGCTTTGTGGGAACCTTGGTCCCCACAAAGGCTTAGGCATTGGTCTGTCTAAGGAGGATGCCTGATTCAAAGGGGACACACATGCGAACACTTCCCTCATCTGGGGTTCTCATCCCATCTCCTGATAATTTCCCAAGGAAGAGTGACCAAAAGAGCTTTACCCAAGTAAGAGAAGCACTGAGCATAATGAGTCCTTGGATAATTAACTTTCATGTAAATACTATTCCTTTTCTTGGATAAGCCATCAGCCTCCAATTTAACTGACTTCTTGGATCTCGGCCCCACTCCTGTGTCATAGACAAAATCTTGTCTTTAAATGGAAGCTCAAGAATGAAGTATTCCCAGGAACCAGCAGTTAGCATAATGGCTGTGTTGCTAGACTCGCACATAGTCGACTGTGGTTCACATCCCGGATCCGGTGGCTTAAAACTCATGCCAGGCTTGTATGAGTGCATGCCCAAGATCCTGAGAGGAGAGTGGAGGAAAAGGGATTGCAGCGTGACCATCCCCCCTGGGGGTGATTTCTTGCTTTCTGAATCTATGTCTCTCTCTGTCTGCCTGGCGAGCACACGAGCCCTATAGCGAAAAAAAACCTCCAAAAAGAAGAAAAAAAGAAAGAAAAAAAAGAATGAAGTATTCCCTCCACTGCCACTGTCAATCCCATCAGCCTCACCCCTGCCACAAACTCTTCTATGTGGCTCCACTTTCTGATGCACAGGCAATTCCTAGGTAGATAATTAAAATCCTCCCACAGACATGTTCATACTATTTATTGTTGCACTTCATCCAGGATATAAACATGCATGGGCATGTGAACACACTTCTCAGGTTTATTTTCTCCCTCGGTGTCCATCAGGGTGTCTCTTCTGGTATCTTACTGTCTGCACATTGTTTTCTGCACAGGAGACCATCACAAATGCCTCTTTCCTGGATCAGAAACAAATTCCTAGGAGCTGCCCTCCTTTTATGTAATGTTTAGGATAGCACAGGACCCAGCTGAGAGAATCCCCAGAGACCTGAAATACACAAGCACACAGAAGAAATACAACTTCTCTGAGCACTATTACAACACTTTCTTCTCTTTCCAAGGCCTCACCAGCAAAGATTGTCCTCTCCCTTCCCCACCTAAGTTCTCTCAATGTAGATCAAACAGTCAGAAATTCTTCACAATCTCTGCCTCTTGTGCCTCCATTCTCTGTCAAACTGCCCTCAGCCAAGGAAGTTCACAAGAGATGCGAAAGGAGAGTGGTTATGGACAGTACACAATTGTTGGGACAAAGGTATCAGGCACTGCTTCAGGACTTGTAGACCATTGTGGAAAGGGAGTCAGGCATGATAGTCAGGAACCAAAACCTCGGGGATGGGAGGATAGAGCTGAGTCTACTACTCCAAAATGCACTTCAGAGAAGCAAAACAGAAGGTTCAACTCTAACACTGAGTGAGTGTCTGTGCATGTTCCACTCTGCTTCTGTGACCTTGAAGCTTCTCCAGCTCTATCTTGTTCTGTCCTGTGTCCTCCTCGAGCACCTGGGTTCAGCCACTCTCTCTCTGCATTGGAGGCTCAACTTCTGCATGTGTGATAGGTGACTGACTACATATGTTTCAACACTAACTTCTGGGCTTCACACTTGTCTTCTTGGTTCCCTACCACATAGTACTATGGGGATTGCACCACAGGTCCTCACTGATGATCTGTTAGAGGAACAGAGAAGTCAGGCAGGTCAGGATTCCAGCTCCTTTCCCAAGTGGCTGGGGAATCTTCCTAGGGCACAAGTGATTACTTCCCTGTAAGGCCCCACCTCATCTATCTGGTTTGATCCTACAAAGTTGTGCTAAGAAAACCAGTGGAAAAATTCCTGTCATGCATGGTGCCTGTGGATGAAAGCCTCATGTGCATGATTCAGATACTACTGAATTAAAGCGGAATGAGATGCTCTGTATCCTTCAGGAAGAGGAGTATATGGAACAGGGATGAGTTATGCTGGCCACAATCAAAAATTAACCTCACTACCAGCCTGGGTACTACTTCTTATCATTAGTGCTACAGATATATTTCTTAATGATCACTCTGTTCCAGGAGTAGGGGCTAAGCCAGAAGATGATCTTGCAGCTGTGTTTGGGATGACTAACTTTCTCCTTCTGCCAAATAAAGGGCAGAAAGTTATGTTCACTTTCCACTACCCAGGTCATCTGCCTTTCATCTTTGCAGGGATCAATTCATTAATTCTTTCCCTTCTGCTTCTCCACTCAACCCTTCAAAATCAGCCTCCTTCATTTCACTACCAGTTTGATCATTTAGCTAAGTTTGTCTTTACCTTGCTCACTGATCACAGATGACAACTGGCAGTGATTCACAAACTGACATAGGTCAAATAGCCTTCAGCTGCTAAATAAGTAGGAGCCAGAGGCAACACAACAAGGGCAACTCTTTTTCTTGGCAGGAGAGAGGTTTTCGCTATAGGGCGTGTGCGCTCACCCGACAGACAGAGACCGACAGAAAGCAAGAAATCACCCCCCCTGGGGGGGGTCATGCCGCAATCCCTTCTCCTCCATTCTCCTCTCAGGATCTTGGGCACTCATGCACATGCGCCTGGCGTGAGTTTTAAGCCACCGGGTCTAGGACGCGAACCGTGGTTGACTACGTGGGAGTCCAGTGACATAGTCATTAGGCTAACTGCTGGTTCCCAGCAAGGGCAACTCTTGACAGCAGCCAAGGGTTCTGAGGCATGCCTTGTAACTCCTAGCACTACATGAGCTGGGTATAGCTGAGGCCCATGTAGTCCCTAAGATCTCAGGTCCCCAACCCATGTGTGTGTGTGTGTTTATGTGTGCCATGTGTCTTTTTAGTGTGCGTCTTGGGGGAGGAATTCTGAAAGAGCATGGTTGCTAGGGTTCCTGAGTGTTCTTCTTTGTGTGTGGAGTACTGGATGGACTTAAACTTACTTCTCAAGGTGAATCCTCCCAGCCCTGACTGGCCTCAAACACTCAAATTCCTTTACCAGTAGCACCATCCCTAGGATCTACTCTGCGATCTTATAGTGTCTGCTCTCAGTGAGACTCCTTTGTAGAATTCAGACCTCTGGTTCACAACGTCATCCCTGGTTCCATCTATGTCTGTGTCACCATGTTTGGGTTCTTAAATATCTCTGTCCCTTTCTGGCTGCAGTCCTGGCCAATTCCATCCTTGGGTCTTTTGGCCCAGGTATAAATAACAGTCGCTAGGCAGGACGAGGGACAAATGACAGAACAAATGTTCAGAAGCAGGGGGAAGACATACAGATGGGGAAAGATTGAGTCATAGGGAGTTGGTGGGAGTGAAAAGAGACATAAAGAAGAAGACTCCCCAGACTGGGTTGTCCAACCTCCTCACGAGAGACAGGCCAGAAGAGAGAGAGAGACACGGACATATGTAGGCCAATCTGAATATGCACACAAGGTGATAAAAGGCCAAAGGTCCCAACAGTCAAAGCATAGAAATCCCTGTATTGATTCTGAGGAAAGAAGATAAAAAATGGCAGGGACTATCACAGGGATCACAGGGAACTTGCCTCTGTAGGCCCTGAATTTGACAAGAGTGGGTCAGGGAGAGAAAAACCTGGGCCCTTCCTTAGGAAAAAACTCAGACAATAGACCTTCTGTTGAGTCCCTGATGAGCCTGCTACCCAGTGCTCTGGAGACAAAAATAGTGAAGCTGTCCTGCATCTTCGTAGTGGACACAAGACCAAGAGTGGTCACAGGATATGGTCCACACTGGACACTGTCCTATGCTGGCCTGGATGAGTCTTATGCTCAAGCCCATATGCTGGAAGTGAAGAAGTCCAGTGGATGAGCAGCCAGGTTGCCTGCCATGTGCTATGTTCCACCTCACAGAAACCATGCCCCTGCAACTTCATTTCTTGTCTTCCCCAGTCACCACAGATTCCAGCTGGTGGCATCTGGGAGCCACCTAGTCCCCTAGTTGTGGCAAAGAGAAACTGGTAACTCCTGTCTGGTCTACATCTAGTCAGCATGGGACAGTCATAGAGACAGTGGTCCCAGCAGGTCCATCCATACTCCCTCGCTGGAGTACCAGCTGGAGCCTCCTCCAATGGGTAGAGTTGGATCACAGATTTTTAGATCCAAAACCTAATCCCTAGATCCAGGGACTCTGACCATCTTGCCCTCATTCCTGAAGGGAGTATGTTTTGCTGTCCCAAGTGGGGATGAAGGAGTTCATGTGTGTCAGGAGTGTTAGTACTGGCACATCATTTGCAGGGATGTCCACATTTGAACCATTTTACTTCTGGAGAGGGAAGGAATCTCAGAGAAAACACTGCAATTTCCCTTCTTCACCAGCGTAGTCAGCCATTTCCCCAATTCCCAAATGCATAAATGCTTCTGCAAAGCAGTCAGTGGTTTGAGAACAAACACCCTGAGCCTCATAAATGTGATATTTGAGCCTCACAGAAGTTCCATGTGAGGCTCAAAACAGCTGCTATGCTTGCACCAGTTCCTTCTCTGGGGCACAGCATGCTGAAAATTCCCCACCAAATGAAAAGGCCCTGGGTCTTTGTTGCAGAGTACACGTGGTCAAAAGAACTTTTTCCAGGTAAAGGGAAAACTGAACATCTTGGGTGCTTGTTTAACTAACTCTTTTCATAGAAATATCATTCCTTTTCTTGCATGAGTTATCAAACGTCCAACTTCACTGGCTTCTTGGTTCTTTGCATCCACCTCTGCCCCATAAGCAGAAATTTGTCTTCAAATGGAACGCAAAGCAGGAAGTACCCTTCCATTGCCATTGCATCCACTGGTCCCCTCACCCCCACTCCCACCACAACAATTCTCTTCTGTAGCTCTCCCTCCTATACACATGGACAATTTCTAGGCAGAGAATTAAAACTCTTCCATAGACATGAACTGTGGATTGCCGCATTCTATTCAGGAAATGAACACACACAGGAGTACATATGCATGTTCTGGATTTATTTCCCCTTTGATATCCTCCCAGGTATCTTTCCTGGTGTCTTGTTGACTGCACATTGTTTTCTGCTCAGGAGACCATCGCAAAGACCTCTCTCCTGGTCTGAATCAGCTTCCTAGGAGTTTCACTGCTCTAAGGTAACGTCTGGAGCTGTGTCAGACCCAGCTGAGAGAACTCGGAGAGCCCTGAAACACAAACACACATAAAAAAAGCAACTTTAATATACCAAGCACTGTTATAGCACTCTGCTACGTTTTCAAGATCCCACCAGCAAAGACTGTCCTGTCCCTTCCACATCTAAGTTCCTTCAATGTTGTTCTTGTGGTTCAAATGGTTAAACTCTTCTCCATGATCCCTGACCCTCAGTGCCCTAATCCTCTGTATGACAGCTCTTGGCCAAGAAGGTGCATGAGAAAAGTGACAGGACACACTGCTTATAGAAAGCAGACAACTACTGGTACAAAGGTATCAGGCAGCACTTTTGAGACTGACAGGCCATTGTGGAAAGGGGGCTAGGCATGACAGTCAGGAAGCCAAAACTTCAAGGACTTGAGGGTGGATCTGAGCTGACTGCACTTCAGAGAAGCAAAGCTGAAGGCTCAGCTCTGCTGCTGTGGGAGTTACTGTGCACACTCTACCCTGCTTTTGCGGCCTTGAAGCTTCCCCAGCTCTACTTTGCTCTGTCAGGCAGTCTTTATCTGTCTGAATCCCTCTAAAGCCAAGAGTAGGTAGGTTTAGCCACTCCTTGCCTGACAAGAAACCTCAATTTCTGCATGTGTGACAGGTAATTAACTACATGTGGTTCAACGCCAACTTCCTGGGTTTCACACCTGTCTCCGTGGTTCCCTGTCATGTAATACGGCAGGGGATTGCGCCACAGGTCCTCAGTGATGATCTGTTAGTGGAACCAGTACAGGTCAGGTCAGGTCAGGTCATGATTTCAACCCCTTTTCTGAGTGGCTGGGGAATCCACCCAAGGCATGCCTAACTACTTCTCTGCAAGGTCCTACCTTAACAATCCAGTTTGATTCTGCAAAATTGTGCTCAGAAAACCAGTTGAAAAAGTTAATGCTGCTGTCATGGTGCCTGCGGGTGAGAGCCTCTTGCATGTAATCTTGATACCACTGAATTGGGGTGGAGTGAGATGCTCTGTAACCTGCAAGTAGACGAGTATGGGAGAAGGGACAGGCTGGCTACAACCAAAACTTCAACCTCATTACCAGTCTGGGCATCACTTCTTACCAGTGGTGCTAAGGAGATATTCCTTTATGATAACTCTGTTCCAGAAGTAGGGATTTAGTCGGAAGAAGAACATGATCTTGCAGCCATGATTAGGATGCCTACTTTCCTCCACCTGTCAAATAAAGGCCGAAAAGCTATGCTCACTTTCCACTATACAGGTCACCTGCCCTTCTTTGGAGGGATTAATTCATTAATTCTTTCTCTTCTACTTCTCCATTCAACCCTCCCCAATCAGCCTCCCCCATCACACCTCCAATTTGATCATGTAGCTAAGCATGTCTTCATCTTGCTCACTGATCACAGATGATAACTGGGGATGATTCACAAACTGATGTAGGTCAAGGAGCTTTCAGCTGCCATGGTAGGAGTAGCCAAAGACAATACAGCAAGGGCAACTCTGTAGAGCAGCCAGGGGTTCAGAAGCCCACTCCACCCCTCTTGGCACTACATAACCTGAGTACAACTGATTCCCATGTTGTCCCTGAGATCTCAGGCTCCTGACCTGCATGCACACATGTGTGTGCATGTGTTTGTGGGTGTGTATAATTCTAATATATCATGGTGAAAATGTCTCCTGGCCTCTGTTCTTTTTTATGAAGACAGCTGGATAGACTTGAATTTCTCAAGGTAATCTGACCAGCCCTGACTGGCCATGGAAACACTCGAGCTCCTTTACCAGTAGCACCATCCCCAGGATCTTTTCACTGATCTTATAGTGTCTTCTATCAGTGAGATTTTTCTATAGAACTCAGACCTCTGGTTCATAACGCTGTCTGGCCATCCCTGGTCCCATCCTAGGTCCCACTGAAGCTCTGTGTCACCATATTTGGGTTCTTGGACGTGTCACTGGCCCCATTCTGTATCAGATTTGTTGCACTGCTGCTTCTTCTATGGCTTCCCAGTTTCCTCTGGTCTATTTACACTGCCCTCCACAGAGTCCACTTACTCACACTGACCCCCTGGACAGTCAGAGGCCAGGTTTCAAAGGATACAGCTTGGGCCCAGAAACCAGGGATGGCCTGGATGAGGGTGCTTCTGCGATCCAGGTGAGACTTCCGCCTCTGCCCCAGCTTGCTTTTCAGACGAGCGAAGGCCCTGCTAGCTCGTGCATTCAGGGGTTCCATATCTAGCTGAAGGGCCCCCAGCTCCTCCAGAGGCTGCGGGACCCTGGTGGAGCCCCCTGGGGCCTGCTCTCCTTCAGGCGGCTGCTTGTTCTCCTGCTGAACAATTAACTCCACCTCCTGCACTATGTCTTCCACGACTGTCTCGGCACCACTGTCCTGATCCGACCCGACCTGACCTGACCCGGCCAGCCGGGTCCCACCCAGCCCTCCCTGCCTGTCCAATCCGCCTGTACGGTGATTTTTTCCACCCGGGCCTCCCTCCCCCGCACAGTATCCTTGAGCCAGATCAGAGTGAAATCGGCACCGGGCCCACCCTCCACCATCTGTGCCACTTCCACCATCGACTCCACCCTCAGGAGGCCTCTGGGGTTCATTCCCCAGCAGGCCCTGGGCTCTGTGCCTCATGCAGGCCCCAAACCACATACATTTTCTGTGGGTTCCACAGGAACATCTTGGTACTCATCTCCGTGTTCCGCTTCACTAGCCATATGTGACTAGATATAGGCTGAATCATTTGAGGGTGGGAGGTTAGAGAGAGGATATTAGCAGACCACCAGAGCCTTTCCAACGTGGTCTGCTGACTCTCATACCTTCCCGGGATTTTCAGGCTGGCTTGACCACAGCGGACTCCTCAACCAAAAATCCGGATAGGAGGTATTACTAAGTCACGCCCTCTAGGCTTGACTTCCGGCCCTAAACCATCTTGGGCCAATCAGGGCCCTGGTTCTGGGTTGGGCAGCGCTAACTTGGTGGGGAGGGGTGAGGACGTTAAGGGCGGCGCCTGTTGGGCAGTTAGAGGAAAAGCCGGTAGGACTGGTAAATGTGGGTCGTTAAGGCTGGTAGGCACGCACGTAGAGGTCACAGGGGCGGCAGCATCCTGTTTACCAGCTGCAACCCCACATTATCCTACTCTTCTCCAGCCCCTATACAACAACCAAAGACTCCTCCAAACCTCTCCCCATATCCAACAAATCTCCTAGAAGGCCTCCTCGGACTCATGTGCCCTAAACTGAACCTGCACCATTCTGCCCACTGGAAATCTTTCATTATGTGTGGGACCCCATGGAAGTCTCACCAGCAATGCTCAATAAAAATTCCCCGCCCAGGTCAGATATGTTGATGTCTTGTTCTTTTTTTCATTTCCACTGTGCAGCCTGACCAGGGCAATTCGAAATGTCCAAACACACAATGCGTGTGCACTGTAAAGCTTGGGCACTAGTGTCTCGGAACCCTTAAGGCCCGAAACCCTTGCATTTCCACACCAGACATATCAAAAAGCCCAAGTGAATTATCCCATATGGGCTGACAACAGACTTACAAAAAAAGAGAAAAAAAAAAAGAGGCTTTGAAACAAGATAAGATGGTATAGATGACAACCTGGGCTCCACTGCCTGGAGATCCAGGCAGGCCACCCAGTAAGAACCAAAGCCTGGAGGCACAGCCAGGTGGGGCTTTTCTCTTTAGGTATAGGAACCTTTTCCCTTCCCAAAGAATCTCATGGAATTATCTGTGTGTGTGTGTGTGTGTGTGTGTGTGTGTGTGTATATATGTGTATGGTGAAGAGAGAACAGGGAATAAAATACCAGGAGAGCTGGCAAATAGGAGCATCTCAGAAGAGAGTGCTTGAGTGAGTACAAGGGTTGAGAGAAGGGTTCTTTAAGGACCTGAAGCGTATACCCTGAATCTTGTACAATATTCTATTACATCTCCAGGGTCCACAGAGGGAGGTGCTGTGGGATTGGGGGCTGGGGGATAGAGGGTGGAGGTGGGCTGAAGAACACTTCCTGGCACCTGGAATGATCCGACCCCACCACCACTAGAGTGACCTCCACTAACTACCAGAGACACCTTTCCGGAGTTAGGGCTGCATGTCCTGGGATCATCCAGTGCCTCACCAGCTGGCAACACTAAAGGATGCCAGCTTGATGGCTCTAAACAGAAGCTGCCACCACACCAAGCCCACATGACTGACTTCTGTCTTCCACCCTCTCTTGCACAGAGCCAATCAGGCAGCTAATCTACTGAGTCCTTTTCTTCCTCCCACCCAACATCCCGGAAAGACACACACACCCTTCCCCCTTACTCCCCCTCCCCAATCCCAAACACATCCCTATTGGTACCTGGTCTCGCAGAAGCCTAAAGGGCTGAAGGGCATACACTGAACCCCATGCTGCCAGGCAGGGAATCATATCAGCTTGTACCTAGGGCTACTGGATAGCTCCCTAGCAATGTCCAATAAATTTTCCACTTCCTGGTCACACTTATTGACATGTCATTCTCTCCTTTTACTGTGCACACCCTGCTCACGGAAAATGCAAATGTCCAAACACACAGAGATTGTGCAGTGGAAAGCCAGGGGTTGGCCACACCAGACATGACATAAACAAACTTTACATCTGAAGTAGACCATCAAGTATAAAGAGACACTAAGCCTTCCAAATCACAGTGTCTTGAAACACCTGAAGCTGCAGCAGGTGATGCTCTGGGCTCTGATGCTTTGGATCCAGGTAGGCTGCTGAACAAGACCGGTGGACTGGAGGCATGGTCACGTGGGGTTTTCTCCTTGGATTCAGGAATTTTTTTCTCTTCTGAAGTACTTTTCTAGAATTTGTGTTTCTCTGAGTGTGTATGCTCTGAGGGGGTGGTGGAAGGAAGGACAGGTATGATGGTAAAGGGACGGAAGGGAGGAAAGTGGCAGGGGAGGGCTGGCTGCCTGGAGGGCTTGTCCTAGAAGAGATACTACGGTATGTGTTGGGGGCAGTGGGAGAGGACAGCATTCTTTAAAGATGTGAAGCTATACCCTGTGCTGCACACAATATTCAGTGTTAGATCTCCAGGATTCACAGAGAGGGCAGTGCTGTGAGGGATGGACACTTCCTTGAACCTGGCAGGAGCCTAGTTATTGCACTGAAGTTGCTTAAAACACTATAAGGATAACCTTTTGCCTATGAAAGCATAGGGTTAAAGGTATGCATTACCCCTGGGATGACACTCTATTCCAGGAAACAGAAGACCCCTGATCCTGTGTGGATGTCTCCTAAACAGCATGCCCATCTGCCTATGGAACCACCCTTCATGCAGTTCCATGTCAATGAAATACAGAGAGGCCAAAAGCTGTTTGAACTATGGCTTCTGGCCATTGACACAGTGCCTCCTCTTCTCCTAACGCTTGGCTTGGTACAAGAAAAAGTGCCTGAAAGTCAGGTACATCAACTGTGGTCCATGCTCTTGTCACGCATGGTGATGTGTCCATACCATGCTTGGAAACAGATCCACTTTCAGGGCTGGCCTGTAGGCCACATGCTCTGGAAGCCTGAGCATTGCTGAGATCTGCCTTGGACTAGCTGCATGTACCTAGGGCTACTGGATAGCTCCCTAGCAATGTCCAATAAATTTTCCACTTCCTGGTCACACTTATTGACATGTCATTCTCTCCTTTTACTGTGCACACCCTGCTCACGGAAAATGCAAATGTCCAAACACACAGAGATTGTGCAGTGGAAAGCCAGGGGTTGGCCACACCAGACATGACATAAACAAACTTTACATCTGAAGTAGACCATCAAGTATAAAGAGACACTAAGCCTTCCAAATCACAGTGTCTTGAAACACCTGAAGCTGCAGCAGGTGATGCTCTGGGCTCTGATGCTTTGGATCCAGGTAGGCTGCTGAACAAGACCGGTGGACTGGAGGCATGGTCACGTGGGGTTTTCTCCTTGGATTCAGGAATTTTTTTCTCTTCTGAAGTACTTTTCTAGAATTTGTGTTTCTCTGAGTGTGTATGCTCTGAGGGGGGGGTGGAAGGAAGGACAGGGATGATGGTAAAGGGACGGAAGGGAGGAAAGTGGCAGGGGAGGGCTGGCTGCCTGGAGGGCTTGTCCTAGAAGAGATACTACGGTATGTGTTGGGGGCAGTGGGAGAGGACAGCATTCTTTAAAGATGTGAAGCTATACCCTGTGCTGCACACAATATTCAGTGTTAGATCTCCAGGATTCACAGAGAGGGCAGTGCTGTGAGGGATGGACACTTCCTTGAACCTGGCAGGAGCCTAGTTATTGCACTGAAGTTGCTTAAAACACTATAAGGATAACCTTTTGCCTATGAAAGCATAGGGTTAAAGGTATGCATTACCCCTGGGATGACACTCTATTCCAGGAAACAGAAGACCCCTGATCCTGTGTGGATGTCTCCTAAACAGCATGCCCATCTGCCTATGGAACCACCCTTCATGCAGTTCCATGTCAATGAAATACAGAGAGGCCAAAAGCTGTTTGAACTATGGCTTCTGGCCATTGACACAGTGCCTCCTCTTCTCCTAACGCTTGGCTTGGTACAAGAAAAAGTGCCTGAAAGTCAGGTACATCAACTGTGGTCCATGCTCTTGTCACGCATGGTGATGTGTCCATACCATGCTTGGAAACAGATCCACTTTCAGGGCTGGCCTGTAGGCCACATGCTCTGGAAGCCTGAGCATTGCTGAGATCTGCCTTGGACTAGCTGCAGTCCTGGTTAGTTGCACCCTTGAGTTCTTGTGGCCCAAGTACTGATGCCAGTCACTGGGGATGGCCAATGGCCCAACTGCTAGTCCCCAGTCTGAGCTGAAAGAAGCAGAAGGCTCCTGCCTTAGAGGGGAGAGATGGGACAGACAAGGAACAGAACAAATTGTCAGAGGCAATAAGGAAAACAGTTACAGACAGGGAGAGACTGTGTCCTAGGTAGACGGAGGGAACCACTACAGACAGAAAGAGGAGGACTCACCATACTGGGCTACCCAACCTCCTCAGGAGAGATAGGCAAGGAGAGACAGAGAGACACAGAAACGTGTGCCAATCTGAATGCACACATTACAGGATGGGTGATAAAAGGACAAAGGTCCCAGCCACCAAAGCACAGAAATCTCTGCCTTGAGATAGGCAGGTAACTCGCAAGATAGTGAGAGCTTTCTCTGGGACCACTGTGAGCTGGTGCCTGTAGGCCTTGAACTTGACAAGAGGAGTGGGTCAGGGAGAGCACCCTTCCTTAGAGTAAGATCCAGATGATGAGCCCTCTGTCAAGTTCCTGATGAACCTGCTACCCATCTTCATAAAGATGAAGCAGTGCTGCATCTCTTTGATGGATATAAGACCGTCATTCACGCTGGACATGGTCCTAGGCTGGCCCAGTGGATCTTTTGCCTGTCTCAACACTGGAAGTGAAGGAGCTCAGTAGACAAGCATCTGAACAGGCTGCCGTTTTTCTTTGCCACATCATTATGTTTGCAGCATGTGTGCCCCCTCCCCCGGCCCGGCCCCGGGACTTAGTTTCTTTTCTTTCCCAGTCACCACATATTCTAGCAGTATCATTCAGGAGTCACATGGTCCCCCAGTTGAGACAGGCAGGAGATTGTACATTTGAATGATCATTTTCTTTTTTTGTGGCAGAGGCAAACGGTGGTAGAGACAGTGGTCCTAGTATGTCCATTTACATTCCCTTGCCGGTGAGTTATCTGTCTGCATCCTCCAAGGGGCAGCAGACATTCATGCAGCTTTGAGTATTCCAATTCACCTGCCCTTGATCTTTCCAGGTGTCAGTCTGTTAATTCTTTTCTTTCCCCTTTCTCTTCTCCTTCCCCTCTCATGTACTGGCAATAGTGATAATTTCACTTTTCCTCCTTCCCTATTTGGATGACTTTTTAAAAAATTTTGTCTGATTGCATTGGCAAGTACTGCCATTATATTTTCAAGAGGAGTAGAGGAAGTGGGTAGCCTTCTTTTGTTCCAGATTTTAGTGGAAAAGCTTTAGGATTTCCCCATTCAGTATGATGTAAGCCTGAGTTTTTTATATATGGCTTTTATTGGGTTTAGCTCTATCCCTTTCATGCCAATTTTACTGTGAGTCTTAACCATTAAAGTTGTTGTATTTTATCAAACATTTTTTTCTGTCTTGATTGTTAAGATCACAAGCTTTTTAATTTTCTCTCTGTTAATGTATGGCATATATGTTTTATGTATATTGAACCTCTGTTGCACTCCTTAACTAAAGCTTACTTGTTCATGGTGTATAATCTCTTTTTGGGTTATAGAATTTGCTAGAATTTTGTGAAAATCTTCTATCATTTTTCACTAAGAATATTGGTCAGTAGTTTTTTATTTTTGTTATGACCCTTCTGTTTTCTATAACAGGGATAGGGCTTCATAAAATAAATTTGGGAGTGTTTCTTCCTTTTGAATTTTTAGAAATGTTTGAATAGAATGGGAGTTAGCTTTTCTTTAAAGAATTGTAGAATTCAGATGTGAAGTCTTTGGGACTTCGGTTTTTCTCTGTTCAGAAGTTATTTATTACTGATTCAATCATATCACTTGTTATGGCTCTATCCAAGCTTTCTATGTCTTCCTGATTTGGTATTGGTAGATTGTATATGTCCCGAAATTTGTTCATGCCATTTCTTTTTGGTGTGTAGTAACTCACAGTATTCTCTAATGGTCTTTTGTATTTATGTTATGTCTGTTGTAATGTTACCTGTTTCACTGTAATTTTAGTCCCTTTATTTCTTTCTTTTTATTTTATTTTAATTACATTTAATCACATTTATCTTTACAGTGTACTACATTTCCTTTTGCAGCACAAATACAATGCATATCAGTAAAGAAAAATACATTACTATAGAGGCCAGCAGGTGGATTGTGATAACATGTTGGACTTCCATGTGGCCGAACATGGTTTGAGTCTCAGACCTGGAGGTTTGTTTTTTCACTTTCCCTCTCTCTCTATTTCTATCTCTCTCTGGTCATATTAAAAACCATAAAATCACTATAATAATAACAAATAAAATAAATTTTAACAAGACATTACTATGCACATTATCATTAGCAAATAGCTTTTCATTTTTTATCAATTAAATGTACTTTTTTCTTTTCCTGTTTCCCACCTTCCCTCTATTATCCACCACTGTATTTCTCCTATCCTTACTTTCTCTAGTATTTATGATTGCCCTCCCTCTTCTATACTTTCCAAACTTTCAGTTTCTGCTATATAGCACAAACAATTGATACATATTATGTGTCAAAGACAAATCTGTCTTTCACAGTCTAGCTTCCTTCATATAACATTAAGTCTTCCATATTCATTCATGTTGTATCAAATGTAGGAGTCCAGTTATTTTAATGACTGAGTAGTATTCCATGGAGTACATATGCCACATTTTTTCAGTCCAATCATATTGCTGGACATTTGGGTTAATTCCATGTCCTAGCCATTGTAAGTAATGCTTCAATAAACATAGATGTACAAGTACTTTTTTGACTGAGAGTTTTTTTTTTTCTTTTTTCTTTGCTATTAGGTACATTCACTTGCCAGAGACACAGAGGGAAAGAAATCAAGAAATCATTCCCCAGGGGAAAGACCATACTTCAATCCCTTCTTCATTCTCCCCTCGAGATCTTAGGCAAAACCACAGCTTGTTTTAAGCTGCTGGATGGGTCTGGGATTTGAACCATGATTGACTACGTGAGTGGCCAACAACATAATCATTATGCCATCTGCTGCCCTCTGACTGAGGGTTTTTATATTCTTTAGCTAAATACCTAAGAGTTAAATTACTGGTAATTCTACTTGTAGGTTTCTGAGGAATATCCATGTCATAATTCAAAGCTGTACTAATTTGCAGTCCAACCAACAGTAGAAGAGAGTTCCTTTTCACCACAGCCTTGCCAACTCTTACCATTTTTTTTTTTAATTTTAGCCATTCTGACTGGGGTTGAGTAGTATTTTGTTGTTTTGATTTTCATTTCCCTTATGATAAAAGATGTTGAGCACATTTTCATATGCTTTTGGATCATTAATATGTCTTCTTTGAATTGTCTGTTCAATTCCATTTATTTTCCCAGCCTTTAATCGGATCAATTATTTTTTGTGTATTAGCTGCTTGAGTTCTCTGTATATTCTGGTTATCAGGCTCTTGTCTGAAGTATAGTTCACAAAAATGTTCTCCACTCTTGATTGTTGTCTTCTTAAGGTACTCAATGTTTCATTTGCTGTACAGAAGCTTCTCAGATTAATGATGTTCAATTTGTCTAATTTTGGATTATTGTCTGTACTCTGGAGGTCTTCTTTAAGAAGTCTTTGCCTACTCTGATGTTTCCAAGAGTCTTCTCCTACGTTTTGCACCAGTAGTTTTATAGTTTGAGGTTTTATGTTTAGATCTTTGATCCATTTTGATCCCCATTCAGTATGATGTAAGCCTGAGTTTTTTATATATGGCTTTTATTGGGTTTAGCTCTATCCCTTTCATGCCAATTTTACTGTGAGTCTTAACCATTAAAGTTGTTGTATTTTATCAAACATTTTTTTCTGTCTTGATTGTTAAGATCACAAGCTTTTTAATTTTCTCTCTGTTAATGTATGGCATATATGTTTTATGTATATTGAACCTCTGTTGCACTCCTTAACTAAAGCTTACTTGTTCATGGTGTATAATCTCTTTTTGGGTTATAGAATTTGCTAGAATTTTGTGAAAATCTTCTATCAGTATTCACTAAGAATATTGGTCAGTAGTTTTTTATTTTTGTTATGACCCTTCTGTTTTCTATAACAGGGATAGGGCTTCATAAAATAAATTTGGGAGTGTTTCTTCCTTTTGAATTTTTAGAAATGTTTGAATAGAATGGGAGTTAGCTTTTCTTTAAAGAATTGTAGAATTCAGATGTGAAGTCTTTGGGACTTCGGTTTTTCTCTGTTCAGAAGTTATTTATTACTGATTCAATCATATCACTTGTTATGGCTCTATCCAAGCTTTCTATGTCTTCCTGATTTGGTATTGGTAGATTGTATATGTCCCGAAATTTGTTCATGCCATTTCTTTTTGGTGTGTAGTAACTCACAGTATTCTCTAATGGTCTTTTGTATTTATGTTATGTCTGTTGTAATGTTACCTGTTTCACTGTAATTTTAGTCACTTTATTTCTTTCTTTTTATTTTATTTTAATTACATTTAATCACATTTATCTTTACAGTGTACTACATTTCCTTTTGCAGCACAAATACAATGCATATCAGTAAAGAAAAATACATTACTATAGAGGCCAGCAGGTGGATTGTGATAACATGTTGGACTTCCATGTGGCCGAACATGGTTTGAGTCTCAGACCTGGAGGTTTGTTTTTTCACTTTCCCTCTCTCTCTATTTCTATCTCTCTCTGGTCATATTAAAAACCATAAAATCACTATAATAATAACAAATAAAATAAATTTTAACAAGACATTACTATGCACATTATCATTAGCAAATAGCTTTTCATTTTTTATCAATTAAATGTACTTTTTTCTTTTCCTGTTTCCCACCTTCCCTCTATTATCCACCACTGTATTTCTCCTATCCTTACTTTCTCTAGTATTTATGATTGCCCTCCCTCTTCTATACTTTCCAAACTTTCAGTTTCTGCTATATAGCACAAACAATTGATACATATTATGTGTCAAAGACAAATCTGTCTTTCACAGTCTAGCTTCCTTCATATAACATTAAGTCTTCCATATTCATTCATGTTGTATCAAATGTAGGAGTCCAGTTATTTTAATGACTGAGTAGTATTCCATGGAGTACATATGCCACATTTTTTCAGTCCAATCATATTGCTGGACATTTGGGTTAATTCCATGTCCTAGCCATTGTAAGTAATGCTTCAATAAACATAGATGTACAAGTACTTTTTTGACTGAGAGTTTTTTTTTTTCTTTTTTCTTTGCTATTAGGTACATTCACTTGCCAGAGACACAGAGGGAAAGAAATCAAGAAATCATTCCCCAGGGGAAAGACCATACTTCAATCCCTTCTTCATTCTCCCCTCGAGATCTTAGGCAAAACCACAGCTTGTTTTAAGCTGCTGGATGGGTCTGGGATTTGAACCATGATTGACTACGTGAGTGGCCAACAACATAATCATTATGCCATCTGCTGCCCTCTGACTGAGGGTTTTTATATTCTTTAGCTAAATACCTAAGAGTTAAATTACTGGTAATTCTACTTGTAGGTTTCTGAGGAATATCCATGTCATAATTCAAAGCTGTACTAATTTGCAGTCCAACCAACAGTAGAAGAGAGTTCCTTTTCACCACAGCCTTGCCAACTCTTACCATTTTTTTTTTTAATTTTAGCCATTCTGACTGTGGTTGAGTAGTATTTTGTTGTTTTGATTTTCATTTCCCTTATGATAAAAGATGTTGAGCACATTTTCATATGCTTTTGGATCATTAATATGTCTTCTTTGAATTGTCTGTTCAATTCCATTTATTTTCCCAGCCTTTAATTGGATCAATTATTTTTTGTGTATTAGCTGCTTGAGCTCTCTGTATATTCTGGTTATCAATCTCTTGTCTGAAGTATAGTTCACAAAAATGTTCTCCACTCTTGATTGTTGTCTTCTTAAGGTACTCAATGTTTCATTTGCTGTACAGAAGCTTCTCAGATTAATGATGTTCAATTTGTCTAATTTTGGATTATTGTCTGTACTCTGGAGGTCTTCTTTAAGAAGTCTTTGCCTATTCCAAGGTCTCCAAGAGTTTTTCCTGTGTTTTGCACCAGTATCTTTATAGTTTGAGGTTTTATGTTAAGATCCTCAATTCTTTTTGACTTAATTTTTTGTTAGTTGTGAGAGATAAGGATCTAGTTTCATTCTTTTGCAGGTGGATATTCAGTTCTCTCAGCACCGTTTGCTGAAAAGATTTCTTTTTCCCACTGGATTTCTAAGTAGGCAGTCCTATCTTGTCCCAGTTTTCTGTATGATGGTAGCTACAAGTTTTTCATAGATGGTTTTCATTGTATTGAGGAATTCCCTCTATGCTAATGTTACTGAGAGTCTTAATCATGAAAGGATGTTTTATTTTTTCCCATGAACATTTACTTTATGTATCAAAAATTTTTTTCCTATACTCCATAGTTCTTGACAGTTAATAGGCAAACAATTTTCAAAATTTCTTTTTTTTTTTTTTCTGGAGAGGTTTT
>NW_006200268.1:634875-635290 GCF_000334495.1 Tupaia belangeri chinensis
ATAACTTTCAGAATATTTACTAGTGATTCTATAATAACAGAGATAGTATGGTTTTAAATATTTCTGAGAAAATATTTACATGTCAACTACTTATACTGTTGAAAAGAAAACATCCAGCACAAAATTCACACATGAACCTTCCTAACTTAGCTCTGTTTATCAGCTATTCTGTGGTTTACTATCTGCTAGCAAAGAGCTGTCTCTTTTTCTTCCTTCAAAGTCTTCTCAATGTAACCCTCTGTTTGTAGCTGTCACTTTCTTGTGATGCAAGACAATAGATATTATTGACCTTATGCAAATAACCATTCTGCCACAAAATAAGAGTACTCTCAAGTATTTTCCAAATTCAGAGGGGCTAGGAAGAAAGAAAAGTTTATGTTCAATTTAAAAAACAAACAAAACCATTTTAACAAAC
>NW_006200268.1:635303-645960 GCF_000334495.1 Tupaia belangeri chinensis
ACCTATCAACAGCTCAAAAGAAAGCAAAATCCTTAAATTGGGGGAAAAAGCATAGGAAAAAATCAGAAATGTTTTAGTCAAAAGTCATAAGATTCTCTTTCACCAGTTCAGTCTCATGCAATTAATCTCACTTCTACTTAATTGGCAGTGTTACTGAGTTTGCTTTTTCTGTTTAAATCCTGGAAGTTAACATTCAATATAATTATTGATATTTCTTGACGTGTCCCTATCATGAAGTTGATCATTTTCTTTGCTGCTTTGTTTATCCTATTTACTGTCTGTCTTTGGTTTTCCTGGTACAGCACTTCCTTCAAAACTTGAAGTGATGGTCTGGTGTTGGTAAATTCTTTCAGGTTTTGTTTTTCTGAGTATTTTTATCTTTTCCCCCCATGTACAGGTTAATCTTGCCAAGCATAGTATTCCTGGTTCAAACTATTTTTCACTGAAGACTTCGAATATATTTTCCCATTCTTTTCTTTTTCACATTGTTTCTGATGTTTCTAATGTTAGCCTGATGTGATAATCTTTGTGTAACCTGATATTTCTTCCTTGACAGTTTTAGTATCTTGTCTTTATGATTTTGACCTAACTGGCTATGTTGTGCCTTGGAGAATATCTTCTTGGATTGCTTCTATTAGGAACTCTCTGTATTTCTTGGGTCTGGATATTAGAATGCCTCTCTAGGTTTGGAAAGTTTTCTTCTAGGTTTTATGGAATATAATATCAATGTCCTATTAGTTTCTTTACCTTCTGAGATACTGATCATTGTGATGTTCAGTATCCTGCTCAGTGGTATCTAGTATATTATGCTCATTTGGGGGGAGTTATTTTTCCTGCTTTTTGGTGATTTTTTCTAAGTCAGAGGTCTTTTTTTTTTTTTTTGAAGAGGTTTTTGCTATAGGGTCCATGTGCTCTCCAGAAAGACAGAGAGAGAGACAGAGAGACAGAAAGCAAGAAATCACCCCCTGGGTGGATGACCACAGCACAATCCCTTCTCCCCTTCTCCTCCATTCTCCTTTCAGGATCTTGGGCACACACACACACACACACACACACACACACCTGGTGTGAGTTTAAGTCACCGGGTTCAGGACTCCAACTGCAATTGACTACATGGGAGTCCAGCGACATAACCATTACACTAACTGCTAGTCCCTAAGTTAGAGGTTTTGTCTTCAACATCTAAGATTTGATCTTCTGCTTGGTGTAATGTTTTTAATACTCTTGCACTTTCTGGAGTTCATTGTCTCTCATCTCTTGCATCTTTATAGTTTTATAACTAAAAATATTCTGAATTATTTATTGGACATTTCCACGAGTTCCATTGTACTGTCGGTGGATGAGTGATGAGGTCTATCCTTTTCCCTTGAAGAAGAGATATTATCTTGGTTTCTTAAATTTCTTGTGCCTCTGCTGTGATTTCTCATCCTCTGATGGATTATACATTTCTTCCTAATTTTTTAGTTAACTCTTTGTGTTCAGAGGTACATGGGAGGAAGTGATCTACAATCTCTCTGCACTTGCATTTCCCTGATGCTCAGCAAATAATTTGCAGTTTTGACTTTGGAACTGGATGTTACAGAGACCCCAAAGCTTCTAGGTAATAGGTGCACCTAGGCTGAGCTGCATAGTTTCAATTGAGAGTTCAGAGATATGTGAGAGGATATGAGTTGCAGACTCTCTGCAGCTCTGCACTTCTTGCTGCTCAAACTACAGCCTCTCTTCTCTGAACTTTAGTAACTTAGTGGTATATTCACTTTTGGTTAATTGGTTCAAGAATGTTTGTACACCAAGACTCTTTGTAGCTTCTCCTTCACACATCCTGAGTCCTCAATACAGCATCGAAACAAAGATTCAGGATTTTGTATTTCTCTTTTTATGTCTTTTGTTTATTTTATTATTTTTATTTATTCATTCAATTGCTATACCTCATGTAGATTGTAACAAGACTTTATCCTAGATAATATACACCTCATCCCATACTAGTGGAGAATACTACACACATCCTCATCAGCAGATAATAAACCATACGTGACTCACAAATGTCTTATCTCTTTATTTTTTTTCCCCAAATTTCCTTTCTATGCTCTTCCCCTCTCACACTCTCCTTTCACTTTGTCTCCAGTGTCGATAACTATTTTTAATGTTTTTATGTCCTCCAGTCTTTCAGTTTCTACCATACAGTGCAATAGTTGTTATATGTTAAGTGGAGACATACAATGTCTCTTTTATAGATCAACTTGCTTCATTTAGCAACAAATCTTCCATATTCATGAACCTTCTGTGAAATTACAGGGCCTTGTTTTCTTTTTCTTATGGCTGGATAATAATCTAAGGAGAATATTTGCCACACTTTTTCAATCCATTCATCTAACCTGGAATTTTTTGTTTGGAGGTTATTTATTACTGATTAAATTTCATTGCTTATTATAGGTCTATTCATGCTTTCTATGTCTTCCTAAGTCAATCTTGGTAGGTTATGTGTGTCCAGGAATTTGTCTATCTCATCCAGGTTTTCTTCTTTGTTGACATAGTTGCTCATAGTATTCTCTACTGATGTTTTGTATTTCTATTATGTCTGTTTTATAATGTTGCCTGATTAATTGAGAATTTTGTGTATCTGGTTTTTTTCTCTCTTCTTAATTAGTCTAGCTAATGGTGTTTCAATCTTGTTTATCTTCTCAAAGTGCCAACTTTTATGTTCTTTTATTTTCTGTATAGTTAGTTTATTTTCTGTTTTATTTATTTCTGTTTGAACTTTATTATTTCTTTTCTCCTGGTACTTTTGGGATCTTTATGTTGTTGTTTTTCCAATTCCCTGAAACATACATTTGCTTGTTCCTTTGCCACTTTTCCAGCTTCTTCCTAGGTGCACTAATTGCTATGAATTTCCCTCTTATGACTGCTTTTGCAGTGTTTCATAAGTTATGGAAACTTGTGTATTCATTATCATGTTTTTAATGAGTCTTTTGATTTCAGTCTTAGTCTCTTCCATAGTCATGAAGTAATTCAAAAGTAGGTTATTTAGTTTCTATGTATTTGTGTATTTTTGATTTGTGTGTGTGTGTGTGTGTGTGTGTGTCCAAAATAGAGAGAGAGAGAGAGAGAGAAAGAGAGAGAGAGAGAGAGATTAGTATCTAGTTTAACTCCATCATGGATAGAGAATATGCTGTGTATAGTTTCTGTGCCTTTGAATTTGTAAGGCTTGATTTGTGTCCTATCGCATTGTAGAATTCAGAAGTAAAGCCATCAGGACCAGGGTGCCTACTTTTTGGGATGCTGTGTATTACCAATTCAATCTCATTGCTTGTTATGTGTCCATTCAGATGTTCTATTTCTTCCTTGTTCAATCTCAGTTAGTTATATATGTCCAGAAAATTTCCCATCTTATCTAGATTTTTCTATTGGTGAGCAGATAGTTGCTCATAGTATTCTCGATGATATTTTGTATTTTTGTTTTATCCATTATAATAACATATATTTCCTTGCTGATTTGATTGATTTGATTCCTTTCCTGTTCTTCTTGATTAATCTAGCTAAACTCTGTCAATTTTATTCATCTTTTTCTTAAAAAAACAGTTTTTGGTTTTGCTTACTTTCTTTTTTATTTTTTATTTACATTTTTTAATACCTTCAATTACATTATTTAGCTTACAGGGTGATCATTTCAATATATGAACCTTTCTCCCCGGTCTAGCTGATCAATATATAGCAATACTACCTCCCTGTCTCAACAATGCTGTCTTCATATCCCTCCTCCACTTTCTTTATATTTCTTTTATTCTCTATTTCTGCTCAAATCTTTATTATTTATTTTTTCTGGAAAATTTTTTTTTTCCCAATTCATGAGTTGTGTCACTAGGTTGTTTATTTTCCACCTTTCTGCTTTTTTTCTTGTGAGTTTTAATTGCTATGGACTTCCTTCTATGACTACTTTTACTAGATCTGCATAGGTTATAACCACTTCCTTGTTCATTATTATTGGTTTTTATGAAACTTTTTAGTTTAGTCTTAATTTCTTTTATAGTTGTACAGTCATTTAGGAATAGGCTATTTAATTTCTATGTGTTTTTTTAATTTTCAAGAGCTCTTTGTGTAGTTGATTTCAAGTTTGATTCCATTGTGGTTGGAATCTAGATGCTAGATACAGTTTCTATACCTCTGAATTGGTAAAGGCTTGTTTTATGTCTTATCATGGGAAATCTTCAAAAATGTTCTATGTGGCAGTGGGAAAATATGTATTTTGTGGTAGATGGGTGAAATCCTCTGTAGATATTTGCCAAATCCATTTCATACGTGGTATTATTTAGATCTCATATCTCTTTATTTTTTATCTAGATAATCTGTCCAGAGGAATCAGTATGATGTTGAGATCCCCTGAAATTATTGTGTTGTATTATAACTCTTCCTTAAGCTCTAATAATATCTCTTTGATGTATTTAGGTATTCCAAAGTTGAGTGCATACTATTTACAAGTGCTATATCTTCCTGGCAACAAGTCCTTTTAGTGCTATATAATATCTTTCTTTACATCTTTTTTCTTAAAGTCTATGTGGATACCAGTAGAGGTAATCTAGCTTTTTGTTGGTTTCTATTTGCATAGAATATCTTTCTCCAGCCCTTCCCTTTTAGTTTATGTGAATACACCTCATTATCAGTGAGGTGTGTTTCTTGTAAGAAGCATACGGATGGCTTCTGTTTTTGTATCCATTCAGCCAATTTATATCTTAAACATTTATTACCTGTTGGTGATACCTGTATAGTATTCTTAACTGGATAGGTTTCAGAAGTATTTAATGTTGGGTAAAGGCTCTTTACAAGCAAAATGATAAATAATGAGTGACAGTTTAAAAAAATAATTTGAATAATAATAACAATGATAATGATAATCAGGAAAAATAATGAAAAGCTATTGGATGATGAAATGGGGATTTTAATGTCTCTGTATTGAAAGATATACATGGTATTCCTTCTGGAAAAAGAAATATAATACATTGGAATGTTATATGTGATTAAATGTAATATAAACAAGATTATGATGATAACAAATAGAAAAAGGAAGTAAGAATCTGTACCTATAAAACTTTTGTGCATAAATCCATTTTCTTCCAAAAATTTTATTATACTTATTAACTTTTATTTCTTTTTATTTCTATTTCTTTTATACATTCAATCACTTACTTAGCTTACAAAATGAATATCCCAACATGGGTACAATTCTCACCAGTCCAGTTAATCATACTAGAAAGTTATCTTCTATAAATAATAAATCCATTTCTTGGTCCCATAAATGCCTTGCCTCTCTAGTTTTCTCCTTAATATCCTTCCTCAGACTCTACTCCTTCACTCTCCTTCTTCCCACACTGTATTCACAACCATTTACCTAGTTTCTATAACCTCTAGTTTTTCAGTTTTGTCCATAGAGTGTAGACACTATGTTAAGTGGAGACACACAATGTCTGTCCTTCAGAGCTTGGCTTGCTTCTTTCAGCAGCAAATCTTCCATATTCACCTACTTTATGTCAAAATCCAGTGTCTTGTTTTTTAATGACTGAGTCTTATTCCACAGAGCATATGTGCCACACTTTTTCAATCCATTCATCTGTTCATGGGCATTTGGTTGGCTCCCGGTCTAAGCAATTGTGAATAACATCACAATGAACATGGATGTGCAAAAACTTTTCCAAGTAAGAATTATTCTGTTCTTTGAGTAGATACCAAGGAGTGGGATTGCTGGATCATTTGGTAGGTCTATTTGTAGGTCTTTGAGGAATCTCCAAATTTTTCTCCAGAGTGACTGGACCAATTTACATTCCCACCATCAGTGTAGGAGAGTTAACCTTTCACCACGCTTCTGCCAGCACTTATCACTTTTTTTAATCAGAGTCATTCTGATTGGGGTTAGGTGGTATTTCATTGTGGTTTTGATATGCATCTCCCTTATAGTGAAAGATGATGAGCATTTTTTCATATGTTTTTTGGCTGTTCATATGTCTTCCCTCGAGAGTGTTTTTAATTTAAAAAAATCATTTTCCCATCTTTTCATAGGGTTAATCATATTTTTTCAGGACACCTGTTTGGTTTCCTTGTGTATTCTGCTTATCAATCCCTTTCCTCATGCATAGTTTACAAAGATATTTTACCAGTGTGAGGGCTGCTGATTTACACTAATTACTGTGTATTTTGCCAGGCAGAAACTTCTTAATATGATGTAATCCCAATTGTCTATTTTTGGGATTGTTGACCATCTTTTGGGGGTCTTATTTAAGAAGTCTTTGCCTACCCCAATGTCTCCCAGAGTTTCCCCAGGGTTTTCCAGCAGCAGTTTTGTAGTTTAAGGTCTTAGATTTAGATTTTTGATTGACTTTGAGTTGATTTTTGTCAAAGGTGAGAGGTAGGAGTTCAGATTTATCCTTCTGCAGGTGTATATCCAGTTTTTCCAGTATCATTTGCTAAAGAGGTTTTCCTTTCCCTGCTGGCCTGACTGGCACCCCATGTCAAAAATCAGCTGACTATATGGGAGTTTACTTCTGGGGAGTCTATTGTGTCCCAATGGTCCACCTGTCTATTTCTGTGCCAATATCATGATTTTTTATTACCAAAACTTTGCAGTATATTTTTGGGTTAGGGAGTAAGATGCTTCCAACTCTACTCCTCCTGTGTAGGATTTCTTTGGCAATATGAGGTCTTTTATGATTCCAGATTGTGTGATTGTCTTTTCTAGACATGTGAAGAATTGATTGGGATTGTATTAAATATGTAGATTATTTTGGGTATAATTGCCATTTTGATTATATTCTTCCAATCCAGGAACATGGGATGTCCTTCCACTTTTTTTGTGTCATTTTCAAATTCTTTTAGCTTCTCATAGTTTTCCTTGTGGAGGTCTTTATCTTGTTTGGTTAGATTTATTTCTAGATATCTTATACTTTTTGTGGGTATGGTAAATGGAATTATGTTTTTTAGTTCTACCTCAGTCTGCCTGTTGTTTGTATATAGAAATGCTATGGATTTCTCTATGTTGATTTTCTATTCTGCAACTTTACTGTATTCATGTATTACTTCCAGGAATTTTTTCATTTGGTCTTCTATTTATACAACTGTGTTATCAGCAAGTAGAGATAGTTTTCCTCTTCTTCTCCTATTTTAATGCCTTTTATTTTATTCTTTTTTTTCTTGATTTGAAAGTAATCAACTTTTTTATTTTTAAAATTTTTAATTTCATTTTCCTTTATACAATCAGTCATATTATTTATCTTACAAAGTGACTATTTTAACATGTGAACATTTCCCCCTAGTCCAGTTGACTAAACTATAAAGTATATTTAACTGATTGCATTGGCATGGACTTCAAGTACTATATTGAAGAGGAGTGGAGAAAGTGGGCATCCTTCTTTTGTACCAGTTTTTCATGGACAACATTTCAGTTTTTCCTAAAGTTTCCTCCAAGCCTCAATCATTGGCTCACTCAATGCTGGCCCAGAGCAAACTTAAGTATTCTAGTGGGTGCTATGTGGCAGGCAGTGGAAGTCTAGGCTGCTGGAGTGGTGGGTGATAGTGTGCAGAAAGTCCCAAGGTAGTCCCTATCTCTTGAGTGTGGGCTCACCCAAGGAGGCCTGTTCAGAGCATGCTTAAGTATTCTGGTGGGTGGTGTATGGCAGGCAGTGAAAGTCTAAGGTGCTGGAGAGGTAGGTGACAGTGTGCAGATGGTCCCAAGCTGCTCCCTACCTCCACGCATGGGTTCACCCAAGGAGGCCTGCCAGAACAGGTCTAAGTATCCCAAAGAAGGACTTGCAAGAAGAGGGTGACAGTGTTTGGAAAGTTCCAAGTTTGCTTCCAAGCCCTGAGTGTGGGCTTACCCGTGGAGGCCTAAACAGACCAGGCCTAAATATCCTGGTGTGTGGCAGGAGATGCAAGCCCCAGCCATTGGAGTGGTATGTAACAGTGCTGAAATTCCCAAAATTGCTCCCAAGCCCAGAGTACAGGCTCATCCAAGGTGGCCTGCCTAGACAAGGGTTAAGTATTTCAGTGGACAGTGGGCAGGGGAAGCCTAGATCACCAGAATGGGTAGGGCAAGTCATGGCCATCACTGTGGTGGGGAATGGTGTGTGGAAAGTCCCAAAGTTACTCCCAGTCCAAAGCACAGGCTCACACAAGTAGGCCTGTCAAGACCAGCTTAGTATTCTGGCAGGTGGTAGCAAGGCTATGTACAGGTCACCAGAGATGTGGGTGACAGTCTGGAAAATTCCAAAGTTGCTTCCAAGCCTGGATTATGAACTCACTCAATGAGGCCTGCACAGACCAGGCTTAAGTATCCCTGTGGGCAGTGAAAGGGGCAAGTCTAGGCTGTTGGAGTGGTGGGTGATGGTGTGTGGAAATTCCCAAAGTTTCTCAAAAGCTTTGAGTGTAGACTCACCCAAGGGGGTATGCTCAGACCAGGTTTAAGTATTTTATCAGGCAGTGGGCAAGAAAAGTCCAGGCTGCTGGAGTAGCGGGCAACGTTGTGCAAAAAGTCCCTAAAATTGCTCCTGATCCCTGAGCACAGGCTCATTCAAGAAGGTCTGCTCAGATGAGGTTTAAATCTCTCTTTGCATGGCAAACATCAAGCCCTCTGGAGGAGTAGGAGACAGTGTGAGGAAAGTTCCAAATTTGTTCCCAAGCCCTGAGCTTGGGCTCATCCAAGGCAACCTGCCTAGACCAGGTTTAAGTATACCAGCAGGTGGTGGGTGTAGAAATTCCAAGATGCTGGAGTGTTGAGTGATGGTATATGGAAAGTTCCAAAGTTGCTCTTAAGCCCTGAGCGGGAACTCACCCAAGGAGTCCTGCCTCGACCAGGCTTAACTCTCCTGGCTGGTGATGCATGGAGAAATCTTAGGTCTCCTGAGTGGTGGGTGACAGTGTGCAGAAAATTCCAAAGTTCTTTCTAAACCTTGACTCACCCAAGGATGCCTGCCCAGATTGGGCTAAAATATCCTCATGGGCAGTTGGTAAGAAAAGTCCCAGGCACCCAAGTAGTGGGTAATAATGTGCAGAACGTACAAAAGGTACACTCAAGCCTTTGGTATGAGTGCCATGTGCTCACTCAAGAAGACCTACCCAGACCAGGCTTAAGTATTCCCTGAGCAGCAGATGGGGCAAAGCCCATGCCACCGGAGGGGTGAGTGAAAGTGTTCAAAAAGTCCCAAAGTTGCTCCTAAGCCCCAAATGTGGATTCATCAAAGGAGATCTGTTCAGAGTAGGCTTAAACATCCCACCAGGCAGCAGGCACAAGCCCAGGCCACTGGAAGGGTAGCCTACAGTGGGCCATATGGTTTCTTTCTGTCTTAATTGATTTGGCTAATGATATTCTGATTTTATCTCCTCAAAGAACCAGTTTTTGTTTTCATTTGTTTTTTGTGTAGTTCTTTTATTCTCTATTTCATTTATTTCTCCTTGAATCTTTATTATTTTTTATTTAATTTTTTTATTATAATAATCTTTTTTATTTATATGGCATTGCATCACATATATCTTTAAAGCAAATTACATTTCTTTTTCCAGCATGTTAACATGCATATCAGTCAAGACAAAGACATTACTATCCACATCATTATCATCAAATAGATTTCATATTTTTCAGATTATAATAGTTTATTCTCAATAGTTTTTAAATGTTCATTCAATATATATTATTTGGTTTGTATAAAGAATTGACCCAACATGAAATTCCTCACAGACCAGTCCAATTGAAAATACTATTCATGTTATCATCAACAGGTAATAAACCATTTCTGTGTCCCACTAATGTCATGCCTCTCTATTTGTTCTTTTGCTATCCTTCTTTATACTCTTTCCTTCTCCCTCACCCCATTCCACACTTTCTTCAGCATCCATCACTATTTTCACTACTTTTATTCTCTCCAATATTTCAATATCTACCATAGAATGCAAATAGTTATTATATATATTTTTTCAATTTTTAATCCTAGCCATTCTTTTCATTTTTTAATTTTCCTTTTATTATTTTTTTCATTTAATTTTCTTCCATACAATCAATCACATTATTATTTGTCTTACAAAATGGATATTTAAACAGGAGAATATTTCTCCCTACTACTGTTGATAAAACTACAAAATATCTTCAGTAGATAATACCACACCTCTTTGTGCCATTAATGCTTTGCCACCCTGTCCCTCCTCCAAATGCCCTTCCTCAGACCCTCCTCTTTCACACACATTATATCTGATATTTACATCTATATACAGCGTTTCTATATCCTTTAGTTAATTAGTTTCAGTCATAGAGTGAAGACACTCAGTATATATTAAGTGGGGACATACAATGCCTCTCCTTCATAGAATGGCTTGCTTCACTCAGAAGTAAGTCTTCCATATTCATCTACTTCCTTTCAAAAGTCAGGATTTTTTTTTTAATGGATGAATAGTATTCCATTGAGTATATGTGCCACAGTTTTTCTAACCATTCATCAGTTCTTGGGCATTTGGGTTATTTCCATGACTTAGCAATCATGAAAAGTGCCACAATAAACATCGATGTGCAAGCACTTTTTCGATTAAGTATTCTTCTCTCCTTTGGGTAGACACCAAGGAATGGGATTGCTAGATCATATGGTAGTTCTATTTGTAGATTTTTGAGGATTCTCCAAATTGTTCTCCA
>NW_006200268.1:646882-648633 GCF_000334495.1 Tupaia belangeri chinensis
TTTTTTTAGCTTCTCATAGTTTTCCTTGTGGAGGTCTTTAACTTTTTTGGTTAGATTTATCCCTAAGTATCTTATACTTTTTGTGGCTATGGTAAATGGAACAACTTTTATCAGTTCTATCTCAGTCTGCCTGTTGTTCATATACAGAAATGCTATAGATTTAAGGATATTAATTTTGTATCCTGCAACATTACTGTATTCATGTATTACTTCCATAATTTTTTTAATGGAAATCACTGGGTCTTCTATGTATACAATCGTGTAATCTGCAAATAGAGAGAGTTTCACCTCTTCTTTTCCTATTCAAATGCCTTTTATTTTTTCCTCTTTTCTGATTGCAATGGCCAGGACTTCCAGTACTATATTGAAGAGGAGTGGAGAAAGTGGACATTCTTGTCTTGTACCCATTTTTAGTGGAAAAGCTTTCAGCTTTTCTCCATTGAGGATGATGTTTGCTATGCGTTTTTCATAGATAGCTTTTATTGTGTTGAGAAATGACCCTTTTATGCCAATTTTGCTTAGAGTCTTGATCATGGAGGGATGTTGTGTCTTATCAAGTGCTTTTTCTGCATCAATTCATAGAACCATATTGTTTTTATCTTTCTTCCTGTTAATATGGTGTATTACATTTATGGTTTTGCTTATGTTGAAACAACCTGATCCTGATGTATAATCTTTTTTATAAGTTGTTGGGTGTCGTTTGATAGTATCTTGTTGAGAATCTTTGCATCTATATTCATCAGAGATATTGGTCTATAGTTTTCCTTACTTGTCCTGTCCTTATCTGTTTAAGGATAAGGGTGATAGAGGCTTCATAGAATGAATTAGGGAGAAATTCACCCTTTTGGATCTTTAGAAATAACTTGAGCAGAATGGGGGTTAACTCTTCTTTGAAAGTTTTGTAGAATTCAGAGGTGAATCCATCAGGACCAGGGCTTTTCTTTGTTGGGAGGTTATTTATAACCGATTTGATGATCTCCCTGTTTGTTATGGACCTATTCAAACTTTCTATATCCTCCTGGCTCAATCAAGGTAGATTATACATGTCCAGAAATTCGTCCATCTCATCTAGATTATCTTGTTTTTTTTTTTTTTTTCATACATATGTTCTTAGTATTCTCTATTAATGTTTTGTATTACTACTATGTCTGTTGTTCTTTTGCCTGCTTCATTGCAGATCTGATTCACCTGCTTTTTTTTTCTCTTCTTCTTCTTAATAAGTCTCACTAGTGGCGTATCAATTTTGTTTATCTTTTCAAAGAACCGGCTTTTTTAAAAAAAATATTTATTTATTTATCCACTCATTTATTTTTTAATTTGACCAGAGAGAGACACAGAGAGAGAGAGCGGGAAAAGAGGGAAAGTAAGAAAGCAAGCCACCGGGTCCGGGACTCGAACCATGGTCAGCCATGTGAGAATGTCTAGCACCTTAACCACCACGCCACCTGCTGGCACCCAAAGAACAAGCTTTTAATTTAATTTATTTTCTGTATAGTTTGTTTATTTTCTATTTCATTTATTTTTGCTCGTATCTTTATTATTTCCTTTCTCCTAGAGTTTTTTGGATCTTTTTACTATTGCTTTTCCAATTCTGTGAGGTATGATGTTAAGTGATCCATTTACCTTTTTTCCATGCTCCTCTTATGTGCACTAATTGCTATGAACTTCCCTGTTATGACTGCTTTAGCAGTGTCCCAAAGATTATAGAAACTCGTGTGCACATTGTCATTGGCTTCCATGAAACTTTTGAT
>NW_006200269.1:0-2760 GCF_000334495.1 Tupaia belangeri chinensis
AACCAATAAGATGGTCTCATTATTAGGCCTGAAGGAAGGAGAAAGAAAGTGTTGTCACTGAGTCTAGTGATGAGTTGTCATGGAACATGGGGAAATCAAAACAAAAAATTGTTCACAAACGTGGCCAGTCCTCATTGGGCTAGGCCTGCTTATGACTGCCCCTGTTCTGAGTTGAGGTGGGTTAAAGGTTAGGCCAAGCTCTCAGAAGGAGGTGGCCTGGTGTCCAATATTTCAGGATGAGTAAGGTGGTCCTCACCTGGCTGAGCATTCAACATCCTAGAGACCTAAGAATAAATATGCTAAAATACACTGAGTTCAGAACTTCACCTTTTAAATATGTTTAACACACTTTTTTAAAAAAAGATTTATTGAAGTAGAATTGACAAAAACACATATTTAAGAGGCACAACCTGATGATTTGATACAGGTACCAATTGTGAAATGATGACCATAATCAAGCTAATCAATACATCTCCATCCTCACATAATTTTCTGTGTGTGGTGAGAAGGCTTAAGATCTACCTTCTTCGTAAACTTCAAGTATATGATTCAAAGTACACAGTGTACACAGCTATGCATACACCATGATGTACAAGTTCTGGAGTGTCACCTACATGTGTCTTGTTATGTGTAAGCTAGGACTGACAATGGCATTGTATTTATTATCATGGCATTAGATGCATATAAAGTATCACAAGGTTTCTAATGAAAGTAACAGTCCCTTGGCTGTGCCAACCCCATCTTGGCCCATTTTCATGAGGCTATTACTATCAATTCCTTTAGCAATGTTGTGGGGTATTTACCCCTATATTTGTAAATAAAACACTTATAGGGCCAGATCTTGATCTATTGAGCACATTAGTTCTTGTGAATGACAGAACAATGATCTCCCCAAAGCTGACCTCCTCCTAATCCCCAGAAACTGTGAACATGTCACCTTACATGGAAGAAGGGACTTTATGAGTGTGATTCAAATAAGGATTTGGAGATGGGGAGATTCTCTTGACTTATACAGACTGATTCACATTATGGGGGTAACTTGGGATTTGTGGTACCCAGATGAGTTCGTAACCCTGGACCAAATAAATTATGTTTAATTTACTCTGCCACAGCCACCCTTTGCAGGTTGACACTTTCTGCCTCACTTCAGCTTCAGGTAACCTGTATCTTATATCATTTATAATAAACCAGAAAACAAAAGTATTATCCTCAGTTCTGTAAGCTGCTCTAGCAAATTAATCAGACCCAACCTAAGGAGGGGAGTGTGGGAACTTTTATATAGAGCTGATAGGTCAGAAATATAGGCAAAAACCACCTGAGAATTTCACCTGCCACCTGATGAAGGGGAAAGTAGACATTTTTATAGGGTGCATGTGATAATCAGAGAAAGAGAAAGTAGGCTAAGTACTTATTTATAGATTATTTCCTAATATGTGTTTGATGAGGCAGAGTTAAAAATTTAATATAACTGTAGTATACTAGTCAATGCACAATAAATCAAGTTTATTACCAATTAGTATATTGTTTTTCTCATTTGTATTATGAGATGGAAATAAATATGGATATTTTTAAATGGTGTATAGCAAAAATTATTTATCTATGATGGTTTAGTGGGTTGTATAATTACATTATGATCTAACCTATATAAAATATGGCTATAAATAATACACCTCAAACAAAATAATGAGACCATAATATAATGATTCACTAGAATTGTGCTCAGTTATTGAATGAGGAAATGACTATCTCCTTGTCTCCACAATTATCCAGTATAATGTCTGGCGACAGTAAGGGCTCAGTAAGTATTTGTTGAATATACTGACCATCCAAGAGGTAAAAGAAAATGAAGAGGGAGAAAGACCCCACCCCCCAATGGAGCTTGGTGACACCACAATTCTTTCTCCTTCATTTCTGCACCCTGTCAGGATGTGGGACAGGCACACACACTTGTCCAACCTATTTTTAAGCCATGAGAGCCAGGATTGAAACTGTGGTCAGCCATGTGGGGTTAAGCTTCCTTAATCCACACACCACAGGGTCAGCATGGGTAGGGGACAGTCAGTCTTGGAGACTAACCCCTCAAGCTGTGGGAACTGAAACAATCTCCAAGTAGATGTTAGAACAGAAATGATAGAGAAGATACTCAGTTAATGTCAGCCACAGAACTGAGATCTTGCTTGGATGTGGGGAAAACCCACACACACTTGGTCATAGTTCTGTGTGGAATAAAAGGATAGGAGGAACTGAGTTGGGATTTTCTTGAGTATTTTCAATTGTTGCAGGAGGAGGGGGAGAGTGTTATACTCTAGCGTGGTGGAAAGTACTCTATCTGCACAGGTGCCTGGTTATGCACCAGTCAAAATGCACCAGTCAAAATTCACGGAATGGTATGTATGACTAGCATCTGTTCATTTCACAGTAGTAAATTATACTTTGATTATACTAATAAATAAATTTGATGGTGGTGGAAGAGGCTATCACAGTAATTTAATTATTTTTAAAATTTTCATTATCTTTATGTGTTCTTATTTATGCATTCAATTGCTATATGTCATTTGGATTGTAAGGAGATTTTACCCAACATGATATACCCCACACACCAGGAGAGTTGAGAATACTACACATGACATCATCAACAGACAACAAACCATATCTGTGTCACACAAATGTCTTACTTGTCCATTTTTTCCCCAAATTTCCCTTCCTGCACTCTTCCTTTCCCACTCTCTTTCCACTTTGTCCCCAGAGTCCATAACAATT
>NW_006200270.1:0-455 GCF_000334495.1 Tupaia belangeri chinensis
CCTAACCCTAACCCTAACCATAATCCTAACCTATACCCTCACCTTAATTATAAACTGTACCCTTACCCTAACCTGAACCCTTACCGAATACCATACCCTAACCCTAAAGCCTAAACCCTAAACCTAACCCTAACGCTAATCTCAAACCCCTAACCATAACCCTAAACCCTAAATCATAACACTACCCTAACCCCTCACCCTAACACCTCTCACCCTAAACCCTTAACCCTATCCAAACCCAACCCTTGACCCTATCTAAACCAAACCCTTAACCATAAACTCTAAACACTTTTCCCAACCCTCACACCAAACCCTAACTCTAACTCCAATTTCAAACCCTAAACCCCAGTGCTAACCCCTCACCTCTACCTTCTAACCAACTCCTACACTTCAGAAGCTGCATGTTTTCACTATACTGGGACATAGACATTTAACTTACCTTGGATGTGTCTCTA
>NW_006200271.1:0-1110 GCF_000334495.1 Tupaia belangeri chinensis
AGAAGAAGAGAGAAAGTAACCAGGTAAATCAGATCTGTAATGAAGGAGGAACAATAACAACAGACATAGTAGAAATACAAAACATTATTAGAGGATACTATGAACGTCTGTATGCCAAGAAACAAGATAATCTGGATGAGATGGGCAAATTCCTGGACACATATAATCTACCTAGATTGAGCCAGGAGAATATAGAAAGTCTGAATAGGTCCATAACAAGGCAGGAGATTAATCATTAATAAATAACTTCCCAACAAAGAAAAGCCCTGGCCCTGATGGATTCACCTCTGAATTCTACAAAACTTTCAAAGAAGAGTTAACTCTCATTCTGCTCAGGTTATTTCTAAATATCAAAAAGGTTGAATCTCTCCCTAATTCATTCTATGAAGCCTCTATCACCCTTGTCCTTAAAACAGATCACAAAAGGACAAGGAAGGAAAGCTATAGACCAATATCCCTGATGAATATAGATGCAAAGATTCTCAACAAGATACAAGCAAGTCATATCCAACAACTTATGAAAAAGATTATACATCATGATCAGGTAGGCTTGATTCCAGAAATGCAAGGTTTGTTCAACGTACTAAAACCATAAATGTAATACACCATATTAATAGGAAGAAAGATAAAAACCATATGGTCATATCAATTGATGCAGAAAAAGCATTTGATAAGATACAACATCCCTTCATGATCAAGACTCTCAGCAAAATCTAGAAGGGTCATTTCTCAACACAATAATAGCTATCTATGAAAAACCCATAGTGAACATCATCCTCAATGGAGAAAAGCTGAAAGCTTTTCCACTAAAAATGGGTACAAGACAAGGATGCCCACTTTCACCACTCCTCTTCAATACAGTATTGGAAGTTCTCACCAACATAATAAGAAAAGAGGAAAAAATAAAAAGCATTAAAATAGGAAAAGAAGAGGTGAAACTCTCTCTATCTGTACATGACATGATTGTATACATAGAAGACTCAATGATTTCCATGAAAAAATTTCTGGAAGTAATACATAAATACAGTAAAGTTGCAGGATAAAAAATTAATAACCACAAATCTATAGCATTTCTATAGAACAAAAGGCAGACTGAAATAGAACTGAAAA
>NW_006200272.1:0-493 GCF_000334495.1 Tupaia belangeri chinensis
TTGTGGTTGCTTCTTAAGTTTCAGGTTTTTAAAGTATTCCCTGGTACAGACTGAACTTCATTCTGAATCTAGCGTCCATCAGTTCACATTTATGTCTTCTCATATAGAGCTGCTTTCTCAGATGTCTACCTTAAGGTATTAAATGCTGTATTTACTATCTTTTATTTCAGAGGGTGATCTTTTTCTGACTTTGTCCTGAAATGGTAGGGGTGCCCTACGGTAGGCTTCTCTATAATATCATTCCCTATATTCTAAACTGGGTGAACTGACGTTGCCTGATTCTCTCCCTCCTCCTCCAATGGTTTTGTTTCTTCCTCATGCTCTTTCCTCCATTTGGGTTGTTGAAAGCTCCATCTTGAATGTCATCCCTTTTTGATTTCTTAGACCTGATGTACTTTTTTTCCCCTTTAAACTCTGTTATTACATTGTCTTATTCTACCTTTCATTAAAGTTACTTGTTTTTATCTTCCTAGTAGAGCAGCTTACTTGCCTT
>NW_006200273.1:0-489 GCF_000334495.1 Tupaia belangeri chinensis
AGTGAAAGCAGAGCTGGTAAAAATGCTGAAATCCCTAGAAGTCAGGAAAATCTCCATATGACAAGGAGCTTCTGAAAACCTGCTAGAAATCAAAATCCCAGTCATGATAATATTTATCCAGGACTAAGACTTGGACTTACAACGATGCTGTTCTCTTCCACCCGTTCAGGACTTCTGCTTTGCCAGGCTATCTGTATTCACTGCCCTCCATCTCCACTGAGGATCTTTGATACCAGTGGATTCAGGGGATCCCTCACTCTGGGCTGAAGTCTCTGCTACCACATGCTGAACACAGCAGTCAGTTCTTTAAGGTCACAGCAGCTGTACCGCTACATTAGAAAGTTAAACATTCCTTAGAAATACCTCTAGACAGACAGTCACAACTAGAAGAAATCAGAAAACGTTGCACTTTGATCATCTCCAGTTGTTTGCAATTATGATCAAAGCTAGCTAGTGATTTACTTAGGGGGATAATATCATAAAGAATTT
>NW_006200273.1:1008-1535 GCF_000334495.1 Tupaia belangeri chinensis
CCAGAGGTGTTTCCCAGTTCAGAAGACACGTCCGTACTTCCATCCCTGTTATCTATCTTCCTTCATTTCTTCCTTTTTTTCTTTTTAAAAAAATTTTTCCTGTGCTTTTGAAGTTGGATAAAAGAAATCAAAATCCACTGCTGTGAAGCTTTTTCCTAATGTTCCACTAAAAGGTCTATCGTTTAGTATTTACATCTCGAATTTGCAGGTTGACACCCAGTTTTCTCAGCAATATTTTTGAAAAGACTATCCTTTCTATAGTGAATGATCTTAGCTGCCAGGTTGAAAATTATTGGCATATAAGGGTTTATATATATTATTCTGTGCTTTCAGTTCCATTGCCTATATGTATGTCTGGCTGTATGTCAGAACCACTCTGTTTTCACTATTGTAGCTTTGTAGTATGATTTGAAATCAGGAATTGTGAGACTTTCCATTTTGTTATTTTTTAAAAAAATACTTTTGGCTGTTCAGGATCTTAATGAAATAGTTTCAACTGTTCAGGATCTTTAATTATTTGAATACTA
>NW_006200274.1:0-372 GCF_000334495.1 Tupaia belangeri chinensis
ATCAGAGAGATGGAAATTAAATAAGCACCCCATGGGAAATGATCACACTGCAAAACTTTCTCTTCCACCGGTTCAACCTTACAGGACATGGACACCCACTGACTCATTGTGTCTCTTAAGACACCAGGTATGGGACTCAAACAACAGGGTCAGCTTGGTGGGATCCAGCTGCCTAAGCCACCCAGGCCTTGGTCTGGCCTGCACCAGTTATTTAATTGTAAGTTGGGTGAGTGATAACTGACAGCCAGGAGCAGAGGGCCCTTGTCCTGCCAACTGTGCCCTGAAGGGGTGATGCAATGAAAGTCCCCACTCCACTGTGCTCCTCCAGCTTCTCCCACTCACACAGTGAGGAGGTGTGCCTAGATTGCTGCT
>NW_006200275.1:0-1618 GCF_000334495.1 Tupaia belangeri chinensis
AGACAGAGAGGGAGAAGGGAAAAATGAGAAAGCAAGCCTCCATGGCTGGGACTCAAATGGTGGCTGGCCGTATGGGAGCCTTAACTACCATCTGGCCCCAATAAAATAATTCTTAAAAAGAAAATAGTTTTACAAAAGAAAATAATTTTAGTACAAATCAAAATAACCTATTCACTATTTGTTGGTCAGTGGAACTTACCTCCACCTTATTAGGGTTGTTTCTTATCTTGATTCTTGATTTTGTTATCTGTTGTTATTATAGCAGAGTTGATACATAACTGCTTAAGATAATTAACTATAACCCTACATTCAGTGATTAAACTTTTAAAACCCACCCATATTAGCTATCAGGGCTAAAAGTGAGCCAGGTGTACAGAGGTCTAATGTCAGACTCCTCCCTTTCCAGCCCAGTGTTGCTGCAGTCTTGAAACAGTACACTTTTAAGGTCTGTCTTCATTAAGGTAAATGCACATGGGAGCTTTTAACTCCACCAGTAGGTAGCATCTGAGATGAGACTTACTGATATGTTGGTGAGTTCTGAGTGAGTTTTCTTCTCCTTCCTTCTTTCCAATATCAACTTTACTCCTGGGATCAGTTTCTTTACATACTGGAAAATCTTGCTAAGATCCTCACTAAGCCAATCTAGTGGATGTTCAGCTCTGAATACTCTGAATATTGTTCTTTTTGGTCTTGAGAGATTTGGATGCTTTTTTCATAGTCACAAGCATCAGCTGAAATACTATTGGTCATTCACGAACTTTCAGGATTATGGTGTCTCAAACCACTTGATTAGGAGAATATACTCTTGCTGCCACACAATTTCATCTCCTTAGTTAGTGAAGCATTCTGGCTTCAAATATTAGTTAATAACACCTCTATGACTCCATGTTGTGGTGACTACTTTTTATTTTATGCCCAGGTGTTACTGCCTGGTCTCAGATTTTACACCAGCTTCATAGGCTACTAAGATCCCAGCATATTTAATATCTGAGGTTGCTCAATTTGACTTCCATAATAAAATAGTCATATGTCTTTGGCCTTGTCATTTAATATTAGTAGTAAGAGTAATTGAATTATATAATTTCCATGACTATTTTCTTACTTTATGTAACTGCAGTTTCACAAGATATAGATGCATGGAAAATGGTTATGGATACTGGAGACAGTGTGGGGAAAGGATGGGAGATGGGAGAGAGTGAGAAGAAAGGAGTCAGAGAGAAAAATAGAGAGCAAAGACATTAAAGGACAAAGAAATGGAGAATTACCTGTTAATGATGTGTGTATGATATCTTCAACTGGACTGATGTGAAGTATATTCATGTTAGGTAATTCAATTTTTAAACTGTAGTGATGTACAATGGTTGAATGTATAAAATAAATTGGAATAATAATAAAAATGAAAAAAATAAAAAGGTCACAGCAATAGGCTTGTGATCATTATTATTTATGTATTTTTTAAATTGCTACAGGGCACATTTGTGTAACAGAGAGGAATAGAGTCCCCGATGGGGCACATCATGGTTACACTGCAATCCCTTCTCTTCTATCTCTCCCTCCTATTGAGATTTTGGGTACATATGTATACATACCCAGGGTGTTTCTTAAGTTACCAGGTCTG
>NW_006200276.1:0-514 GCF_000334495.1 Tupaia belangeri chinensis
AAACCCAACAAATCTATAGCAAAAAAGGAATGAGAATGGAAAAAAGGAAACACAGAGCTTCGAATCCTCAGGCATAAGAGAACGAGATGACTGGGAGAAGAGCCTATCGGCCCTTTAGGTTTTTTGTTTTCATTTTTTAAAATTTGCTATGGGCACATGTGTTTGCTAAGGAGAGGCAGAGAGAGAGAAAAAGGGAGGAAAAGTGAGAAAGCACCCCCTAAGGCAATGGCGACACTGCAATCCCTTCTCCCCCATTCTCCTCTTGGGATCTTGGGCACGCATGCACATGGCATCTGGAGTAAGTTTTAAGCCACCAGTCCCAGGACTCAAAAAAAACCAGGGCAGCCCCCGCCGCCTTAGCCACCCATGCCATTGGCTGGCCCAGGCCTCTTGTATTTCTAAATTTGAGCCATTCGCCTATATTACTGGGTTGGGGTAGGCGGGCGGAAGTGTTGGATGGTGGTGCTTCAGTCAAATGCAATCATATGCAAGACAGATTCACACAGGAAGGTTC
>NW_006200277.1:0-16090 GCF_000334495.1 Tupaia belangeri chinensis
ACAGAGAGACAAACACCTCCAAGAAGGTGCCCTTGCCACAACTCACTTCTGCGAACTGTGCCACCTTGGACCGTGGGGATGTGCACCCAGCATTGCTAACGTCAGTTCTGATGAAAAAATCATAGATGCATTCGTTTTTGGAGTATACCATGATATACGCACATACACACACACAGACATACACAAAAGCTGGCTTTTTTTTAAAGAGGCTTTTGCCTTACGGAGTATATGCTCGCTGGAGACAGAGAGACAGAGACAGTGAGTGGGAAATCACACCCTCGGGAGGATGGCCATGCCACAATCCCTTGCCCTCCACCCTCCTCCCGGGACCTGGGACCCACACACGCACACATGCCCAGTGTGATTTTTTCAAGCTACCATCCAGACTCTCATTGTGGTTGACCACGTGGGAGTTCAGCAACGTGACTGCTTCGCCATCGGCTGGTCCCAGTGGCATGATTTTTAAATCAAGCAAATTAACATTTCCCCTACCTTGCTTATCTTTTTTTTTGAATGTGAAGACATTTAAAGTTTATTCTCTTAGCTATTTTGAAATACAGTTATTCACTGCTGTACCTCCGCTACGCAAGACTCTCAAAAACGATTCCTCCAACCTGTTGAAATTTGCGCCCTTCGAGCGATTGTCTATTCCCTCCATCCCCGCTGCCCCTCCTGCTCTGGTACCTGGTTCTGCTCCCCACTTCTGAGTTCAACTTTACTGTACTCCACACGCACGCCGGGTGAGTTCACGTGGCACTCCTTTCTGTGCCGAGGGGATTCCACGGGGTGCCGTGTCCCCGCCTCCACTCACGTGGCTATACACGGCAGATCCCCATCCGAGGCTGGGGAGTACTCAGGGGTGCCTGTGCAGGTGGGCCTGGGTGTACGGTTTTTATATTCCAAAAACCCATTGAAATTCAAAATACTGTCAGTGGAGAATGCATCGAATATCCTGTGAAGTGAGGTGTAGATAAGCCATCGTGAGTCCAGGACGATCTGTACGCTACGTCGTCTTTATCCACGGACCCACTGACGTGTACTTAGGTCTCCCTGCCTCGTGGCTGCAGGGCAGGGGCCACCGCAAGCACAAGGGTGCACACACCCCTTTGGCCGACAGGCACCCCTCACTGAGTGACCAGCTATGGCCCTGGACCTGCACCAGTAAGCAAAGTGGCCAGGAAGCGGGGAGCTAAAGGCAGGTATCTGACAGTGTGTCCTCGCCCCACAGGTGCAGCCTTCCATAGACACCACGTGACACTGCTCTGGGGCGATGCGGTTCTGTCCACACAGAAAGTGGACACGGATGAGCACCAGGAAGCAGAAAGACACACAGCACAGCACAGCATAATATTTGAGCGTCGTCATTTTTATTTATTGTGAACGATGAGAAAGGTCTAAAGGAAACTTCAACTTGGGAGCTGCTTTAATTTTCACCTCTTACATTTTAGAGTATGTAAAAATATAATCCGTCAAAATTATAAAAACGAGGTACCCAAAATTTAAAGTTCATTCATCATAAAAAGACATTCAGATGAATATTTCAGTCATTGAACCCTCCAAGCGTGGTCCCCGTGTGCCTCGTGGAGTAAATACTAACCCTGGGGCCAGCAGGCGGTGTTGCGGTTAAGGCTGCAGTCGCGCGTGGCCGACCGAGGTTTGAGTGCTGGACCTGGCGGCTTGCCTTCTCACTCTCCCTCGCTCTCTTCCCCTCATTCTGTCCCTCTCTGGTCAAATTAAAATAAATAAGTTTAAACAAAATAATTATTTTAAGAAATTAAAAACTAAGCAACGGTGGGGACAAGGACTGAGCAGGGGATTCCTGAGCCACAAGGCTGAGAGGGCCCCTGCTCTGGGGACCGGCCATCATCCGAGATGGATAAACGGGGGACATGGCGCGAGCGTGGCTGCTTCGGGGACGTACCCAGAGCAGGGTTACGGGCTCACACGGCAGTTCTGGTTTTGGTTGCAGGCCGGTTGTACCATTTCCCGCAATGGCTGTACTAATCTGCGTTTCTACCAAGAATGTGTTAGAGTTCGCTTTTTCCGACATTTATCTTTCACCTCTTTGATAAAAGTCATCTCAACACGTGTGAGGCGATACCTCATTGCACTTTCTGTTTGCATTTCCCTAGTGATTAGTGAAGTCAAGCGCGTTTTTCATACACCTTCGCCATGGCATGGTTACTTTTGGGGACTAAGAAGTCTGGTAAAGCTGTGAGACCCTGCAAATGAACCCACCTTCACTTGCTAGGTGCGCAGAGGCTAGACATGAGTGAGCGGGATGCCAGCCCGGGAGGCACCGGCCCCACCGGGGTCTCTGGGTTCCCGGGTCAGAGCTAGCTGATGGTACCACAGCGTGTTCTTTACGGGCTTGTCTTCACAGGGGTTTGCAGTTTCGAGATGCTCAAAACCGTGGGAGTTCAGCAGACACGAACCGCCAGAGTCCTTAGGGACCTTCCATGTCTCCGGACCCAGCAGCTCCTAGCCCAGGCCCACACCCACTGTCCTGGGGTCCCACACAGCCCACGCGAGTTTCTGACTCCACTCCTTGCTCTTCTGGCAGGTCTGTAAAGAAGGTCTTGGGATTTTAATTTTTAACACACCCTCCAGTGATGCTTTTCTTTACAGTCCTGTTGGAGAATCCCTCATCTTTTGTTCTAGAGCTGAGAAAAGAGAAGACAAAAGAATTTGAAGTATTTGCTTCCTATGCCAAGGCAGCCAGATGTCAGATCTAGGATCAGCCCCACCTGAGCGTTCCCCTAAAGGACCCCCCCCCAAGGAGGGGTGGGGGAGAGGACATATTTGAGACGTATTTCCAATGACATTTTTTTCATTGGAAATTTTCATAATTCCATATGAAAATTTTTAAAAATGGTATTTGCTTGAATGAAAAGTAATCAGATAGCTTCCCCCAGTTCTTTCATTTAATCACGTTTTACTATCAAACCTTGCAACAGTATTCTTTGCGGACCCATGCAAGCCGGGCTCCTAAGCACTCCTCTCGTTTTAAGGTATGGGGGTTCACATAGTAGAAGAAGATGCCCATATATTTTGCTCTGGTAGCTGGAATCATTTAGGTAGGTTTATGCAGATTTTATGCAAATTTAACACAGTTTATGCCCCCAAAACTTATGGTGATCGTAACTATTTCATTCCCCAAAAGCTGGCCTTCAGCAAGATTCCACTAGGGTGTCTGTCTACGCTGCCTGTCTCCTCTGCCTGGATTTTTGTGCCATTTATCACCAACCTGCTTGGAGACTCAGAGACTTGCAGCGTGTGAATCTAGGGCTAGAACACAGGTCCGTTTCCCCCAACCCGGGCTCGAGCACCTACACGGACATTTGGGGTGTCCCTCAAAGCTCCTTCTTGTTCGCACACACAGGCCGTCCCGATCCGTGTGTGACGTGAAGTCAGGGTCATTCCGACTACAGCGTTACAGAGTAAGAGGTGTGTGCTAACTGTCATGGAAAGTATTCTAAGTTCCTTAGTGTTGAGAATGATTGTTTTCCAGTAGCTGCATTTAGAACGACAACTTCGCTGACATGCAGTTCTAGAGGCGGCGTGGAGGGAGAAGGTTGTGTGGACTTTCAGACCACCGCGCGGCCAGCCGGCAGTTCGGCTCCTCTGCACTACCGCGGCGTGCTGCCTCCGAGAGCACTTCCTCTCCTTAGGTTCACCTGTCTGAGTTAAAAGGACACAATGGCACTAACAGTGAGATAGAACTGACCTCTTGATATCGTCTTAAAGTGTCTTAACTAACCTCAGTGACAGTGCTGAGATTTATGACTGCTGCCTCGCACTCCACAGAAAGAAATTACGTGTTAGGAACGTTTATAGAGCTCCATGTTCGTTTTATCTACAGATAAATAACACTCTAAAAAATGAATCACATATACATAAAGCAGAAAGAGACTCCCAGCTTCCAGAAGGAATTTTCCACTTAGGTCCTCAGTACCTTGCTGCCCCTCTTGTGGCGGGGTGAGAGCACCGAGTTCTGCTCTAGAAAGACCAAGTGTAGTTAATGGCCTGTCTTTTTCTTTTTGAGACCAGGCCTTTCTATGTTGCCCAGGTCAGCCTCGAGCTCGCAATCCTTTAGCCTCCTGAGTTACCGGGGTTATAGGCCTGCCACCGTGGCCTCTAGGTTGGCCGGGGTCGGACCTCCCCGGGGTCGGCCTCCCATGTGGTCCCGGCTTGTGGACCACAGTGTCCTAGCAGCACATGGCACTGGGGCTGGATCCTGGTCCCGTCATTTGTCCTGTGTGACCCTGGGTCCAAAAGGAATTTCTCGGGGCCTCCATTTCCTCATCTGCCACAGGAGTAGGAGTGCCAACGCTGCCTTCTTCAGAGGGCGGGACAGAAGGGGACCATGAAGCGAGTGATGGGGACGGTGCCCAGCCCACAGGCCCCTACGCGGTCTGTCTCACGCAGGAGGAAGTCACAGGGAGAGGTTGGACTTGCGAAGCAGCACACGCTGCAGGGTTTGCAGGGGAGGGTCTGGACTGGGTCAGTGATGTCCGAGTAGAAAAGACAAGGAGGGCACAGAACATATCAGAGAAGAAGAGCGTAGGGAAGGGGCGCCATGGCACCGTGGGTGGGGCCCCTGGGAGGGAAGGACTCCAACAGGACTCTTAGTGAGGGTGAAGCGAGTGGGTGGGTGGTTAGACTGATGGCTGGCCGGGCTAGGTAAGGTCTGGCACGGGCCTGTAAAACGCCATCGGCACTGCCCTGTGGGGTCCAACGTGACTCTTCGTGCGAGGACGGAACGTGTAACGATTAAACTGGGGCAGTCTGTGCGTCCGTCTGGACTGAAATCCTGGACAACTGCCCCCTTAAACCCTAAGCATTGATCATTCATCGCTTTAGCATTTATCCACTTCTTTCTCTTTTACACATCGCTCCTTCTCTAATATCACAAGGTGTTTTCTAGGTATTGCTGTTAGAGATACTGAGTAGAATGAGACAGGGGTTTTGACCTGACAGAGCATGGCCATCAAACGTCTACAGTCTGAGGCCAGGGCAAGTGCTAGAAATGGGGTGAGAAAGCAATCTGCAGCAGCGCGGAGTAACGGGGTGAAAGAGGGGAGTGGAGAATTTTCAGTGGCCACAGCAGGACCAGTGAAATACCGACGGAGGCATGGCCACCCGCGTGGTAAGCCTGCAGCATGGAAAAGACCGCTTTGCTCTAAATGTGCCGGCCACGAGAGAAAGCTGAGAGCCCGGAGGGACGGGCGAGGGCAAGACACGGTTCCCTCTGGACTGGTTTCCTCGGGCCTTCCCGGGGCCTGGGGTCCGTCTGATACCGGATCCTCTCCGCGCTGGAGGAGATCGGAGGCTGCCGCTCCCTGCGGAGGAGGTTTTGTTACGTCGTCATGCGCGATGCGGTCTGCAGCCCAGCACGCCTCACCTCCTACTGCGGGCACACGGTCTCGCGGGATAAGGAGTCAGCCTTCTAACTGCTCGTTAACTAAATGATTAAAAAAATAATAAAGCCTATTCTAATAACAAATTCTGGAGAATATTTTTAATTTAAAGAAATAATTAATTATTTATTTATTTACATTTGATCAGAGAGGGACAGAGTGAAAGAGAGACAGGAAAAGTGAGAAAGCAAGCCTCCAGGTCCAGGACTCGAACTGTGGTCAGCTATGGGAGTCCAGCAGCACCCTTAACCACCGCACCACCTGCCAACCCCAATATTTTTCATTTTTTTCAGTTGAGTTTTTCGGTAATTTCCCAAGGGTAAGTGCCCTAAGTAGCACCTTCCAGTCTTTAAGAGTTGAGACAGCTTGGAGACTTTCTAACTGCGGTCCTGTCCCGAAACAACCCAGCACAAACACGGGTAAAGAAAGACTCCCAGTGTAGACGGGGGTTCCGGGTGCACATTTAAACAGAACTTCACAAGAACTTAAAAAGGAGACCAGAGGCAAATGCTGTGATCTCTCCTTGATGAGCCTTGGACATGGACCAGGGTGTGACTCCAGAGAGTCCTGACCCCGCGCCCTCCCTTCCCTGGTCCAGAAAGGAAGCCGTGGGGTGGCAGAGGCGTTAGAGGCATTTGTAGAGCTCCCAGCTCTAATGGGGGCCGTTTGCTGCTGCAGAAATGTTCAAAGAAGAGGAGTAATTTTGTCTTTTTAAAATTTAATACCTCCTTTTTCTCCTATATCACTTGGAGAAGGTTCCTTTTTTTTTTTTTTTTTCCTCCTTTTTAAGCAAAATAAGCGTTAGGCGCTAGTAGGGAGTGAGAATTCTTTGTGCCGACAGGAAGAAAAGCAATTTTCGAATGCCAAAAATAGCTTCTTTGTGTGAAAATATCACATAGCCAAAGACATTTTAAGAAAGAAAGGAGAGATTCATGTTCTGAATTAATATTTTAAAGATATTCAGGCAGAGAAACGCTAGCACCAGGACAGTAAGAAACTGACAAAAATAGGCAGAGGAGACAAGCACCCTTGTCTAGTCACTGCAGCCCCAGGAATGTTAGTAACCTGTGCACAATGCTCCCACCTTGCCGGGGGCCCCAAGATAGAACCTGCCCCCTCCTACGTGCTTATACAAGGTGGATGTTGCCCAGCTCCCTGTTCGGTTAGACACTTCCTTACTCTCCACCTTGTCACCGGCCAGGCAAAGCGTGGACCTACCCGGACGTGGAAGGTGGCCCTAGCGCTCAGAACCCAAGTGACCCCTCATACCTTCCTTTGTCCTTAGATAACACGGACGCCTCTGGGGTCCACACACTCTGAAAAGTCTCTGTGCATTGTTTCCACACAGCAGCCCATCGGCCAGTCCCAGAAACTCGGCAGTGGTGTAGGCATCTGGGGCTTCTACCTGTCTGGCACCCCTTCCTGCCTGGTTCGGTAACTACATGTGCTTTCCTTTGCACCGTCGCTGTCGTCACAAGCCTTCTTGGTGGCACTGTCAGCCCAGCTCTCTGTCCTTCCCCTGGAGAGCGAATGAGCAGCGATCTGGGTTCGGACAGCGAGGCCTTCTCCCAAGGACCCGATCTTCCGTGGGCGGTTCGCGCAGGGCGGGTCACTGGCTGACTTGCTGGGGTGTGCTGGGGAGCCCGCCGCGTATTCCCTCTCCCCTTGATGGCGTTCCTGATCCTGAAGGCCTGGCTGATCAATCACTCAAGCCCATTATATTCTTCATCCTGACATAATGGATTTAATTTCTCAGTGAGCTAGAGTGTTTGCAACCAAAATTTCCTAACTGTGCCAAGCAGAATATTCCCTCGGTATGGCTCATCTTAGAAAGTTCACAGGGCTTTTAGTTCATTCTGTTGCTACAATGGAAATAACTGAGCCTAGGTAGTTTAGGAGAAGGGAGATTGATCTAGCTAGTGGCTTGGGAGGGGGTGGAGTTGTCCAGAGGCCACGCCTGGTGAGGGCCTTCTTGCCGGTGGAGCCCGTGGTGGAGGGCATGCGTGTGTGTGGAGCAGGGCCTGTCTGTCCATCTGTCCGGTGTCCCTGCTTGGTCTCGCTGCCTGTCCTAGAGATCCAGCAGTGCTCGGGTGGGACATGGTGCAGATAACTTCCCTGATGTCCAACATCTCTCAAAGCTGAGCCCACAGTTCTCCTCTCAGGAACTAAGCCTTCCTGGCTCCGTAGCCGCATTCAATTTCTGCCCTCTTAGTACCCACAATCCCTTCCCAATGCCTCAGCACAGGACACGTGAGCTCTCAGTGACAGTGAGGCCGCAGGCATTTCACAGCTAGCACCTGTGTCACTTACTTGCCAGCTCACCCTACGGGCGCAACATAATCAGGCCTGCAAATAACTCCCCCCCCAGCCATGACTGGCCGTGTGGGAGGGCAGCGGCTTAACCACTACAAAACCTGCTGCCCCAGGAAGACTCCGAAATTTTAATCTAATTTTTCAACAGAATTTTGAGGTCTTTTGGAGCAGTGAGTAGGTTTTGCATTTGAAAAGAATATAAACCCTTGGGACCAAAGGGTGGCTCTGCAATCCCTGTCCCCGGGTAGTGTGTCCTTTTGTCATTCCTTCCCGTTGAGCATAGCCTGGGCTTATTGACTCACATCTAACAAAGAGAATGCAGTAGAAATCTATTCTCTAGAGGATGGACTGTAATGTAACCTTTCAATGGCTGTCATGCAACACTTGATGAAGTGGCAATTCCAGTGTCTTCCATGGAGACCAATAGCCCACGAATCTTCTAGTTACCATTCGAAGAGTGTCAACCTCAAGTTTGGTTGACTCTCTCTCCACTGTCCTTTGTGATTATTTTAGTCCACTATGTGTCACTAAACGGAAATACCTGCAATTGTATGACTGTAAAGAATGGATGTGACTATGGGGTGTTAACTATGGGATGGTAATTATGGGATGGTAATTGTGGGACTACATTATAAAAGACTCTGGTTTCCACCTGGCAGCTCGCTCTCACTGTCTTTTGAACGGCTTACATGGGAGAAGCCACCATGCCGTAGGCAGCCCTGGGGCAGGTCCCACGGGCATGAGATTGAAAGTGGACTTTCTGAGGCTTGCTGGCAGCTATGTGAATAAGCTTGGAAGCAGATCCTTCCCAGAAATCTGTGAGATAACTGCAGCTACAGTCAAAAACTTAGGTTCAGCTCATGAGAAAACTTGTGCCAACACTACCCAGTTAAGCTGCTCTAGATTCCTCAATTACAGAAACTGTTGCAAAATACATGTTTGCTGTTTTCAGCCTCTAAATGTTGAGATCACTTGTTATGCAGAAATGGATAAAAATGCATTAAGACTCTAGAGGATGGACCGTAATGTAGCCTTCAATGGCTGTCAAGCAACACTTGATGAAGTGACAATTCCAGTGTGTTCCACGGAGACCAATAGCCCATGAACCTCCTAGTTACCTTTCGAAGAATAACCTCAGGTTTGGTCAGCTAGCTCTCCACTGTGCTATGTGATTGTTCTAGTCCACTACTGTGTCACTAAACGCAAACGCCTGCAATTGTGTGACGTGTAAAGAATGGGAGTTTATTTACTCCTGACTCCGGTGGCTGGAAAGTCCAGGACAGTGGCTGGTCTCTGGTTCTGTATGAAGAGAGAGAACCACATGTGGGGTGATCATCTGACTTCTAAAAACGCTACTTATTTATTCATTTATTTCCATGAGGAGAGAAAGAAGCAGAGGCAGGCTCTCCGACTAGGTCTTGACACAGTGACCCTCTCCTGGCTCTGGAGCGTGGATACGTGCACCTGTCTGGCACAGAGAGGTCTCCAGACTTCAGTCTGGAACCTTCCCACATGGGGCAGCTTTGCAGAGCATCACATGTTACTGCCAGGCACCACTGGTCCCACTGCCTTGCTGGCAGGATGAACCCCTTTCATTTCTGGAAGCCCAAGAACACTCTCTCTCTCTCTCTCTCTCTCTCCAGACACAGACACAGCGTTAATTTATTCATGAGGGCGGTGGCTCCCCCATCCTCATATTGCCTACTAAGCCTCAGCTTCTATCAATACCACTGCATGGGGACCAGACTTCTCGCACACGAACCTTTGGGCGACACAATATACCCAACCATAGCATTGATCATTTGATAAATTCCTTCAATTACAGAATCATAGCTAAAAAGGCATGTGAGCATGCTGGCCCCTGGTCCCTGGAATGCTCCCAGGTTAGAATGCTCACAAGATAGATCGGGCTTATGTGTAACAATAGCTAATCTTTTGTGGCATGCTTTTTCTGTGCCAGCAACTGTGAAAAATGTTTCATGTAATCATTTTAAATAATTCTCCTACCTGACCTTTGAAGTAGGCATCATTATTATGGTTGCTTTAAAGAGACTTGCCCAGTATCACACTTTGGTAGATGTGAATCCGAAATTTGAGCTGAAGCCCACACACATATCGGCAAGGAAATCCTGGACTCTTACTCTCTCTAGGCAAAAGAGAGCTCCTCTGCTTCTTTGCGTCAAAAGACCAACTGCAATGAGTAAATTTGCTTCCTGGCCCAGTACTTAAAAAACGGACCCAGAGCCAACCTCTTACATGTCCTCAGCAATGCAAGTCTGGAGGGTTCTGAACGTAAGAAGCCCTTTGCCAAGACTGAAGGAGTGATAAACGCCGAGGTTGAAACAAGTTCTGTCACCAGGTGATAGCCCGACTCTAAAAACTTTGGCTTCCAGGTCGCTACCGATTTCTTTAACTTTCCCTTTCCAACTTCTACTTGAAAAGAAAAATAATTGGAAAACATCAGCAAAGCTGTTTCCTTCCTTTTTTTGGCCATTCAACTGCCAACTGACTATTCTTTCCGCATTTTTTATCTGATATACACAAGCTACGGGAAAATCGCGGCTGCTTTTGGAATTGACAATAATTAAATGGAATTACAGACAGCGACTCAAACCAGCATGTATTTTGTAGAGACTTTTGATTACGCACAGCTTTCTCTGAGACATAAAAACCCCTTGAAGGATTAGCTTACTAGAGAGAATTACCATTTTGGAAGATTTGTGCCACATTTGAATGATAAAATTATTCAGAAAAAATGCTTCTGTAAAATATTCTCTAAATTCTCACGAACATCTGAGCTCTCAGGACTAGAATCAGGGCACAATTTGCATACGTTAAATATCCACATACCCACACACATGCGTTTAGTAACCCTAAGGTCCTTAGTTTTGTTACGGTCACCTCTGGGGAGTTCCGTCATGATAACGGTGCCACGTCTTCGAAAAGTCCTACGACACAGACCGTGGACGCACTCTTGTGGGAACCTCGTTTGAACCGCCGCCGCGGCGCCGCCGCATTAATGTGGCAGCTGCATTACTTGCTTAAGTCCAGGGTGCACATGCATCTTTTCTTCAATAGAGCAGTATGAGATGTAAAACTTACTTTCAATGTAACATGAGTCATCTGTCATGTATTTATAAACAACACACCTGTAATAACTTTCTGATTGATTTCAATGGATAGTCCTTTTTTTTTTCAAAATGAGATCCTGTACATTTCTATTCAGTGAGGTAGCTATGCCAATACATTCTCTGAGATTAGTTTCAATAGTTAATCTGATCAGCTGGTTGGACTTTTTGGTTGTCTTATGTGTTTCTTTTACTAGAATTTCAAATATAAATAAAGCATTCATGTTGAAAAGTACTAGAGAAAATGGCGTATGATCATTTAATTTCTCATTAGAAACAGCTCAGAGAGGTTGATATATATATATGTGTGTGTGTGTGTGTGTGTGTGTGTGTGTGTGTGTATGTGTATATATAAATTAGAGAGATTTTTTTTTGCTGTAGGGTATGTGCATTTCCTGGAGAGACAGAGAGACAGAAAGCAAGAAATCATCCCTCAGGGAGATGGCCACACTGCAAGCCCTTCGCCTCCATTCTCTCCCCATGCACACACACCCGATGTGAGCTTTTGCTGCTGGGTCTGGGACTTGAACCATGGTTGACTATGTGGTAGTCCAACAACGTAACAATTACACCATCTATTGATCCTAAGGCTGAGCCATTTTGCATAATTAAACTACAGACAGACCACAATCTCCGAGGACAGAATATAACTCAAATGCTATGTTCTCTGTGAAGGTGGAGTCCATGACAGAAACTTGCTTTACCAATGAGCCAAAAGGTTGTCAAAAAGGTCATTTGACCTCCACTCCCAGGTCCCGGGCTTCTGGGCTCCTGGTGAGAAATTTACTGGGGCAAGGCAGCCCAGCGAGTCTGTGGTGTCCCTCCTTGTCTAAGTCCCCTCAACCCAGGAAAGCACATTCCAGCTTTTTTGCCACAACTTTTATTGGTTTTTAGAGGGGTCAGCTCAAATTATGAACTTCTCCAGGACAGGTGAAACTCAGTGTGCGCTTGTCTGAATATGAGTGCGAATTTACAGCACTGGAATGAGGGTGGGCAAGTCAGAAGAAGGCGGGGGAGGGGAATGAGCTGTGATATTCCTGGAAATAACGTGCTCCCCTGTCACCCTCATCAAAGCCATCTCTCTCGCATCAGGCAGGCGTAACGGACAGAGTAATACTCGGTAGCTGCAGCTATAAACACGTCCTGAGCTGGCCCATCACCCCTCACTAAAACTGCCTGTCCCTGTGGCGCTCAGGAGCCGTTCGGTTTTCTTGACCTCTTGGTAACGTGACTGGGATTTCCCAAACCGCACACAGGTCCCTGCCCAGCGAGCGCTCCCCATTAACCCTCCTTGGTCCCTCTGTTTCAAAGGTTGCCGTGTCCTGCGTCCGTGTGTGTGCGCATGCCTGCATGCCTGCATGCACATGAGCATCCGTGCATTCCCCAGAACGCAGACAAAGAACACACAAACCGCACAAGCTAAGTGTGGCGTGGTTGGAAACGGTTGATCCAGGAAAGGACAGGCTGAAATTTAATCTTACAACATCGGGAACATTTAAAGTTTAATGCATAGGAGGCAGGACATTTTCAAAAGCAGTGAAGACATTATCTCACCATTCTCAAGGTTCAGATTTCACATCATGAAAGGCGCAGTTTAACAGAGCAGTTCCAGCAAAGCAGGGCCTTCTGATTGCAGGCGGCTTCAAATACCAGTTGCCCCTTCGATCATAGTGGCACCTAGCTCCTTTCCCAGTCCGGTGCTTCTTCTGCGCTCCGTAATACACACCATCTGTCTTTTAGGGCCACTGTCGTAGGGACGCCTGGAAGAGTGAAGAAAGGCCTGATTCACCACGAGGTCCTATCAAATGTCAAAGCTGGCCCCGGCTGACCTCCCATCTATTCAGAGCTGCTTGGATTTAATCTCCAGACGGGCTGCTTCTCCAGGCTGTGAGCTCTGTCTGCAGCCTGCGGGTCAGCGCTGAGCTACGGTCGCGCCACGCTCCATTCATCTCTAGTGAAGGACGGAAATTAAACTCGACGGCTGAAGAGGGGACCTGCTCAGAACACACACACATTAACTGAAGCCTTTTGTGTGGGTGCATTATGGGAGCTTGAACCACCATTTAAAATTATATTAAAATGGAATTGATCTTTACTCCACTAAAATGGTTTAGAATTTTCCTCCCTTCACTGTCTCTTCATCTGTTCTTCTTCCATCCCTCTCCTGTTTGTAGTGATCATAAAAACCTGATCTCATTAAGGTGTAAAGTGAAAGGGGGACATTTTTAATTTTTCAGCTTATTTGAAGGTGGTGTCCTTCAGGAAGTTCATTTATTGCCTGTAATTGGAACAGTAAATTTTTTTTTAAAGAGAAATAGAAGAAGGTGGTAAACAGGCTCGTAAAAATGTAGGCTGCTTTGTTTAGCATTGTCAATTTGTTTGAGTTTCACCTTTCAAGGTTTTTAAAAAATGCAATTAAAACCCAAACTTTGGAAGTAGTTCTAGAACCTCTAGGGTACTCTGGCACAGAAGGGATCTATATACCTAGCTCTACTTTTTATTTCTAAACCCCCCACTCTCCTCAGTAGCCCTTCTATGCTATTAATCCAGCCTAGTCGCTAACTGCAAGCTTGATCTATTATCGATTTGTTTATATGACAAACTCAAAAATAAACCCTATCATTTGTAAGAGGTGTCCCAAAACTATGAGTATAAAATAATTAAATATTTAAATTTATTTTACACATTTAATCACTATACCTCATTTACCTTGTAAATTGAATTTACCCGACATGAATACACTTCACACCAGTCTAGTTGAAGATATAAAACACATTATCATCAACAGATAATAATCCATTTCTGTGACCCATAAATGTCTTGCTTCTCTATTGCCTTCCTTAATTTCTTTCCTTATACTCTCTCCCTTCTCTTACCCTCTTCCCATACCATATCCAGTATCCATAACCATTTTCCAGGCTTCTCTGTCCGCTAGTCTTTTAGTCTCTACCATGGAGTGCAGACAGGCAGTGTATGTTAAGTGGAGACATACAATGTCTCTCTCATAGCCTGGTTTGCTTCACTCAGCAGTACATTTCCCATCCTCATCCATTTCTATCACAAGCCAGGGTCTTGTTCTTCTATGGCTGAGTAGTATTCCATAGAGTATATGTGCCACACTTTTTCAGTCCGTTCATGTTTGTGGACATTTGGGTTGGTTCCACGTCTCAGTAACTGAATGATGCCTCAGTAAACACGGAGGTTCTTTGGGTAGATACCCAGGTGTGCGATTGCTGGATCATATGGTGGATCTATCTGCAGATTTTTGAGGAGCCTCTGTGTTGTCCCCACAGTGACTGGGCCAGTTCGCATTCCCACCAGCAGTGCCGGAGAATTCCCCTTTCACCACAGCCGACCAGCACTACTCATTTTTTGTTTGTTTGTTTGTTTAAATCTTTGCCATTCAGAGGTCAGAGGGTATCTCACTGTGGTTCTGATCCGCATCTCCCTTATGATGAGGGCTGTCGAGCATGTTTTGATATGCTTTTTGGCCCTTAGTATATCTTCCTTAGAGTGCTGTTTGTTCAGGTCATTTTTCCCATTTTTTGATTGGGTTGATCACTTTTGGGGGGGAGGGGTAATCTACTTGAGTTCCCTGTGTATTCTGGTTATCAGGACCTTTTCTGAGGCATATTTTACAAAAATATTCTCTTATTCTGAGGGTTGTCAATTCACACTAATTACTGTGTCTTCAGAAACTTCTTAATCTGATCTAATCCCACTTGTCTACTTTGGGGATTATGGCCTGTGCGTTGGGGGTCTAATTAAGAAGTCTTTGCCTACTCCACCGTCTCCCAGAGTTTCTTTAATGCTTTCCACCAGTAGTTTCATAGTTTGAGGTCTTAGGTTTAGGGAGGATGTGATCCACCATCTCTTTGCAACCCTGTTTCCCTGATGTTCACCCTGCAACCTGCACTTTTGTTGCTGGGACTAAATGTTCAAAATCCCACATTCCAGAGAACAGATGCACCTGGGGCTGAGCACAGGGTTTCAACTGAGAAAGAAAGTAATGCACACCGCACGCTTCAGAGAATTACGAAGTCTGTAATGAGTAGGAGAGAGTGGAGGGTCCAAGACTGTCTCTGACCTCAGTTCTCTCACTCACTTCTGCCTCACAGGGCCGGGAAGAAGCAATTACATTTTTAAGTGTGTTGGAAAAGTTAGCTGTATTTCTCTCTGTATTTGTTCATGCATCTGTGTATTTATTATTTGAACTCCATACTATAATGATATCCAGGTAAGGAAAATGTTGGTTTTTGTTTAATTTAAAAAGTATACTGCTGGGACCAACAGATGGTGTAATGGTCGCATCGCTGGACTCTCACATAGTTGACCGAGGTTCGAGTCCCAGACACTACAGCTTAAAACTCATGCTGGGAGCATGTGCATGTGTGCCCAAAATCCTGAGAGGAGAACAGAAGAGAGGGGATTGCGGTGCAGTCATCCCCCCTGGGGGGGGTGACTTCTCACTTTCTGTCTCTCTGTCTCTCATTGTGTCTCCAGTGAGCGCATGAGCACTATCGCAAAAATCTCTAACTCAGAAAAAAAGTATATTGTTACATTTCCCATTATAACAGGAGTACACATTCAATATAAAAAAAAAAATAAAATAAAATAAAAGAATCAGAAAAGACAGGCGAGGGGAAAGAGAGAGAACAACAGACCCCCAGAATTCTATTAGAAGGACTAGAAGGAACTGACTTTAATACCTTAGTGTCATCTTTCTTACACAGACACACACACATGCACACACCATACTTTTTAAAAGAGTTTTTTGCCTTAGGGCATGTGTGCTCACCACAGAGAGACAGACAGTGAGAAGGAAAGTGAAAAATCACCCCACCAGGGGGGATGGCCATGTCACAGTCCCTCCTCCATCCTCCTCCCGGGATCTTCGGCACACACACCCGGTGTGACTTTCAACCTACTGGGTCCAGGACTCAAACCGTGGTCGGCCATGTGAGAGTTCACAACGTAACCGCTACACCATCTGCTGCCCCTCCCCCATTTTTTTTTAATAAAATAATTTTTAAAGATAAGGTCAGGACCAGCAGTTGGCTTAATGGCTATGTCACTGGACTTCCATGTAGTCGACTGCAGTTTGAGTCCCAGACCCAGTGGCTTAAACTCATATCAAGTGCATTTGTGTGGGTGCCCAAGATCCTGAGAGGAGAATGGAGAAGGGATTGTGGCATGGCCATCCCCCCTGGGGGCGATTTCTCACTTTCT
>NW_006200277.1:18163-34062 GCF_000334495.1 Tupaia belangeri chinensis
ACACATTATCATCAACAGATAATAATCCATTTCTGTGACCCATAAATGTCTTGCTTCTCTATTGCCTTCCTTAATTTCTTTCCTTATACTCTCTCCCTTCTCTTACCCTCTTCCCATACCATATCCAGTATCCATAACCATTTTCCAGGCTTCTCTGTCCGCTAGTCTTTTAGTCTCTACCATGGAGTGCAGACAGGCAGTGTATGTTAAGTGGAGACATACAATGTCTCTCTCATAGCCTGGTTTGCTTCACTCAGCAGTACATTTCCCATCCTCATCCATTTCTATCACAAGCCAGGGTCTTGTTCTTCTATGGCTGAGTAGTATTCCATAGAGTATATGTGCCACACTTTTTCAGTCCGTTCATGTTTGTGGACATTTGGGTTGGTTCCACGTCTCAGTAACTGAATGATGCCTCAGTAAACACGGAGGTTCTTTGGGTAGATACCCAGGTGTGCGATTGCTGGATCATATGGTGGATCTATCTGCAGATTTTTGAGGAGCCTCTGTGTTGTCCCCACAGTGACTGGGCCAGTTCGCATTCCCACCAGCAGTGCCGGAGAATTCCCCTTTCACCACAGCCGACCAGCACTACTCATTTTTTGTTTGTTTGTTTGTTTAAATCTTTGCCATTCAGAGGTCAGAGGGTATCTCACTGTGGTTCTGATCCGCATCTCCCTTATGATGAGGGCTGTCGAGCATGTTTTGATATGCTTTTTGGCCCTTAGTATATCTTCCTTAGAGTGCTGTTTGTTCAGGTCATTTTTCCCATTTTTTGATTGGGTTGATCACTTTTGGGGGGGAGGGGTAATCTACTTGAGTTCCCTGTGTATTCTGGTTATCAGGACCTTTTCTGAGGCATATTTTACAAAAATATTCTCTTATTCTGAGGGTTGTCAATTCACACTAATTACTGTGTCTTCAGAAACTTCTTAATCTGATCTAATCCCACTTGTCTACTTTGGGGATTATGGCCTGTGCGTTGGGGCTCTAATTAAGAAGTCTTTGCCTACTCCACCGTCTCCCAGAGTTTCTTTAATGCTTTCCACCAGTAGTTTCATAGTTTGAGGTCTTAGGTTTAGGGAGGATGTGATCCACCATCTCTTTGCAACCCTGTTTCCCTGATGTTCACCCTGCAACCTGCACTTTTGTTGCTGGGACTAAATGTTCAAAATCCCACATTCCAGAGAACAGATGCACCTGGGGCTGAGCACAGGGTTTCAACTGAGAAAGAAAGTAATGCACACCGCACGCTTCAGAGAATTACAAGTCTGTAATGAGTAGGAGAGAGTGGAGGGTCCAAGACTGTCTCTGACCTCAGTTCTCTCACTCACTTCTGCCTCACAGGGCCGGGAAGAAGCAATTACATTTTTAAGTGTGTTGGAAAAGTTAGCTGTATTTCTCTCTGTATTTGTTCATGCATCTGTGTATTTATTATTTGAACTCCATACTATAATGATATCCAGGTAAGGAAAATGTTGGTTTTTGTTTAATTTAAAAAGTATACTGCTGGGACCAACAGATGGTGTAATGGTCGCATCGCTGGACTCTCACATAGTTGACCGAGGTTCGAGTCCCAGACACTACAGCTTAAAACTCATGCTGGGAGCATGTGCATGTGTGCCCAAAATCCTGAGAGGAGAACAGAAGAGAGGGGATTGCGGTGCAGTCATCCCCCCTGGGGGGGGTGACTTCTCACTTTCTGTCTCTCTGTCTCTCATTGTGTCTCCAGTGAGCGCATGAGCACTATCGCAAAAATCTCTAACTCAGAAAAAAAGTATATTGTTACATTTCCCATTATAACAGGAGTACACATTCAATATAAAAAAAAAAATAAAATAAAATAAAAGAATCAGAAAAGACAGGCGAGGGGAAAGAGAGAGAACAACAGACCCCAGAATTCTATTAGAAGGACTAGAAGGAACTGACTTTAATACCTTAGTGTCATCTTTCTTACACAGACACACACACATGCACACACCACACTTTTTAAAAGAGTTTTTTGCCTTAGGGCATGTGTGCTCACCACAGAGAGACAGACAGTGAGAAGGAAAGTGAAAAATCACCCCACCAGGGGGGATGGCCATGTCACAGTCCCTCCTCCATCCTCCTCCCGGGATCTTCGGCACACACACCCGGTGTGACTTTCAACCTACTGGGTCCAGGACTCAAACCGTGGTCGGCCATGTGAGAGTTCACAACGTAACCGCTACACCATCTGCTGCCCCTCCCCCATTTTTTTTTAATAAAATAATTTTTAAAGATAAGGTCAGGACCAGCAGTTGGCTTAATGGCTATGTCACTGGACTTCCATGTAGTCGACTGCAGTTTGAGTCCCAGACCCAGTGGCTTAAACTCATATCAAGTGCATTTGTGTGGGTGCCCAAGATCCTGAGAGGAGAATGGAGAAGGGATTGTGGCATGGCCATCCCCCCTGGGGGCGATTTCTCACTTTCTATCTGTTTCTCTCTGTCTTCCTGGCGAGCACATGTACCCTATAGCAAAAACCTCTCAAAATAAAAAAGCAATATTACTCTTTTAAAAAAAAAAAAAGACAGAGATAGGTTCTTACTGTGTTGCAATCATTGTGCCTCCACCTTCTCACTAGCCGGGGACACAGGTTCATGCCACCGAGTTCAGCTTCTCGTGGGAGCCGGGCTCAACCTATGCCTCCTGCGTGGCCTCAGTCTGCTGAGTGATAGCAGCGGTGCAGACTGGCTTGTAGGCCTGAGGACACACACTGTAACCCCCCGTGTGAGCCACGCCACTCCTGCTTGAGAGTCCACATGTTCATTGTTATGGGCGTTCTCTTTCATGGCTAAGTAATACCCCTGCACATAGAAATGATTATTGTATTTTGCCAATGTTATATTGATGGACTGTTGGCTTTTTAAAAGTTTTTACTATTATAAATGTTATTATATAAAAATATGTTCATGCTTTCATAATTTCCCCACAATTATTTAATTTGGGAAAAGAAATGTGTTCAATATAACATTATAGTCAAACTACACTAACCACCTATTGACCGAGAGTAAATCACTTTTTGTGGTCTTAGTTGCTTGAAATGTCATGATCATAAATGAATTTCGTTGATCTTACTGTGGGATAAGTTATAAGAATTTTTTCCTCTCCTATATTCAGAAGCAAATACTACTTCTTCTTTAATACCACAACAATTTGTACCAACACCCAGTGCAGGGTGCCTTCTACACGGTAAGTGTTCATGGGATGCGTGGATGTCCTTAGCTGTCCAGATGAACTTTTTAAACCTTTATTCTTGTACTGGACACTTTGCACTCGCAGACTTGAGCAAGGTGTTTAAACACAGGCGACTCTGACTTAGGAGAAACCTTAGGAGAAACCTTCTGCTACGGAGTAACAGAGGGTCACTGGGGACTAGCCTGCGCTCTGGGGTTGCTAAAGGCTCTGCATCTAGACACGGCCCAGGAAGTACGAGCCTCTAGCACTGGGCTGACGTCCCCACGAGGGAGCCTCCAGGACAGCTTTGAAGACCTGGACCAGGTCTGCAGAGGTCATGTTGGGACGGCAGAAGGGCCAGAATGCGGCTGAGGCTTAAGCTCCCAGGAGCTTGTCATGTACGGCTTGACCTTGCATGGCTCCATCATGCTAGCTCCTTCGATTCCTCACGTCCAGAACTGAAGTTTCCTTCTTTTATATTCTGACAGCATACGTATTTTATTATGAGGTATCTAACATTACTCTCTTTGGTACTAACAGCAATTATGTCTTTGTAACCCATGAGACTGCTGTCTTCAGTGAGGACCTTCACTGCTAGCACACAGCTCTCTACCACTCCCAAAGCTCAGGATGGTCTCCCTGCTCGCCCAGGACCAAGCACATGGGAAAGCTCTGTGTAAGCAGGGAGACTGTACAGAACTGAGTAGAATAGAGGTCGGGGTAACTTGATTGCTTTATTCCTGCTACAGACCCTCCTGCAGGAGCTTAGCACCAGGCTGACAGTCTCTAGGCTCACAGTCGATGCTCTGAGGTCTTCCAGCACATCTAGGACCTTGACCCTACAGGAATACATAAAGAAGCGTTTGTTACCCTCTTTACTCAGAGCAGATACTACTAAAAATTAATGACCATTTCAGTCCTCTGAGGTGTAATGTAATTCAAGGGAGGGGAAGAGGTCTACCACTCTTTTTCAGGGGTGACACCACCACCCTGCATGCTAAACCCTTGAGTCTTGATGCTCTTCATCTTGTTGAAGAATGTGTGTTGACAATGTCTCTTGTTAAAGGAGCAAGATTTCATTTTAAATTCTCATATCTGGGCAAAAAAAAGAAAGAGTTTGTAGCAAGGACTATATGGATGCTCGTGTCTGTAGGTCCCATAAATTTCTCCACTAATGCTGCATTGTAAAGAAATAGCTTAATAGAAGCAAAAATCTTGGAGTATAAATATCTTTACTTGGAGTTACCTATGACAGAAAAAACTTGGAAACCATTTAGATATCCAATGTTAAGGAAATGCTTCAAAAATTTTTAATAGCAAGAAGCACATTAGAAAGATGTTAATATTTAACATTTAAGAGCTTATACATGTACGTGGAAAATGTTTCCATCATAATGTCAAGTCGTAAGGAAAGCAGAATGTAATATTTGTATTCGAAGTTCATGAAATCTTCATATGTAGTGACAGCAACATTTTCCAGGTAGAAAGTTATTTTATTGGGTGAAGGTTTACAGAGCTAGTTTTGAATCCCAGCCCCTCCACAAGCTGAGTAACATTGGCAAGTTACGAATCCTCTCTGAATATTCGTTTCTCGAGAGAGACTAGCAAAGCGATTGTGAGGGTCTGGGGCGTGGTGGGGCTCAGCACGTTGTTCATTCCTTACTACCTCCTCTCCTCCCCAAACGAGGCTCGCTGGGGGTGAGACATTTTGTTCCAATCGAATGACTTTCATAGGAACTTTAATATCTTTTTTACACACACGAATTTCTGGCAGAAGATTAGAAACTAATGATTGAGACGATAGCCCTTCTGTAGTTGGTCATGCCTCAGCATTTGACGGGATTTCAGAGGAACGCTAACTACAGCAAGAGGGCGGTCAAGTGCCACACACAATTTAAAACGCAAAGCTAAGAGTGACACGTTAACTGAACTGGACTCGGAACCAGTACCGTTCGTGTTCATCCCCCCATTGTTGACATTAAAATCCAAACGCGTACAAGTGTGGTTTGTATGTAAGGCTTGGTTTCATTAACCTTCCGAGAGTCCCTCTATGGACTTAAGGTTGGAATGTCTCCCAAATGTAAGCGAGTTTGAGGTGCCTAGAACTGCACTATGCAGTGTAGGTGCGTTTCTAAAATAATCTGCTCTTATAAATAAAAAGAGAAAGGTGACACTGGACAAAGTCACTCTTGACACTTGGTGGTAAGGACCAGAGAGAGCAAGGGAGAGATTAAACGTGAGAATTGAAACGCTTTGTCAAGTGAGATGGTGCCTTGTATCCATGTTTAATTACAAAAGGAAATCGGGGACGAGTGTGTGTATATTACTGCAGGTATTAACGTGGAGTTTAATTGGTTTGGAGTAAATTCATGGCGGCTGCAATATTTCTGGCAAGTTGTTATAAGCTGTGTAATTTTAAATTGGTTTCTTGAAAATGCTGGATGAAACAGTTTAATTCTCACATTGCTTTAGGAATTGATTTGGGGATAATAAGCCATAATGCAATGTTTCACCTCGGACGGGTCCACATTTGCTCACAACTTTTCTTTAACTTCAGTGTGAATAACGCAAACACTGCTGGTGCTTGGAGCTAGAGTCACTGTAACTGTCGGTAGGACACTCGCCTTTGTGTCCCCTGAGCCAACTATCACTCTTTCAAAATTCGATTTTCTTGGAGCAGTAGGGAACAAAAAAATTCTCTGTGGCTTTCCTCTTCTAAAGAAAATTATATATGAAATTGAAAGTCAAGGAGTTATAAAAATCTAGCAACTCAGCAAAGAAATGATTCTAAAAGACGAGGGATCAGGACACTTGTACCTGAGTCGCCGAGGATGGCTCGGCTTCTCTGGAGCCGGGACAAGCACTTGGTGGTAAGGACCAGAGAGAGCAAGGGAGAGATTAAACGTGAGAATTGAAACGCTTTGTCAAGTGAGATGGTGCCTTGTATCCATGTTTAATTACAAAAGGAAATCGGGGACGAGTGTGTGTATATTACTGCAGGTATTAACGTGGAGTTTAATTGGTTTGGAGTAAATTCATGGCGGCTGCAATATTTCTGGCAAGTTGTTATAAGCTGTGTAATTTTAAATTGGTTTCTTGAAAATGCTGGATGAAACAGTTTAATTCTCACATTGCTTTAGGAATTGATTTGGGGATAATAAGCCATAATGAAATGTTTCACCTCGGATGGGTCCACATTTGCTCACAACTTTTCTTTAACTTCAGTGTGAATAACGCAAACACTGCTGGTGCTTGGAGCTAGAGTCACTGTAACTGTCGGTAGGACACTCGCCTTTGTGTCCCCTGAGCCAACTATCACTCTTTCAAAATTCGATTTTCTTGGAGCAGTAGGGAACAAAAAAATTCTCTGTGGCTTTCCTCTTCTAAAGAAAATTATATATGAAATTGAAAGTCAAGGAGTTATAAAAATCTAGCAACTCAGCAAAGAAATGATTCTAAAAGACGAGGGATCGGGACACTTGTACCTGAGTCGCTGAGGATGGCTCGGCTTCTCTGGAGCCGTGACAGGCCTACACTTGACCAGCGATCAGACAGAGGCGAAGCCATTACTGTCACCTGCTGTGAAAATTAACTGCAATCGCTTCTGGAAAAAGTAATAGGTGTTTTTCCAAGACAGTGCGGAAAAAAGAAGGCAAAGGTCTTTATTACTTTTAGGTTTGTTAAGACCGTTTTCCTGCTCTGACGCTACATACAGGGGAATCTAAAATACCAGGCGGTCTGGGCCATGAAAGCAGCCGACGCCCACGGGCCCCGTGTTATGGAAGCTGGGTGGCCTTAGCCCCTTCCCCCTTCCTCGCCAACGACATGTCCCTTTCCTGTGGGGTTTCTTTGTTCCCACTGTAATTTTCATCTTCCAGGAATAGTCACCCACAATTTACAAACTCTCCTGTGGAGTCTCCGGCCATTATTTTCCTCCTGACTGAACAGGTGTAACAGGACCTACAGCTCAACTCTGGAGGCCCAGCCACGGTCACCCTCGCTGGTAAAACGCGTGCTCCACAGGCCGGGGCCACATGGAGGCCCAGGCTCCCATCCAACCTGAGGCTGGGCCTGCAGTCCCCAGTCCAGGAAGCCGAGGAAGGTTTGCCATGAAGTGGGACCCCCGTCGGAACTCACAATGGCAAACTACGGTTCGAGTCCTGGACTTGGGGGCTTCCAACTCACTTTAGGCATGTGTGGAGGAGGGGAATGGAAGAGGAGGGATTGTGGTACAGCCATCCCTCCAGGGGGTGATTTTCACTTTCCTTCTCACTATGTCTGTCTGTCTGTCTGTCTCTCTCCCTCTCTCTCAGGTGAGTGCACACATCCTAAGGCAAAAACCTTTAAGGAAAGAGAAAAAGCACTGGACTCCCACGTGGCTGACCCCTGTTCAAGTCCTGGACCTGGTAACTTGAAACTCACACGACGTGTGTGCATGCCTGCCCAAAATCCTGAGAGGAGAATGGAGGTGGAGGGATTGCAGTGTGGCCATTCCCCCTGGGAGTGATTTCTCATTTTCTCTCTCTCCGTCTTTCTGGTGAGTGCATGCACCCTATAGAAAAATCTCTCTCTCTCAAAAAAAAAAAAAAAAAGAAAAAAAAAAAAGAAAAGAAAAAGGCAAAATTCCCCAAATACTCTAGAAAAGATGTCATAAATTTGTGCTTAAAGTGCTGAATACGTAATTGTTCTCAGAGCAGTACTTTTTTTTTTTCCAAACTCTGTTTTGTATTTCTGTGATTATCCTCCATCTCATAAATTTTCTCCTTTGGTATCTAGTCTCGTGCTAATTTCTTTCTTTCCCTTCAACCAGAATTTTCTCCTTTGGTATCTAATCTCCTCGTGCTAATTTCTTTCTTTCCCTTCAACCAGGAAGGCCTATTCTTAAACCCTTTCCCATGGTCACTGGCTTTCTGTTTATGCTCACGGAAGTTTGCGCTTCTAGGTGGAGGCAATTGCATTATCTGCTGCAACTTTTCACACACAAACACGATTCTCCCAGTGGCCCCGAGCTCCCGAAAGCGAGGACTGCATCCACCGTCGCTCTCTGTGGCTCAGTCACGTCCGCGGTGCAGTCCTCCACACGTGCCCGCTCACTGCTGACGAGCACGGATCTCCAGACCACTGTGTTCTACGGTGTCGGCCTCCTCCGATTCTCCCGGCGGCCCCAGCTCCTGAAAGCGAGGACTGCACCCCACCGTCGCTCTCTGTGGCTCAGTCACGTCCGCGGTGCAGTCCTCCACACGTGCCCGCTCACTGCTGACGAGCACGGATCTCCAGACCACTGTGTTCTACGGTGTCGGCCTCCTCCGGGGCCGTGTGGTACTGGTGAGAAGACAGTCCGGTCTTTCCTCACTTGTGATTTTCATCAGAGGAGCTGTTCTGGCACATCTAAAAACCATATTGCAAAAATGCCTTCCTTCCTGCCCGCTCCTAGAGATCTCCGGTGTTCCTGAGTTGTGTTCCACCCTCACTTGCCAACAATTCCATTCTCAGCTATTACCTGGATACCTGAAGATGAGGACGGGGGTGGAGTTGGGAGAAGAGCCATTTTGCTTGTTTGTCTTTGCTTTGCTTTTTCACAGAAAGCTTTCCCCAGTGCGGCCTCACTGCCGCCCTCTTAGGTTGTTAGGAAAGGGAATAGCAACATGATTTTCCTTCTTAGGGAGTGGGGCTCACAGACTGTGAGTTGCTTAAGCTGATTAAATTTGAAAACTCAGAATTCTTACAATTACTCCCAAATTCTTCCCAAACTCAATACTCTTTTACCCTGTAAAACTTTACACTGCGTGTCATCATCTTCGGGTACTTTCTCAGTTCCCTGGTGGTCAGATACACAGAATTAGCCGGGATGGAACGATCTGGTTTAATTACTTCATGTGGCCCTGCTGATGTTCATGTCCATGAGCAGACTAGATCTCATTCTCCTGATGTAAATAGTTTAGGAAATGTGTTTGTCTGTCGGCACCACCTCTCTTCAACTGTTCTTAACATAAACATGAATAAAATAACAGTACCCAGTAGGAGCAAAGATGAAGTACATACGGGTATTAGTGTGCCACAATCCCCAGCCGTTCTCGTGTAAATGGGACAATCTGTGACTTGTTACCCCAGACGGGTCATCAATGAATAGACTGAATGTTCAAGGCCCACCCCCATGAGGATTCTCACAGCTATCTCTTCCTCTCATGCTGCAGAGCTGATTTCTCTGTTTTAGAGTCACAACAGGAAGTGAGGTCACAAGGATTGATCGTCTTCTTTCGAGCGATCAGAAAAGTGAGCAGGAATCTTGTAGACCCACGGCAGACTCACAGGAACGCTGGCGTCTGCCCACGCTTGGTCAGATGCCAGCCCCAGGGCTAATCGACAGCGACTGGGGTGGAGTCGCCCGGCACCTTGAGAGCCTGCGCTCACCACGTGGCTTAGGTGGATCTGGAGGGTTGAGAGTGACTCATAGTTTCTAGAAAAGGTGAGCTTGTTCTTCATCGAGAGCACAGGCATTCATGACCCTTCTCCCTCAACTGCCTCGTACGTGGTTTTCTCAAGAACCACAGGCCTTCCCACTTTTTGCTAAAAGTCACCGAGTTAATCCAGTGGTTCAATGCTATTTTGCTTTAAATCACTGCAAGGTGAGCTTTCAAACATCTTTTTTCTTTTCTTTTCTTTTCTTTTCTTCCTTTCTTTTTTATTTTTTAAGAGAGATTTTTGCTATAGGGCATGTGCTTGCTAGAGAGAGAGACAGAAAGTGAGAAATCACCCCACAGCACTGCATGGCCACACCGCAATCTCTCCTCCTCCATTCTCCTCTCGGGATTTGGGGCACACACGCACGCGCGCCCGGTATGAGTTGTAAGCCACCAGGTCTGGAACTCGTACTGCGATCAACCACGTGGGAGTCCAGCGACGTAACCATTACACCTGTGTTTGCCTATAAACAACATTTGTGTGCTCATGCCTTCGGCTCTCACAAGTAGCTCAAGAACACAGCTTCCTCAGCTAGCATTTCTTTCTCTTTTCAGATATAAAAACACGTCTTGGTTTTCAGGCTCTCTCTCTCCATCTGCTTTACCGTCTCCCCTTAATCGAGGACATGATAAATAACTGGCGGTCTTTGTTCAGTGTGAGCCTCACCACTGCTGCTCACGGGAGGGTCGTAGCCCACCATAATTACACTAGGTCGCTACGCTCAATTCCCCTTCCCAACGAAGACTGCACTATCCCAAGGACAGAAATCGACGTTTAACAACTTGGCATTTTGCTAAAGATGATGCTTTGACTGGGCCTTGGGGATCCCAGCACTCTCCCTCCAGATCCTGTATGCCTAGGCAGGACTTCGCCTTTCTTCTCCTGAAAGCATTGTTGGATGCTGGAATGTTAGTCACACTCCAGTTGTTTCCACAGATCATTAGGTACGACCCCAGGAGCCACGAAGCCACGGTCCCCCGACCAACGTAATGATGGTTGATGGGTTCTGGATAAACTCTTCGCTTGAAGTATGAATGGTGCAGGAAACCACCGAGCAACATTTAAACACTCGTGGAAAAACGCTTGGCTGTCACAATTAATCAGCCTAGAATTCATTATTAGAATATTCAGGCTATACACTCTTGATAAGCCAAAGATGATATTCAGGCATTTGTTGACTTTCTGATATGTCTTAGTCCAGCAGTTTCCAATATGGGCTGAACATAAGAATTAACAGGGACACTAGTTGAAAACACAGATTTATAACTTCTGCCCAGACCTCCTGAATGAATATATTTGGGAAAGGATTGTAATATTCTCCAGATGATCCTGATGGTCAGCTAGGCTGGAAATTGTTGATTTTTATTAGGGCTCTACTTTTTTCCTTTAAGTGAATTCCAGAAGTCTCTTTACTCAGAGCTGAGACATTTGCAGAGCAGACTGTGGGCTCCTGGTGAATGGAGGGTGCACCCAGCAGCGAGCCTCGCAAGGCCCAGTCTGGGGGACACCCTCTTTATTCTTCTTTGCTCCACTTGGTACTTTTTCAGAGAGTTTTCTAGAGCCAGTGCCCATCCCAGAGAGTTTGAAAAGAGAATGGCTCCCCACCACCGCTGGCAAAAGTCTGGGCTGATTTGAGAAGGGAGAGAGATGCCCCGGGTAAGAAGAGGGAGAAGCACTGCCTGGCAGGAACCTCTCCTCGTTCCCTGGGCCTTTTCCCTTCCTCAGCCGGACGGCTTCCACTCCTGCCTGCCGCTTCAGCCCACCTCTCAGTGTGGTATGGGACGTCCTTCCGATGTGCCCACCAGAAACGCAGACAGGGAGTGTGCAGGCAGGCCTATTGGGTGGGGATCTCCAGGGACGGGCTCCCAGGAATGACTGAGAAAGAAGGGAATGGCCAAATCTTTCTTTTGAGGACTTCCAGACTCCATTCTGGGAACCTGGGAACCCTGACATGTCTCTGTAGCTTGTATTTCTGTCACTGTCATTCTAACCTCAGGGCGGACGTGCAGTCAGGCTCGTTGCTTGAACACTGCTCTCTGAGCGAAGGCGGTCAGCGCTATCTCCCCCCAATTCGCTGGGCGTGCATCATACTTACGGCAGTTTTGACGACAGGAGACTCGAGTACTCTAATCAAATACGTGTTTTGTATTGAAAACTAGGAAGCTTGAATCACGTTACCAACCGCACCCATCCAGGAACAGTGTAAAATGCACTCCATGAAGGGCAATTAATTTTCATCATTATTATTGTAATTATTTATTATCCTCATTAAGAACAATTAATGTGATATATCACTACTAATAATTTGAATAACTTATAATAATAATAGCAACATCTGGAATTTTCAAGGCACTTTTTTTAAAAGATCCCAAATACAATAAAAAAGAATGAGCTATATATGTATTTATTTTTTAATTTTCCAGGTATTTTTCTAGTAAGCCTCTGCTATTTACTTATTTATAAGAAACATACATTCATTTTCATGCTCCCTGTGTGATAAAAAACAAAGCTTCCTCTCAAAGATGAACACAAGAAACTAGGGTGAGGGCTTTATTTTATATCAGATCAAACAGCTGTAAAACACTTTGAGAAACCACTGAGAATGGACGGAGTTATATTTCTGTGAAACAATCAGATCTGACTCCAGTTAGACGCCACTTACGGTGATATTTAAGTAAGATAGCAAAGCTAAATTCTCCGCAAAATGTCCTTTGCACCAAGACTGACATGAATTAGAACTGGTACCTCACAATGGCCATTGAACTGTGAGACACAAATCAGAAGTGATGTATTTAGTGGTTTTAAATCTGGGTAGAATTTTTATACCTTGACTATATGTAAAGGATGTTTCTGCTTTTATGAATGCTAATTACCAAGAATTATAATATAACTCACCTGTATTGTCACTGAACTGCCTCGAGACACATCAATTTTCTAACCTAAATAAGTATGCTCGTGGGGCCAGCAACATCAACCATGAATAGGACTAATTTTTTACTCTAAAGGGAAATGAGAATATTCTCCACGTCCATTTGATGAATTTGATAATAATTCTCAACTATGTCACAAAGTCATTTCTTTCTGGATTGCATTCGACTTACTTGTACAGCCAATTGAATTCTCTAGGTGTACGTATCTGACTAGATTTGATAGTAGCCAGGACATGACAACTTTTGGAAGAAGTAGGAAGATTTCTTCAATAGAATCAGGAGAATATTTCATTTTTGTAATCCTTTATATGAGCCATCTATTCTAGTCTTGACATAATTTATTATTATTATTATTATTGTTGTTGTTGTTATTATTATTTTAGAGAGAGATTTTGGATATAGGGCAAAAGTCTCTATAGTGCACTCACCAAGGAGACAGGAAGTGAGAAATCACCCCCTGGGGGGGATGGCCATGTCACAATCCTGTCTCCTGCGTTCTCCCCTCGGGATTTTGGGCATGCGCACACGTGTGCCCTGTGTGAGTTTCAAGCCTCCAGGTCTGGGACTCAAACTGTGGTCGGCCATGTTGAAGTCCCACAACATAACCATATGCCAGCCGCTGGTCCTGACCACAATGTGTTTTTAATACCTAGGATCTTTTGTATATTTTCAGTCTTTTAGGTCAGAGATTTCCCCCACTTCCAGTTGCCAAATTTCTCACGAATATCTATGTTATGATATTTAATGCTTTAATTAAAACAGGCTCTTGGGGGGCGGGGTACGAAATTTTGGGCCATCGGGAATGTGTCGATGCAGTTTTGCACAGAGAACCACAGACTTTGCCGATGACCCAACGTATCTGCAGGTCAGCAGGTGTGCTGTGCGTGTCCATCCGGCTGAGAGGACACAGCGGTCACTGAACAGACACGAGTGACAAAGCTGATCTGACTAAGCCGAGTGCTAGGAAGAGCTCTGTGTGCACAGGTTGAGTGAACGAATCTACACAGTGGCAGTTCTGTTCTCAGCACCCACCCCGTAACATTTTAGGTCCAATACTTTGCAACTAAATGAAACAAATAGAGCAGCTTTTTTTTGTTAGTTGTTTAATTTTTTGTTTGTTTGTTTGTTTTGGTGGTTTTTTTTGCCAAGAAGTACTTGCACTAGTTAGAGAAAAACAAGCGGACAGAGGGAGGGAGATGGCAGAAGCACCCCAAGGAGAGGGGTCATGCCTCAGTCTCTTCACGTTCCCACCCAGCAGGGGTTCAGGGCGCATGTGCTGGTGTGTTTTTCAAGCCTCCAGGGCCAAGACGTGAACCTCAATCTGCTATCTGGGATCCGATTTCCTTAACCACTAGGCTGTGGGCCTGGCCCTATGTAAGGTATCTTAGTTTCATTTTAAAGACTACATAAACAAAAAGAAAAATAACGAATGAATTTTTCCTCTATTTATAGAGAGAACCACTCTTAATATTTTGGCATATATCCTGAGAGAGAGAAAGCTAGATGGAAACATTTCATAAAATAGATCCTAGAATATGCATAATTCATCTATTCTTTCATCAGTATGAGCATTTTTCATGTCACTATCTTTTGAAAACATATTTTTAGTGACTTAATATTTAATTATATGAACAAACAACTTAATGATTGCCTCATTTGGGGGTCATTTACATGATTTCAAATCTTTCTTCTTCCTTAGCTATTATACATAATATTTCAGTGGACAGTCTTGAATATATATCCTAATCCACATCTGGAATGATTTCCTTTTGATAGAACCCTAGGCATACAATCATTGGTACACACTATCATGTTGTTTTCTGATCATTTGGAGCTGATAAATACTGCACTTCTATTAGTAATGTATAGGAATAACTCACATACTTTTATTTAAAATCTCAACGCACGTTAAGGACGATCCCATAACAGTCATACATCATATTTCGCTAATTATGGAGGCTGCACGCTGTTCACGTGTTTCTCTGCACTCATGCCTTTGATGGAAAAGAACTACTCGGGTCTCAAGTTCTTTTTCTCAGCAGACGTTCTCCCCATGGGCTCTTTATATTTCCTTTTTTTAAATAATTTTTTGCCAATTTATAATTTGTTTTTAAACTTTGTCTAATAAAATTTCATGTATTTTAAAGTGCTAGATATAAAATAAACAAAACCAAGAAAACTCAGTGTGAATTTCGAGCTGATATTCAATGGTGGAGAATTCCCTAAGCATAAGATAATAAAGAAATAACGACAGAAGAACCACATTGAGCTGCAACCGAATGTAAATCATTTGCTTTTCAAACCAACTTCAAAATATAGAATGTTAAGCAGCAATTATAGAATTGAACATAAAGTGTAATAACCGTTTTTGAAAAACAAACATGTAGTGTCATTTTTTTTTCCATATTAGTTGTACCAGTTCATTTCCCCATTGCCCAGGAAATAATTATAATAGTGAAAAAATTACATTCAAGAGAGTTCGTAGCAGCATGATTTGCGGTAGTTAAAAACTGGAAAATAAAAAGTCTTTCAAATATTTACTAAACATGGCAATGGTAAACTGTACATTTTTCATAGGCTGGGAAACTGTGGAGAAGTGAAAAGAAATGAGCTAGAACAATACACATCATTATGTACAAATCCCATAAATCGAGGCAAAGCTTTAAACAACAAGCTACTCCGCGCACACACAGCGCGATTCCATCCACACGACGTAACGCACTGGAGGAGTCCGACCCGGCGGGGCTCCAGGACCCGTCTGAGCCCCTTGACCTTTGAGCATCGCTTCCAGTCGGTTCAGTGAGTTGGCAAGGCCGCGACTGTACGCCCCCCGACCTTGGAACAAGCTTGGGTCACTTAGCATGTTGGCAAGGCCACCTGCTATTCGCTCCGGGACTGTGATAGCCTTGCTGGGAAGTGACCCCCCTCTGACTCCCCGATATACTACTATAAAAGAATTACATAGCTCCCTCATACATCTTGAGTGTGTGGTAAGATTTCCCGAAAAGTCCCCCGACCGCTCCCCTTTACCCTGACCACTTACTGTTAATTACAACGCTTCATTGGGCACAGTAAAGGGTGTGCTAAAGTTCTTCCTGATCTTTGGAAGGCCCCTCAAGACACATTTAATATAAATAATCTTTTCACGTACAATAGGACTAGGCCGAAGCTGACCCAGGGCGCTCTCGTCCCATGGTAACTAATGTTCTAACAAAATACATAACAGTGGTGCCATAGGCTACACAAGTGTATCCACAACACCATAAACCCATTTTAAAGTTTTTCATTAACTTATTAATCACTTCA
>NW_006200277.1:35726-38816 GCF_000334495.1 Tupaia belangeri chinensis
TAAGTATCATTCTTTATGAAAATCCATAAGAACTAATATCTATGCTTGAGATTTTCTTTTAGTAATCATAAGACGGCTGCTGCTGAACATCAGTTGATAGTTAACTCTGCTTGCTGGAACTGTTTCCTGAAACTGCACTGCTTGAAGTTACCAGGAACCTGCTTTCATCAATCAAACAATTGTTGAACTGTATTGATGATTAATAGACCTGCCCTTAATCAAACCCTGAATGGTTTCTATTGTTAAAACATTATGAATTGATAATTAGTACACGTAGCCCCTCTCCCATTTACTTGCATGTATCCCATTTTCAATAAAAAGGCACGATGATTCCTAACAGTTGTCACTCCTCAGAGAGCAATCTCTGGGAGTGTCCGGCTGAGGACGTGCATGAAAAGGCACCGAGACCTTAGTCTTCCTTTCTTTCCAGCGTCGCCTCCGTCAAGCCAACCCACCCCCGCCGAGGCTGGTCCCCGGCACCGCAGGACTAAACAGGGGACTGGTAGGAACACATACACGTCAGAAAACCAGAGAGAACAGCCAGGAGTGAGAAACACAAAGCACTGTTGTCTAGATTAAGGCTTCCCAGCCCTGGCTGCGTATTACAAGTAACAGGGGAGCTTTTAAAACAATACTGATGCTTAGGACCCAGCCAGATCAGTTTCATTACAATCACTCTCCAGATGGCTTAGCTGAGACTTCCAGTAAACAAATATTTAGCGCATCACTGAGGGAAGGAGGGTCATCCTTTCTCAGCACCTCCTGGCCTTTGCTTCTGCAATTATTCCCTCTCCTGCAACATTAGTTTCTCCCTCACTGCTGGGCCACCGTCCTCACCCTGCGCACAGGTCTTAATGTCGGCATCCCAGAAGAAACAATGAAGAAATCAAAAACATGCCTGGGTAGTAGGTCTCCCCTCTCCACCTGCTAACCTGTCGGTTTCTCTGCCTTGAAAGCCACAGTCCTGAAACCTTTGTGGACACCTCCTTTTTCCACTTCTCCTTCCCATGGCTCAGCCCACCTTACTGGTGTGTGTACCCCTAGCACTGCCCCAAACCACTTCACTAAGGTTAGCAGCAACGGGGCCAGTGGGTGGCACGGTGGTTAAGGTGTTGGACTCCCACATAGCTGCCCACGTTTGAGTTCCAGACTCAGCAGCCTGAGAGTCACTCCAGGCACCTCTCTGAGGGCTGCGTGCGCTCTATGGCAAAGACTTGAAAGAAAAAAAGGAAGGAAGAAAGAGAGAAAGAGAGCGAAAAGAAGAAAAGAAGAAGATTAGCAGCAATGTTCTTTCTAATCAGATCCCTGAAATCATTTCCTGGACTTCATCCTCCCTGGCCTCTCTACAGAATTGACACCATGGGTCTGTCCTCCTCTTCTCACCCTTGCTCACGTGGACCCTGGTGCTGAGCCCCTCCTCCTCTCCGACCTCCAGAGGCTGAATGGAGGCCGCGGCTCAGTCGCTGGCCTCTGAACTATCTTCTTTTCCCACGCCTTCGAGTACCCTTGCGTGCTGGTGGCTCCTGATAACTTATCTGTAACTCTGATGTGTCTCCTGAACGTGACGTGAAAACCCAGCCACGTACCATACAAACTAGTATCTGGTTTCAACCCCAAATAATTCCTAACACTCGCGCAGTTGCTTAGGAGAAACAATTATGCAGCTGAATTTATTGCAGGTCTTATCAGATCCGGCTTGGAAGAATCAAGCGGGATGTCCTCCACATCGACTGTGGTACAAGACGAGCCTGGGCTCTCACAAGGCGTCCTAGCCGTCCTCTCTGCTCCCACTCCCGCAGCTCCTTACCGCCTCCCGCTGCAGTGGGGTGTACATCAGTGTTTATCTTTCCTCGTGGACGAATCCCTCCAACGGCGTCCCACGGCTGAACTCTTTCCGTGAAGACCTGGCCACTCTGGATGTGTCACCACCGTCACGCTGGTTGTGTGACTTCTCACAGCTGTCCTTGTGTCCCATGCACACGCCTGGACTGTCAGCCTCTGCATGTGGCCGTCAGCCCTACCCTTTGTCGGGAATGCTGTCCTCAGATCCTGTCAGACCTGCCCCTTCCTACGAGTATCTCAGATCTCAACCGCAGGGCCACCTCTTCAGAGGGACTTCCTCGCCATTGCAGCTCACAGTGCGGCCCCAGCCCATCTCATGCTCAACTTCTAGCACGTGGAACCATTTTTCTATTATTGAAGCACTACCACAGGAAGTTCCCTGTCTTGCAGCTACACTCTCTTCCCCGCCACAGTAGAGTATCAGCCTCCAGCACTCAGGCATCCGTCTTCATGTCCGCTGTGCCTTTTATAAAATTGTATTTATTACTTCAATGAATGAGAGAGGCAGACATCGCCTCCAGGAGGGTCTCGATGCCACCGTGCCCCTCCACGAGCCCACTCGTACCCAAGCTCTGAGAGGTGTCTGGACACACTCCCGGCGTGCCTCCGTGCCCCCTCTGGCCCCTCTGCTGCGCTCGTGATATTTAAAGGAGCGCCCTGCCTCTCGTACTGCCACCGTAAACGTCTGGAAGGGACGCACGCAGCAAGTCGGGCCACGTTCTGCTCAGACGCACTGTCCGCGTCTGTGGGTTGTCTGCAAGGGAGATGCTTCGTTTTTATTTTCAGTTTTATTTGCAAGCCTTCTTGATTGTGACATAAAATGATGGTCACAGTTCATTTCCTTAGTATCGAACATCTGATTTGCTCCAGTATTATTTCTTCACAGAAAAACGTCGCTTGGGAAAAGCCCATAAAGGTGTCTGCCATCTCTGAGGTCGCGCCACTCAGCTCTCAGGGCACCTGCCCGGGCGTGTCCTGATTCGGGCGACTCCCAGCTGTGTGTCACTCACCCAGCACCTGGCAATGCTCGTGGTCCTGCTTTCTCCAGAGCGTCTCTCTCCCGTGGCCCTTCTCCACGGCAGCTGCATCACTCCGTATCAACCTGCTTTGTTTTAGCGTCTCTGATCTGAACATAAGCCGCGCCATCGGGACTTTCCCTCCTCTCCTCTCCTCTCCTCTCCTCTCCTCTCCTCTCCTCTCCTCTCCTCTCCTCTTCTCTTCTCTTCTCTTCTCTTCTCTTCTCTTTTT
>NW_006200277.1:39225-66630 GCF_000334495.1 Tupaia belangeri chinensis
TCTCCTCCTCTCCCCTCCTCTCCTCTCCTCTCCTCTCCTCTCCTCTCCTCCCCTCTCCTCTTCTCCTCTCCTCTCCTCTCCTCTCCTCTCTTTTCTCCTCTCCTCCTCTCCTCTCCTCTCCTCCCGCTGACAGTGCGGGCTCTCTATCTGGAAGAAACCGCAGGTGGTTAATGCTGAGGACTAGCTCCACATGTCCGCGGGACTCGAGATAGCTCACGACATGCGAGCCCGGGCTCATCAAGGCGCTACCGTGAGAGGCGTGCTCCCATTTGTCACGTCGCCATCGCGAGCTGCCACTGATGGTGCGTTCCCCGAGTGCAGCACTTCGCGTAAACCGTTCACTCGGCTGTAACTTGAGAAAAATCCAAAGCGCTATTTTAAAGTATAAATGTTCCACATTTAAATGTCCCTGAACTGAACTAAATGGCAATTTTGTGCTGTTCTTAAGAGGAAGGATTTACACCTCCCTTGTAAGTGACAACGCGGACTGCAGCGTCCTCGGCACCCGCCCCGTGCTGGTTCTGTTCCGAATTCCCAGGACTGCTTAGAATATGCCAGCGATCCGAGAAGATTTTACATACCCAGCAGAAGTAGCATGAAAATATGTATTTAATTTATTGAAAATGTTATTACAGAAATGACGTCAGCGTTTACTCAGAGTCCCCTTCCCGAATTAACCTAAGCTGCCTGCCCGGGCCCTATCCAGAGTGCTTCTAGGGGACACGCCAAACAGTGCAAGCTTTCTCTCTCAGGGTGACCCAGCATAAAACCCTCAAAGGCCAAATGTCACACCTGATTCAGTATTTATGATATTAAAAAAATAGACTAGGAGACTTTGGCTCTACTGCCCTGAAAGTAAAAATATTACTGCAACAAGTTACAAGAAAGGATATATTATCCCCACTCTTTTGTATCTAAAAGAAAGAAGATGTGCAAAAATAATAACAATAATGGCTCATGTTTATCATAGCAGCTGTGGAAAAGAGTTCTGGACCTGCAGGTGGCATCGTGGTTAAAGGCGCTGGAGTCTCACACGGTCTACTGTAGTTCAAGTCCTGGACCTGCCGGCTTTCTTTCTCATTCTCTCTCTCTCTCTCTCTCTCTCTCTCTCGTCAAATTAAAAAAAAATGATAACAAATGGAATTAAATAAATAAATATTTTTAAAAACGAAAGAAAGAATCCTCTTTCTGAAATCATCTTCCATTTCACCTGGCTAAGCCTTTGTCCAAATGTTGAAGTCTTACTGATTTCTCAAGGCTATGGACAATGAGACTTCAGACCCACTGCTCACAGCGATGACTGCCTTCCCGGGTTACCATCTGGGAATTTGTTTTCCTTTTTTATGAAGTAGTTTCTGCTGTAGGGCACGTGAGCTCGCCAGAAAGACAGAGAGAGACAGAGAAACAGAAAGAGAGAAATCACCCGCCAGGGGGGATGGCCACGCCACAATCCCTTCTCCTCCATTCTCCTGTCGGAATCCTGGGCACGCACGACACGCGACCGGCGTGAGTTTAAGCCACTGCGTCCGGGACTCGAACCGCGGTCGACTACGTGGGAGTCCAGCGACAGAGCCATTGCGCTAACTGCTGGCCCCACCACCTGGGAATTCTTTCTGCGTCTCCCTCGCCCCCACCCTTGAGTGGAGTGGTGCTTTCGTTTCTCTCTTTCTGATATCATGCCGTGTCTGTGTTCTCCGTTGTCTAAGGGGGCCTCTCAGGGCGGGGAGCGTATCTTACTTATCCTGGTAGTAAATTTCCACCGCAGTGTTTGCTGGTCGCAGGAGCGCCAAGAAAGTCCGAATGGAATCGCGTTGATCTGGTCAGCACTCGCTGTCAACAGCCGTCTCGCCCCGCGCAGGTGGCTCTGCCCTGGCCTGTAGAGTGCTACCCGCAAGTACAGTAAAGGCAGTGCCGGGACGCCCTGCTCACTCTGGGTGCTCCTCACGCGTGGGAGACATCCCTTCCTGTGGGAAGCCAGAGCCATGGATAGATTCGAAAGCCTTCAGTATCAACAGGGAAAGCTTGAAAGTATGTAAGCGTAATACAAAGCGGTGAGGGTAAAATACAGCTTTGTTTGCAAAAGCGGTAGGATTAAGAAAGGAGTAATGGGCACTCCATTCTACGCAGACAAGACTATCAATATAAATGTTTAAGAAAAAGTATCTTTTAAAAAAGTCATATGACTAGAATCTGTGAAAAAACAGAAAATTCAGAATACATGTTACATGAGGGTGGCAGCGTTTAAACTTTCTATAGATCATTTAAAACATAAAAGCAGAGTGAATAAGTATCATCAGCCTAAATGATGACCAGTCTTGAGAAAAATTGCAGACATCATAGCATTTTAACAGTAAATATTTAAGTATGTTATTTTGAAATATATTAGAACATAAAAAATAATTTCTAAGAGTTCAAATTCTCCAAGTATACATAATTCATTTTTACTTTTTTATTAAATCAAGATCCAATAAAGTGATTCATAGATTAAATATTCCTTTTATTTAAAATCATATTTATGCAAAAGATAACAAGAAAGAACCACAGAATGTGGTGTAACTTTCAGAAGTGGAAAAATGTAAGTAGGAAGACACTTGGGCCCTCGGCCACAAGTACCGCATGTAAGGACAGGTGAGCAGCAATTGATCTCTGCGCACACTTGGGCTTTTAGGTTCCTGCCAAAAATTATATGTCACTCTGGACTTCAGAATTTAAAAGAACGCTACAATTTTTGTATTTAACAAGAAGATGTAAAATAATTCAGAAGATAGATAAGAGATGTTATCAGATAAAGATATTGTAATGATTTAGCCTGCAGAAGCCAGACAATGTGTATTGCCTGCCCGTGGAGAAATATCTCCGAGCCCGCACTGTCTGTAAGTTCTGCTCTGTTACATCTACGTAACTACAAATGTACTAAGTCTATATTAAAATACTTGCTGACTCCGTACGCTCTGTGTCATAGGACCACCATCCAGGCTCTGTACAGCCAGGTTCTCACCCGACAACGTTAGAAATCTCAATTCTGGTCTGTACTAATAGATGCTGGAAGCTCTGACTTGAGATTTAATCTGTTTCTGGTTTTGTTTTGTTTTCCTGTGAGGATACCTTGATCCTGGACGGGATATCAGAGATTACTTATTTTAATAGCTGAGATTAATGAGTAATCCATTTAGAACAATAGCAAGAGGACACCGAAGCTCATGGGCTAATTACTGGGAGAATGAACCCAGATTTCTTTTCTTAGAGAGAAAGTTGTTTTCTGTAGGGCACATGCACTCACTGGAGAGACATAGAGACAGAAAGTGAGAAATCACTCCCAAGGGGGGATGGCCATGCTGCAATTCCTTCTGCTCTGGGGATTTGGGGCATGCATGGACACACACCTGGCAATCCTTTGACATCACATATTTGAATGTTTATCTGATAATAGGACAATGGGATTACTGAGGGTGCACAAATGATTCTAGTGGCTCGATTCTGGCCCTGCCTTTCAGAACCCTGGACTCAAAGGCCCTTTCACTCCGCCTTGACTAGTCCCAGGGCTGTCAACTGAGTGTGGCGCCACTGGGGAGCGAGGTAATACTGGATCAGATGAACTCGCTCTACTCGACATTGCACAGGCTGACACACGTACCACGGGATGCTCCAGGGGTTCCTCCAGACAGGGATGGTCAGCACGCTTTCCCGCCTGGCTAATCTGCAAGAAGAACTCAGGGTAACTGGCTAAAACTCAGAGCCAGCCTTGCCCCAGGGCCTTCCAAGCTCTACCTTTTTCTGTGCCTTTAAAACTAACCAGCCCCCATGTGACTAAAATAGTCTATCTTTAGCAATGCTCATGCATTCGATCTGGATTTCACCAAACCCTGCAGGCCTAGGAGTCACCCTGTCCCTGGAAGGCATCTTTGCATATTTCAGCTCTGCTGTGCTTTGATCTCTCGTTTTTTGCACTCAGAGACAGTCTTGGCTACTTTTTATATAGCCTTTTATAGCCTCTTGCATTCAAAACCCTCAGGAGGAGTTTTAGCTCTTTTTCTGTTTTCTTGCAAAAGCAGGTCTTGGCACTAATCTTTCTAGAAAAGGCCACTGAAATAGATGATTTGACACAGCCCTTCCGATATCACCCTGTACCCAGCTAAATGATGACTGTGTCCCAGAGCTCGCAGTCCGGTGAGAGCTGTTGGCATAGCTGTTAGTGGTGACTAGTACAGGAGGTACTGCTCCTGCAGTTGCTGTCTTTAGATGACAGGAGCAGGTAGAATTTAGGCAGCAGTTTTACAGTAATGAAATGAGAAATGAATGCTCCTGAATCTTTTATGATTACCACCATAGCTTTCTGGAGACTCAGAATTTCAATACGCTTTGGGCAAGAGAGCCAATTAAGTAGTAGTGAGAGAAAATGCAATTACTTTTATTCTGGATAACAGAATAGATGCTTTCTAGTCTTATATTTAACGTAGTTCCTTTTAAGATAAACTGTGAGATCTGGAATGTTTGAAAGAGCCATCTGGGTTAGCCCCCTTTATAAACGCATCTGTATTTAAGAAATTTTTTCCAAATCCTTGGGATAGAGGATTCAGAACATCCTTTATATATGAAAGGGCTTCAAAAAGTTCATGGGAAATGCATATTAGGAAAAATTATACGCTCAAAAATTTGTTTTGCACCAAAATGAACGTGTACTTTAATCCCATTTTTCATGAGGTTTTTGACATCTCCTTGGATACGATCTGAGATCAATTTCTGATATAGTCCAGAGGTCTAACCACACTCTGCCTGCTTTGGTTTTATATACACATATATGATATAGAGATAGATAGAATTATATAGTTAAAATTAATTTTCTGGATTTTTTTTCAGAACAGTCTGTCATCAACTCATATAATAATTCTGCATTGAGAAAATTCTGAGTTATTTTCTACCCTTCTCTTACTGTTTGTAAATAAGTCAGGTTCTCCTTTTCTTTCCAGATAAGTTACTTTTTTCTCTCCTTACAATGATTTTAGTTACTCCAAGTTCTCCTTATCTTTCCAGATAAGTTATTTTTTTCTCTCCTTACAATGATTTTAGTTACTCTAGGGCCCCTTACATGGTAAGGACCAGCAATGGGGACAGTTCATCTCAAAGGAGAGGGCTGGGGCAGGGCTCAGCGGAAGGCTGGTTTCCTGAGGCTGCTCTTGGCCCGGAAGGCATCGCTCAGCCCAGCCTTTCCTGTAACGGCATCGGTAGCTTAGGGTCTTCTCTGCTCCAGTCTTTGTCAGTTGCTCTGCGCCCTTCTAGATACTTCTTCTATCTTTGTCGTGAAGTCAAAGAACCGTAGCCATAAAATTGGAAGGGACTTGAAATCTCAATCTCTGGAAACTGAGGTGTAGAGAAAATTAATTCCTCCTCACCCCAGGGCTACCACAAGGGTGTGGTGGGACTTGAATGGAGCCCTCCTGACTGGCATCCTGGCATTTGCTTTTCACCCTACAATATATTTTATTCTGTTTTGCTGCTGTTGTTCTAAGCTGTATTGTTCTATTTTTATGGATCCTTTCTGATACAAAATATTGAATTCGAAGTACTCCGTAAAGATAAAAGATAGCCTAGAGATTGCCTTATATTTTTCAGCAGAAAACCCAGCTAACAGTTATTTACCTGATAGATTGTAATATTATTTGACATCACCCTGAATGTCCATTTTTTTATATAATCTATATTCAAAATGATAGAAGGTGGGGCATACTTAAGCCATTGGGGGAGGGATTAGTGTTCACTCATAGTGAACAAGCCTTGGGTCTTTGGTACAATTTCGTTTTATGGGAGACAGGAGAGAGTAGAGAAGAAATGAAACTTATTGGAAGATGCATTCTCGTGAAAATGGAGGTATTAGGTGGTCCTGAGAACATCTCAGTTTCAAATAAAGACACTCTCTTCCCTTCACTCTTCCATTCCAGAAATAGTCACAGAAGCTTTTCATCTGAAAACTCGCTCCTTGCAGAGTGAGGTCCCGGTTCTGAGAACTGCGTGGGAGACCATGCGTCAGGATTGGACGTGGTTCTGAGACTCGGCTCCACACGGGCAGCACATGGGAGCTTTAGACAGCATGCCCCCAAGCTACACACGAAGCTGATTGCACTGGCTCCTGTGAAGGCGGGACCCAGGCACCACGTTATAAAGCTTCCTGCACTCAGCCCTGAGGGTCACTCAGTGTCATGGTGTTTCAAGCCACGGTTAATACTTCCGACAACTTAAAATAGCCTTTGCAGCTTGTTCTCCCCCTCGCTTCTTAAAATGTAGTAACGCTATCCTCACTAGCTGTGCGAACACGGTGAATTCCAGAGCTGTCACCTGTGATAGTCCAATGCAGTAGAAGCGTCTTACATACACCCCCGTCCCCTGCTCACTCACCGAACATCGGCTGGCTGTGCCTACTGGGAGGAGGTGCTCTTGTCAAGAGTGGCACCGGGGACTGCTGGGACCATGCAGTTAACCCTGTGCACCCACCCTGGCTGGAGCACGGCTTCCGGCAGGGGACAGGCTCAGAAAGGAAGGGCTGGAGAGACCCTGGGCTGAGGGTGGAGGTGCAAGATGCCTGTAGGAAAGGCTTCTTTGAGGAAGTCCCAGTTATGAAGAGTCCAGGCAGAAGAGGTGTTACCAGGATGAGCCGGCAGTTCCAGAGTGACCAGCAAGCAGCAGCAGAAGCAGGTGCACCCACGCAGATGCCACCTCCGTCTTCAGGAAGCTCGCAGCCTCGCGAGGAGCCCGCTCCGTACGCTAATAATTAGATTCCCGGAGACAGGTGTTAATACAGGGCATGCCAGCTGTTAGGGGAATGTGGTTCAGACAACGCTTCAGACGGGAACCACGGAGAAACGTGGAGAGCCCGTGCATTGGAACGGGCTCCCCACGCAAGGCCGCCCACGTGCAGTAGCACCTGCTCTGTCTGCGTGGTTAAGTCTGATTCCAGAGTGGGGAGGGACTCGGCTCTCTCACCGACCCCTCACAGCATGCCTTATGCATACAGATCCACATACGCCTGCGTGTATGAGAGGCGAAGAGTAGTTGTAGATATCGGGGTCTATTGTGGAAAGGGGAAAAAGGAACTTGCTCTCCTAAGGAGAAGCTCAATACATTTTCAGTTTAAAGGCTTGGGGGGAGGGCTACCTTTGACAACATAACCGTGTCCAGGTTAGCGAGAACTGAGTATTTGAACGCAGTCATCTGACAGTTTCTGTTTTTATTTTCCCCGAGCGCAGGGGTCCAAGCGTTTGATGCCTAGAGCAATGTGGCAATTAGGCCTGTCTAATCATGTCTGGTGTTCGGCCCTGAGACGGCCGTGTTCTTGTGACCTGGGTAGGGCTAGGCCATAGATCGCTTCCTGTCATCCTGAAGGCCAAGGGACTGCTACTGCATCTGCATCTCTGTCTGCACCCACGTGTCCTAACTAAGGGGTCTGTCCTCACAGGAGACGGGACCGTCCAGACGCCAGCAGAGTACTACTCTTCGGTGTCCACAGAATTAGAGCAACAGGGAGTTTAACAGAAAACGTTCAGCTTAAACTGGTGCATAAATGACTCCCTTACGATCCTTGTCATCTAGTTGTTGGGTATATTTTTCTATGAGAAATAATGAATTGTCTTTTTCTAGGCTTCATAAATTTCTCTCCATTTTTAACTGAACTCTGGCTCTTATTCTTCCAGGTTTGGGGCTGAGCCCTCGTGTCTGCCAAGCCCAAAGCTATTCTTCCTCTCCAGCAGAAGCCCGATTTCAGCTGGCGTCCCTGCATGGAGCTCACACGCACACCGGTCCCCAGTTTCCCTTGTGAGGAAGAATGCTCCTGTGACAGGAGTAACGCGGAGCTCGGGGGAGGAGTAACATGGGGCGCGGGGGGGGGGGGCATCGCTAGGACAGCTGCTGCTTTCCTGATAAGGTGGGACAGGTCACTACCCTGTGCCCTTGCGCTTCTCCACTCACCTCCTCTTCTCCTTCTCCTCACCTCCTCTTCTTCTCCTTCTCCACTCGCCTCCTCCTCTTCTCCTTCTCCACTCACCTCCTCTTCTCCTTCTCCACTCACCTCCTCTTCTCCTTCTCCACTCACCTCCTCTTCTCCTTCTCCACTCACCTCCTCTTCTCCTTCTCCACTCACCTCCTCTTCTCCTTCTCCACTCACCTCCTCTTCTCCTTCTCCACTCACCTCCTCTTCTCCTTCTCCACTCACCTCCTCTTCTCCTTCTCCACTCACCTCCTCTTCTCCTTCTCCACTCACCTCCTCTTCTCCTTCTCCACTCACCTCCTCTTCTCCTTCTCCACTCACCTCCTCTTCTCCTTCTCCACTCACCTCCTCTTCTCCTTCTCCACTCACCTCCTCTTCTCCTTCTCCACTCACCTCCTCTTCTCCTTCTCCACTCACCTCCTCTTCTCCTTCTCCACTCACCTCCTCTTCTCCTTCTCCACTCACCTCCTCTTCTCCTTCTCCACTCACCTCCTCTTCTCCTTCTCCACTCACCTCCTCTTCTCCTTCTCCACTCACCTCCTCTTCTCCTTCTCCACTCACCTCCTCTTCTCCTTCTCCACTCACCTCCTCTTCTCCTTCTCCACTCACCTCCTCTTCTCCTTCTCCACTCACCTCCTCTTCTCCTTCTCCACTCACCTCCTCTTCTCCTTCTCCACTCACCTCCTCTTCTCCTTCTCCACTCACCTCCTCTTCTCCTTCTCCACTCACCTCCTCTTCTCCTTCTCCACTCACCTCCTCTTCTCCTTCTCCACTCACCTCCTCTTCTCCTTCTCCACTCACCTCCTCTTCTCCTTCTCCACTCACCTCCTCTTCTCCTTCTCCACTCACCTCCTCTTCTCCTTCTCCACTCACCTCCTCTTCTCCTTCTCCACTCACCTCCTCTTCTCCTTCTCCACTCACCTCCTCTTCTCCTTCTCCACTCACCTCCTCTTCTCCTTCTCCACTCACCTCCTCTTCTCCTTCTCCACTCACCTCCTCTTCTCCTTCTCCACTCACCTCCTCTTCTCCTTCTCCACTCACCTCCTCTTCTCCTTCTCCACTCACCTCCTCTTCTCCTTCTCCACTCACCTCCTCTTCTCCTTCTCCACTCACCTCCTCTTCTCCTTCTCCACTCACCTCCTCTTCTCCTTCTCCACTCACCTCCTCTTCTCCTTCTCCACTCACCTCCTCTTCTCCTTCTCCACTCACCTCCTCTTCTCCTTCTCCACTCACCTCCTCTTCTCCTTCTCCACTCACCTCCTCTTCTCCTTCTCCACTCACCTCCTCTTCTCCTTCTCCACTCACCTCCTCTTCTCCTTCTCCACTCACCTCCTCTTCTCCTTCTCCACTCACCTCCTCTTCTCCTTCTCCACTCACCTCCTCTTCTCCTTCTCCACTCACCTCCTCTTCTCCTTCTCCACTCACCTCCTCTTCTCCTTCTCCACTCACCTCCTCTTCTCCTTCTCCACTCACCTCCTCTTCTCCTTCTCCACTCACCTCCTCTTCTCCTTCTCCACTCACCTCCTCTTCTCCTTCTCCACTCACCTCCTCTTCTCCTTCTCCACTCACCTCCTCTTCTCCTTCTCCACTCACCTCCTCTTCTCCTTCTCCACTCACCTCCTCTTCTCCTTCTCCACTCACCTCCTCTTCTCCTTCTCCACTCACCTCCTCTTCTCCTTCTCCACTCACCTCCTCTTCTCCTTCTCCACTCACCTCCTCTTCTCCTTCTCCACTCACCTCCTCTTCTCCTTCTCCACTCACCTCCTCTTCTCCTTCTCCACTCACCTCCTCTTCTCCTTCTCCACTCACCTCCTCTTCTCCTTCTCCACTCACCTCCTCTTCTCCTTCTCCACTCACCTCCTCTTCTCCTTCTCCACTCACCTCCTCTTCTCCTTCTCCACTCACCTCCTCTTCTCCTTCTCCACTCACCTCCTCTTCTCCTTCTCCACTCACCTCCTCTTCTCCTTCTCCACTCACCTCCTCTTCTCCTTCTCCACTCACCTCCTCTTCTCCTTCTCCACTCACCTCCTCTTCTCCTTCTCCACTCACCTCCTCTTCTCCTTCTCCACTCACCTCCTCTTCTCCTTCTCCACTCACCTCCTCTTCTCCTTCTCCACTCACCTCCTCTTCTCCTTCTCCACTCACCTCCTCTTCTCCTTCTCCACTCACCTCCTCTTCTCCTTCTCCACTCACCTCCTCTTCTCCTTCTCCACTCACCTCCTCTTCTCCTTCTCCACTCACCTCCTCTTCTCCTTCTCCACTCACCTCCTCTTCTCCTTCTCCACTCACCTCCTCTTCTCCTTCTCCACTCACCTCCTCTTCTCCTTCTCCACTCACCTCCTCTTCTCCTTCTCCACTCACCTCCTCTTCTCCTTCTCCACTCACCTCCTCTTCTCCTTCTCCACTCACCTCCTCTTCTCCTTCTCCACTCACCTCCTCTTCTCCTTCTCCACTCACCTCCTCTTCTCCTTCTCCACTCACCTCCTCTTCTCCTTCTCCACTCACCTCCTCTTCTCCTTCTCCACTCACCTCCTCTTCTCCTTCTCCACTCACCTCCTCTTCTCCTTCTCCACTCACCTCCTCTTCTCCTTCTCCACTCACCTCCTCTTCTCCTTCTCCACTCACCTCCTCTTCTCCTTCTCCACTCACCTCCTCTTCTCCTTCTCCACTCACCTCCTCTTCTCCTTCTCCACTCACCTCCTCTTCTCCTTCTCCACTCACCTCCTCTTCTCCTTCTCCACTCACCTCCTCTTCTCCTTCTCCACTCACCTCCTCTTCTCCTTCTCCACTCACCTCCTCTTCTCCTTCTCCACTCACCTCCTCTTCTCCTTCTCCACTCACCTCCTCTTCTCCTTCTCCACTCACCTCCTCTTCTCCTTCTCCACTCACCTCCTCTTCTCCTTCTCCACTCACCTCCTCTTCTCCTTCTCCACTCACCTCCTCTTCTCCTTCTCCACTCACCTCCTCTTCTCCTTCTCCACTCACCTCCTCTTCTCCTTCTCCACTCACCTCCTCTTCTCCTTCTCCACTCACCTCCTCTTCTCCTTCTCCACTCACCTCCTCTTCTCCTTCTCCACTCACCTCCTCTTCTCCTTCTCCACTCACCTCCTCTTCTCCTTCTCCACTCACCTCCTCTTCTCCTTCTCCACTCACCTCCTCTTCTCCTTCTCCACTCACCTCCTCTTCTCCTTCTCCACTCACCTCCTCTTCTCCTTCTCCACTCACCTCCTCTTCTCCTTCTCCACTCACCTCCTCTTCTCCTTCTCCACTCACCTCCTCTTCTCCTTCTCCACTCACCTCCTCTTCTCCTTCTCCACTCACCTCCTCTTCTCCTTCTCCACTCACCTCCTCTTCTCCTTCTCCACTCACCTCCTCTTCTCCTTCTCCACTCACCTCCTCTTCTCCTTCTCCACTCACCTCCTCTTCTCCTTCTCCACTCACCTCCTCTTCTCCTTCTCCACTCACCTCCTCTTCTCCTTCTCCACTCACCTCCTCTTCTCCTTCTCCACTCACCTCCTCTTCTCCTTCTCCACTCACCTCCTCTTCTCCTTCTCCACTCACCTCCTCTTCTCCTTCTCCACTCACCTCCTCTTCTCCTTCTCCACTCACCTCCTCTTCTCCTTCTCCACTCACCTCCTCTTCTCCTTCTCCACTCACCTCCTCTTCTCCTTCTCCACTCACCTCCTCTTCTCCTTCTCCACTCACCTCCTCTTCTCCTTCTCCACTCACCTCCTCTTCTCCTTCTCCACTCACCTCCTCTTCTCCTTCTCCACTCACCTCCTCTTCTCCTTCTCCACTCACCTCCTCTTCTCCTTCTCCACTCACCTCCTCTTCTCCTTCTCCACTCACCTCCTCTTCTCCTTCTCCACTCACCTCCTCTTCTCCTTCTCCACTCACCTCCTCTTCTCCTTCTCCACTCACCTCCTCTTCTCCTTCTCCACTCACCTCCTCTTCTCCTTCTCCACTCACCTCCTCTTCTCCTTCTCCACTCACCTCCTCTTCTCCTTCTCCACTCACCTCCTCTTCTCCTTCTCCACTCACCTCCTCTTCTCCTTCTCCACTCACCTCCTCTTCTCCTTCTCCACTCACCTCCTCTTCTCCTTCTCCACTCACCTCCTCTTCTCCTTCTCCACTCACCTCCTCTTCTCCTTCTCCACTCACCTCCTCTTCTCCTTCTCCACTCACCTCCTCTTCTCCTTCTCCACTCACCTCCTCTTCTCCTTCTCCACTCACCTCCTCTTCTCCTTCTCCACTCACCTCCTCTTCTCCTTCTCCACTCACCTCCTCTTCTCCTTCTCCACTCACCTCCTCTTCTCCTTCTCCACTCACCTCCTCTTCTCCTTCTCCACTCACCTCCTCTTCTCCTTCTCCACTCACCTCCTCTTCTCCTTCTCCACTCACCTCCTCTTCTCCTTCTCCACTCACCTCCTCTTCTCCTTCTCCACTCACCTCCTCTTCTCCTTCTCCACTCACCTCCTCTTCTCCTTCTCCACTCACCTCCTCTTCTCCTTCTCCACTCACCTCCTCTTCTCCTTCTCCACTCACCTCCTCTTCTCCTTCTCCACTCACCTCCTCTTCTCCTTCTCCACTCACCTCCTCTTCTCCTTCTCCACTCACCTCCTCTTCTCCTTCTCCACTCACCTCCTCTTCTCCTTCTCCACTCACCTCCTCTTCTCCTTCTCCACTCACCTCCTCTTCTCCTTCTCCACTCACCTCCTCTTCTCCTTCTCCACTCACCTCCTCTTCTCCTTCTCCACTCACCTCCTCTTCTCCTTCTCCACTCACCTCCTCTTCTCCTTCTCCACTCACCTCCTCTTCTCCTTCTCCACTCACCTCCTCTTCTCCTTCTCCACTCACCTCCTCTTCTCCTTCTCCACTCACCTCCTCTTCTCCTTCTCCACTCACCTCCTCTTCTCCTTCTCCACTCACCTCCTCTTCTCCTTCTCCACTCACCTCCTCTTCTCCTTCTCCACTCACCTCCTCTTCTCCTTCTCCACTCACCTCCTCTTCTCCTTCTCCACTCACCTCCTCTTCTCCTTCTCCACTCACCTCCTCTTCTCCTTCTCCACTCACCTCCTCTTCTCCTTCTCCACTCACCTCCTCTTCTCCTTCTCCACTCACCTCCTCTTCTCCTTCTCCACTCACCTCCTCTTCTCCTTCTCCACTCACCTCCTCTTCTCCTTCTCCACTCACCTCCTCTTCTCCTTCTCCACTCACCTCCTCTTCTCCTTCTCCACTCACCTCCTCTTCTCCTTCTCCACTCACCTCCTCTTCTCCTTCTCCACTCACCTCCTCTTCTCCTTCTCCACTCACCTCCTCTTCTCCTTCTCCACTCACCTCCTCTTCTCCTTCTCCACTCACCTCCTCTTCTCCTTCTCCACTCACCTCCTCTTCTCCTTCTCCACTCACCTCCTCTTCTCCTTCTCCACTCACCTCCTCTTCTCCTTCTCCACTCACCTCCTCTTCTCCTTCTCCACTCACCTCCTCTTCTCCTTCTCCACTCACCTCCTCTTCTCCTTCTCCACTCACCTCCTCTTCTCCTTCTCCACTCACCTCCTCTTCTCCTTCTCCACTCACCTCCTCTTCTCCTTCTCCACTCACCTCCTCTTCTCCTTCTCCACTCACCTCCTCTTCTCCTTCTCCACTCACCTCCTCTTCTCCTTCTCCACTCACCTCCTCTTCTCCTTCTCCACTCACCTCCTCTTCTCCTTCTCCACTCACCTCCTCTTCTCCTTCTCCACTCACCTCCTCTTCTCCTTCTCCACTCACCTCCTCTTCTCCTTCTCCACTCACCTCCTCTTCTCCTTCTCCACTCACCTCCTCTTCTCCTTCTCCACTCACCTCCTCTTCTCCTTCTCCACTCACCTCCTCTTCTCCTTCTCCACTCACCTCCTCTTCTCCTTCTCCACTCACCTCCTCTTCTCCTTCTCCACTCACCTCCTCTTCTCCTTCTCCACTCACCTCCTCTTCTCCTTCTCCACTCACCTCCTCTTCTCCTTCTCCACTCACCTCCTCTTCTCCTTCTCCACTCACCTCCTCTTCTCCTTCTCCACTCACCTCCTCTTCTCCTTCTCCACTCACCTCCTCTTCTCCTTCTCCACTCACCTCCTCTTCTCCTTCTCCACTCACCTCCTCTTCTCCTTCTCCACTCACCTCCTCTTCTCCTTCTCCACTCACCTCCTCTTCTCCTTCTCCACTCACCTCCTCTTCTCCTTCTCCACTCACCTCCTCTTCTCCTTCTCCACTCACCTCCTCTTCTCCTTCTCCACTCACCTCCTCTTCTCCTTCTCCACTCACCTCCTCTTCTCCTTCTCCACTCACCTCCTCTTCTCCTTCTCCACTCACCTCCTCTTCTCCTTCTCCACTCACCTCCTCTTCTCCTTCTCCACTCACCTCCTCTTCTCCTTCTCCACTCACCTCCTCTTCTCCTTCTCCACTCACCTCCTCTTCTCCTTCTCCACTCACCTCCTCTTCTCCTTCTCCACTCACCTCCTCTTCTCCTTCTCCACTCACCTCCTCTTCTCCTTCTCCACTCACCTCCTCTTCTCCTTCTCCACTCACCTCCTCTTCTCCTTCTCCACTCACCTCCTCTTCTCCTTCTCCACTCACCTCCTCTTCTCCTTCTCCACTCACCTCCTCTTCTCCTTCTCCACTCACCTCCTCTTCTCCTTCTCCACTCACCTCCTCTTCTCCTTCTCCACTCACCTCCTCTTCTCCTTCTCCACTCACCTCCTCTTCTCCTTCTCCACTCACCTCCTCTTCTCCTTCTCCACTCACCTCCTCTTCTCCTTCTCCACTCACCTCCTCTTCTCCTTCTCCACTCACCTCCTCTTCTCCTTCTCCACTCACCTCCTCTTCTCCTTCTCCACTCACCTCCTCTTCTCCTTCTCCACTCACCTCCTCTTCTCCTTCTCCACTCACCTCCTCTTCTCCTTCTCCACTCACCTCCTCTTCTCCTTCTCCACTCACCTCCTCTTCTCCTTCTCCACTCACCTCCTCTTCTCCTTCTCCACTCACCTCCTCTTCTCCTTCTCCACTCACCTCCTCTTCTCCTTCTCCACTCACCTCCTCTTCTCCTTCTCCACTCACCTCCTCTTCTCCTTCTCCACTCACCTCCTCTTCTCCTTCTCCACTCACCTCCTCTTCTCCTTCTCCACTCACCTCCTCTTCTCCTTCTCCACTCACCTCCTCTTCTCCTTCTCCACTCACCTCCTCTTCTCCTTCTCCACTCACCTCCTCTTCTCCTTCTCCACTCACCTCCTCTTCTCCTTCTCCACTCACCTCCTCTTCTCCTTCTCCACTCACCTCCTCTTCTCCTTCTCCACTCACCTCCTCTTCTCCTTCTCCACTCACCTCCTCTTCTCCTTCTCCACTCACCTCCTCTTCTCCTTCTCCACTCACCTCCTCTTCTCCTTCTCCACTCACCTCCTCTTCTCCTTCTCCACTCACCTCCTCTTCTCCTTCTCCACTCACCTCCTCTTCTCCTTCTCCACTCACCTCCTCTTCTCCTTCTCCACTCACCTCCTCTTCTCCTTCTCCACTCACCTCCTCTTCTCCTTCTCCACTCACCTCCTCTTCTCCTTCTCCACTCACCTCCTCTTCTCCTTCTCCACTCACCTCCTCTTCTCCTTCTCCACTCACCTCCTCTTCTCCTTCTCCACTCACCTCCTCTTCTCCTTCTCCACTCACCTCCTCTTCTCCTTCTCCACTCACCTCCTCTTCTCCTTCTCCACTCACCTCCTCTTCTCCTTCTCCACTCACCTCCTCTTCTCCTTCTCCACTCACCTCCTCTTCTCCTTCTCCACTCACCTCCTCTTCTCCTTCTCCACTCACCTCCTCTTCTCCTTCTCCACTCACCTCCTCTTCTCCTTCTCCACTCACCTCCTCTTCTCCTTCTCCACTCACCTCCTCTTCTCCTTCTCCACTCACCTCCTCTTCTCCTTCTCCACTCACCTCCTCTTCTCCTTCTCCACTCACCTCCTCTTCTCCTTCTCCACTCACCTCCTCTTCTCCTTCTCCACTCACCTCCTCTTCTCCTTCTCCACTCACCTCCTCTTCTCCTTCTCCACTCACCTCCTCTTCTCCTTCTCCACTCACCTCCTCTTCTCCTTCTCCACTCACCTCCTCTTCTCCTTCTCCACTCACCTCCTCTTCTCCTTCTCCACTCACCTCCTCTTCTCCTTCTCCACTCACCTCCTCTTCTCCTTCTCCACTCACCTCCTCTTCTCCTTCTCCACTCACCTCCTCTTCTCCTTCTCCACTCACCTCCTCTTCTCCTTCTCCACTCACCTCCTCTTCTCCTTCTCCACTCACCTCCTCTTCTCCTTCTCCACTCACCTCCTCTTCTCCTTCTCCACTCACCTCCTCTTCTCCTTCTCCACTCACCTCCTCTTCTCCTTCTCCACTCACCTCCTCTTCTCCTTCTCCACTCACCTCCTCTTCTCCTTCTCCACTCACCTCCTCTTCTCCTTCTCCACTCACCTCCTCTTCTCCTTCTCCACTCACCTCCTCTTCTCCTTCTCCACTCACCTCCTCTTCTCCTTCTCCACTCACCTCCTCTTCTCCTTCTCCACTCACCTCCTCTTCTCCTTCTCCACTCACCTCCTCTTCTCCTTCTCCACTCACCTCCTCTTCTCCTTCTCCACTCACCTCCTCTTCTCCTTCTCCACTCACCTCCTCTTCTCCTTCTCCACTCACCTCCTCTTCTCCTTCTCCACTCACCTCCTCTTCTCCTTCTCCACTCACCTCCTCTTCTCCTTCTCCACTCACCTCCTCTTCTCCTTCTCCACTCACCTCCTCTTCTCCTTCTCCACTCACCTCCTCCTCTTCTCCTTCTCCACTCACCTCCTCTTCTCCTTCTCCACTCACCTCCTCTTCTTCTCCTCCTCCTCCTCTTTCTCTTCTTCTTCTCCCCTTCTTTTGTTTTATTGAATATACTTATTTCTTCCGTGAGTGAAAGAGAAACAGTGAGAGAGAGACGGCACCCTAACAGGCCTGATGCCACGACCCACCCTGGCCACCCCTGGCTGGTGCGCACAGGGAGGGCCCTGGGCTTAAACTGGGAACCTTCCCATGGGGGTGGCGCTGCAGAGAGTCACGTTTTACTAGCACCACTGGCAGCACAGTGACTTCTGGTGTGCAGTGAAGGGTTCCTGCCAACGAGGCGAGTCGCGTCTTCCAGCCATGGAGACTGAGGCCGCAGTCGGAGGGGAGTGGGCAGAAGGAGGGTGAGCTTCCTTCTGTAGTGACTTCCTGATCCTCCATGCAGCTGTGGCCCGCTCCACTCTGGACTCTGTCCCTGTAAACAACATGCATGTTGAGTTGGTCCTTCATAGCCGAGACTCTGTCACCTTTAATGGAAGACATGGTCAACCGATCGACCGTTTTCCCTTCTCTTGTGTTGGGAATTTAGTATCACAGAGGAACAGCCTTGGAGTCAGAGATCCCCACTCCGTCCCTCATCATCCGTGTGATCTTGGAGTCAGAGATCCCCACTCCGTCCCTCATCATCCGTGTGATCTTGGAGTCAGAGATCCCCACTCCGTCCCTCATCATCTGTGTGACCTTGGGGGACTTACTATACGACGAGTGTTCGTTTTCTTACATGTAAAACAGAAACAGTAATACTTTGTCCTTAAAATTATTGTAATAAGATAGTCGTGTATACATTCAATGCCGTTGTTAACAACCGCATACATTTTAACCCTCGGCTCTAGGCCTGGAACGGATTTAGAGTGAGAGTCTAGAATTTGACCTCATTGCACAATGAGAACTAAACTGTGAATAAACGAACTTTTGCTTTCTTACAAACAAAAACCATACCAAAGAAAGTATAAATCTTTAAAATACTCTTCTCTTTGAAGTAGAACTTGATTTACTTTCTGTCCTTACTCAGTTTCCCTGAAATTGATGTCAGAAAAATGGTCATGAGGAAATAAATAGACACCTATTGGCTACAACACATCAAAGACCAGCCGTTTAGAAGACAATAAAAGAGCTCCTTCTAGAGTCGAGTCCCGTTCTCAGGGCGACGGTACATGCCGGTGATCTGGGCTGGCTCGGACAGGGTAGAGCATGTGAGACCCTGTGGGAGCTGGCTGTCCCTCTCTGTCTCCCTCCCTCTGCCTCTCACCCTCTCTGTCTCTCTCCGTCTCACTGTCTCTCTCTTATAAAAGAAACAAACTTAAAAAAAGAGAGAGCGTAATGTTCCCTTCATTCCGAGAGGCAAGAAGCCAGAAAAAGAAACAGGGAATTTGGGCTCCAGGCCCTTGGATTCTAAACTCAGTTTCCTCCCTTCCCCACTGGCCGTGAACCTCAGCCGGACTGTAGGAGAAGAGGCCGCAGCTTCTGTTCATGGGGCTATGTTAATTATTTAAAAGGTCGTACGTGTTAACAATGTGATATCGCTCTTTAGCACAAAACCAACCGGCGCTGAGCTTTAGAAAGGCGATGACTATTAGGTAAGTAAGTAGGGAACAGACGATGCTACTTCTGCTGGGAGTCCTTCCGAAACGGCCATGCAGCCTCGCAATACGCCGGCGTGGAGCGCGTTTCTTTACCTCTCGCTCTGGGCCCATTTTCAGCCCCGTCCGTCTGGCTCACCGCGGTACTGCACGGGCTCACCGCGGTACTGTACTGCACGGGCTCACCGCGGTACTGTACTGCACGGGCTCACCGCGGTACTGCACGGGCTCACCGCGGTACTGCACCGGCTCACTGCGGTACTGCACGGGCTCACCGCGGTACTGCATGGGTTCACCGCGGTACTGCACGGGCTCGGTGCATGTTTATTGAACAGACGTGCTCACGAAGTAACCGTGTTGGGGAGACACCGAAGAGCGTGGCGTTAAGCCTTTGGTGGACCCCATGGGCTAACACGCGGCTGATGTTTCCCCGAGTCTCACTTTATCACTGAAGCGCAATCTTGTTTTTCAGTCTTAGATAAAATTGTGAGCTAAGTCTGCGGCGTTGGGACAGGTCCTTAGCAAACACCAGCGATGCTCACGCCTCCCCGGTCTACATCACAGTCAGAGGGGTCGAGCCACGCCAGTCCCTGTTTGGAACTCCCCAGTGTCCCCTCGCGTCCTCCGGATGGGTCGGAAACACTCACCCCGAGCGCTCTCCCCTTCTCCCCGCTCACCGCCCTGGTCTTCTCTGCCCTCCCCAGCTGCCCCCTCCAGCTGCAATGTCCTCCTTCCTAGTGTCCAACCACACGGGCTCGCCTGAGTCGCATCCTTTGCAGTGGGCATTTTTTCCACTAGGAAAGTTTTCGGGTATCAGAATAACTGGTTTCTTCACCCCATCCAGAATCTTTCCCATTTTAAAAATGAAATGGACAAAGTTATTTGTGGTTAAAAATAGGTTGTTTGAGGGAACCAGCAGTTAGCGTAATGGCTATGTCACTGGACTCCCACGTGGTCGACCGCAGTTCGCGTCCCGGACCCGGTGGCTTAAATCTCACGCCGGGCGCATGTGCGTGCGTGCCCAAGATCCCGAGAGGAGAATGGAGGAGAAGGGATTGCGGCATGGCCATCCCCCCTGGGGGGTGATTTCTCGCTTTCTGTCTCTATGTCTCTCTCTGTCTGGCGAGCGCACGCGCCCTATAGCAAAAATCTCTCCAAAAAAAAAAAATAGGTTGTTTGAGGCCGGCAGATGGCATAGTGGTTACGTCACTGGACTCCACATGGCTGACCACGGTTCGAGTCCTGGGCCCAGTGGCTTAAAAATCATGCCAGGCACATGTGCACGCATGCCCAGAATCCTGGCTGGAGAATGGAGGAGGAAGAATTGCAGTGTGGCCGTTCCCCCTGAGGAGCGATTTCTCACGTTCCCTCTCACTGTCTCTGCCTCTTCTCCGGTGAGAGCACAAGCCCGGAGGCAAAGACCTCTAAAACAGTTATCTCTAGGGTACTTAGTCATCCACTTCATAGTACTACTTTTTAGCGAGACACTTTTTTTCCTCACACCCACCCTCCTCCACCTACTCTTTGCCGACCCCTACCCGCATTACAGTCTCCAGCATCCACACCCACCCTGTTCACCTCGCATCTTCGGCTCTCCCAAGCTCTGCCGTGAAGTGCAGACGCTCAGGAGAATCGAGTGTGGATGCACAGCGTGTGTCTTCCAGGTCCGGCTCGCTTCTCTCAGCATTAGGTCTCCCGTCCTCACCCGCCCTGAGTCACGTGAAAGAGTCTGAGTTTACGGCGTGAATGTGCCGCACTTTTTCAACCCAGTCATCAGATTTCGGACTCTTAGGTTGGTTCCAAGTTTTAGCGATTGTGAATAATGCTGCAAAGTCATGGAGTGGGGCTACTGGGACCTAGGAAGGTTGTGGGGTCTGCAGGTTTGTAGGTTTTTGAGAAACCTCCATACTGTTTTCACAGAGGCTGGACTAATTTACATTCCAGCCAACAGTGTGAGAGGGCTCCCTTTTCGCCAGGCATCCTCTTGGGATCTTGGGCATGCAAACACATGCATCTGACATACTCATGCCAGTCATAAGATCCGGGACTTGAACCATGGCCGATTCGTGGGAGTCCAGTGACGTAACCATTATGCCATCTGCTGGTTCCAAGAACTGATTTTTAAAATGCATTTATTTTAACTTTGAACTGTTTTTTATTTTTTTTTTATTGTTTAACTGTTGTTATGTTTGTATTTTTATTTTATTTATTTAATTCTTCCATGAGAAAGAAAGGTAGAGAGTCTGAGAGACAGGCACCCACAAGAGGGCCTTCACGCCGGTCTCGGGGGCCTGTGTGGTGGGCGCCAACACACCTGGGACACTCAGCGAGGCTCCGGGAAGCGAGTGCGGAGCCTTTCCTGTGTGGGCCAGGGCCTCACCACTGCACCATGACCTGGCCCTGTAGCTGCTATTTTTAATATTTACTTACATGGTCATCAAAAGAAACCTGCAAAATTTAATCCAGGGAGGTTGCGGGGTAACTCAGAGAAGTCATGTTCACAGCTGGCACGACCTTGGCTGTACCCACACCCACACTAGAGGGGCCTCGCCTGGGATCTCAAAATAAGCAGATGCTATTTTCTCCAATTTAGGAACAGACTCAATGTTTTTAAAAATAAAATAAATGTTTCTTCCTGATGAATTAACCTTCATAAATTACCTTAAATCTTTTCATTTTTATTACCATTGGCTTATAGAAAGAAATGTCATTTCGTAGTCTTAATGAGTAATTATGTGAGATACAGCTTTGACTACTGCTACATGTAGTAAGATTTCCATTTATTTGTGCTAATCAAGGAGAAAAAACTGGTTTGAATTTAATGAGAAGTCTGAAATGATTCTTATTATTGTCAAATGTAGCAGTAACTAAAACAGCCAACATACTTTATTAATGAGACATAGAAAAAGATTTATAGTTAGCATGCCAGTTGCTTTAAAATGCAATTACTGTCCAAACAAGATTTGAGAAGAAATGTTAAAAAAAAAAAAAAAAACCAAACACTTAAGGGAACAAATAGGATTCCTGCTATTGGTTTTTCAAATTTATTTTTCAAATTTAAAAATGTTACAATTTGGGGGAGCAGCAGGTGATGTGGTGGTTAAAGCACTGGACACTCCCATTTGGCCAACCATGGTTCAAGTCCCAGACCTGGTGGCCTGCTTTCTCTCTTTCTCTCTCTCTCTTCCTCTCTCTCTCTCTCTCTCTCTCTCTCTGTGTGTGTGTGTGTGTGTGTGTGTGTGTGTGTGTGTGTGGTCAAATTAAAATAAATTAATGACTAAATAAAATTAAATAAATCACTTTAAAAAGTTACATTTTGTCTAAGAATTATCTTGAATTGTCACAAGTTTCAGATTTGTAAGGCACAACCAAAGGCTTAAAGTGCATTATAAACTTTGTAAGTGGAAAGTTTAAAGCAGTATTTTTAATAGTACCTTCATGTGTTTTTATGATCTTTTGAGATTTTAATGCCTGCATATCCTAAATTATGATGACAATTATGGGCTCAGTTGAATGCATGATTATGTGGGAGTATTTCAGGTAATAAGTTAGATATTTTAACTCAGTAATTGCCAGTGATTAATTCTATTTTTCTAGATTGTTTTTTGCTTGAATTTGAAAAGTTAGCTTATTATTTCCTTCAACTGTAATTGCCTCTAAATTATGCACAAGGCTCTAAGTTCTGAGTTAATTATATCCTGGGGAGCTCTTTTAAATCAAACTCAGAAATTTCAAGGTGCACCCATAATAAGGAACCGTTAAATCCTTTAACATACGCCTGGGTAAAGAACAGCCATGCATGATTGATGACAGTGATGTTTTTGAAGTTCTTTCCATTTTGTGGAGCCAACTACTAAAGTATTAGAAATTCATCTCCGTTGAAGAATTTATAGAGATCCAAAAAATTTAAATTATGCTGGTGAATCTCTGGCCAGTACCTTTTATTCCAACTTCTTTGGGAAACAAAAGAAGTTGAATTATGAAAAAAATGCACACATAGCAAGTATCAGGTCAAAACTATCTGATTTAACCTACGTTTATCCGGACACTAAAACCAAAATGGTTTAATGAAACATAGAGCGAAAAGTCCTAAGGCAAATCGAGACAGGTCACACTGATGTTACAGTCGATTCTTAAAATATGGAATTCACTGTATTGAAAAGTCCCTTTATTTATCTGCTCATGTATCATTTATTCATTTTGAAAGTGACATGGAGTTCTGACGCAAGAGAACAAATGGAGAATACTCATTTATTGCCCCTTTCTTCTGACCTACTTTCTATTCCTTCTGACATGTGCGGAAGTAAGATTGCTTCCATTTAAGTATAAATTTCAAACAAGGGAGTGAACCATTAGAGAAGGCCGAGAAGTGATGAGAGAGAGAAATGCGGTTCTGGGAGAATGAAAGTGATCGGAAATGCAGTGACGTGTGGAAAGGGGAGCGAAGCAACAAGTTGCAGAATGAAGCTTCAGTAAAGCAGAGGTGTGTCCCGAGCAGAGGTGTGTCCCGAGCAGAGGCAGAAGCAGCAGTCTCCAGCATTCCTGGCACCAGGACCGGTTTCATGAAAGATAGTTTTTCCATAGATGGAGTGGGGGGAGTGGAGTGGGTGGTTCCAGGATGAACCAAGTGCATTACATTTATTGTCACTTTATCTCAATTATTACTGCACTGTAACATATAATGAAATAATTATAGAACTCACCACGATGCAGAATCAGAGGAGCCCTGACCTTCTTTTCCTACAACTAGAAGGTGCCACCTAGAGAGTCCTATGAGAATCTCCTGACCTCGCAGGAGGTGGTGCTCAGGTGGGGTGTGAGTGATGGGGAGAGGCTGTAAATCCAGGTGAGTCTTCCTCTCCCACCCCTGGCCCACCTCCTGTTGAGCAGCCCCCTTCTGTTCCTGATAGGCTGCAGACCTGTGCCCATCCATGCCCTGGGGGAGGGATCCCTGGCAAGAAACACTCAAGGCTTAAAACATGGGACTAACAGATTCTCCCTCAGACAGCTGTCACAGATGGCTCTCTGCCCAAGTGCCTGCAATTTATATATAAATGAGAAAGAACAAAGAACAAAGAAAAGCTGCTGTCAGCAGCAGGAAACTTACTAGTAGCAACACTGGATGTTGATAAGTAAAAATTTTATTCAGGTAGAAAACATTCTTCAACACACTATTTGAGACTTAAGTGACATATTAATCAAGAGTTAGAGTGAAATAATATTTTTAGATTTGTAAAAAGCCATACAATTTTCTTTTCATCTATCCATTCAGGGAAAGTTATCCGAGGATGTACATATGTAAAATAGGAGGAAAACGTAAGAGACGTTCTCAGAGTGATGTACCGAGATGCCGTGGGACAGGGAACCAGCCTCGGTAGACGACAGTGAGCTGGAATGGGTGCTTTGGCAGACAGAGACTGGACCTACTAAGTTGATAACAGCGTCGGAGGGAAGAAATGGGGCAGAATCACATTAAGAAAAACAGCTCTTCCAGATGGAGTTGATGACAAAGGCGGGGGTGGAAACCATCCAGAGGATGAAGTTGAAACTGTGTGCTCCTATGAAAATCCCTTCCTGAAGACTTCGGCCCATTTCGCCAAGCCTTGTCTCCGTCCGTCCCATGTTTTGGGTCCCTGCTATGCTGAAGTGTTTTTGTTTATGCTAAACTCTGTAAGTTCTTTCCTTTCATCAGTGTTCCCCAGTTATGGCTAGCATCTGCTCATGTCTCAGTAAGCAACTCAGTGGTCACCAGCCAGAGCGCGCAGCCAGGGCGAGGGCGGAACTCATTACCCGCCTTCGTCACTGCAGCCCCCACAGGGCCCGCGTGGCAGGAGACTGCAAACCTCTGCTCAGGGCTTCTGCCAGTTCCGGAGGGACAGAAGTCATGCCGTGTTACCGGGGAATCTCCACTGCCTGAGGGAGTGTGGACCAGCAGTTACTATACGGTAAAGACGTATTAAATTGAATGAATTACTGTAAGTATTTACATTTTCAGAAAAGTCAGAATCAAGCTGGTTTTCCCCTGAACTCTCATCTGTCCCACCCAGGGCCACTGCGTATTCTGGGACGTCGGATCCCCGCTGCTGCTCTCCGGTACCGACGAGCCGTGTCTGCTATGCCGGTTCTGCGCTTCCTCCCAGGGAGACTTCCTCCCAGAGAGCGGGCTCTCTGACGTCGGGCAGCTTTCCTGCAACGCAGTCTTCGCACAGGAGCCCTTCACGTGCCAGCACATGGCCATCCCGCGGGAGGGAGGCCAGAGAATACGCCTCCGGCTTCACACACAGAGGCACTGAAAACTGGGGTTTCCTTCCCATCCCTCCCAGCCACGTTCACCGACAAGCATAACTGCATACGAATGGGTGTGACTTGAAGAAGTAGAAAAATCTCTGGCCGAAAATACGTTGAACGTGTTGGAAATGACCGGTATTTGATGGCTGGAGCCTGGTCTTCATAGGGAAGCAAACACACCGGCACCCTCCGTGTTCGGGCCGTCCGGCTCGGTCCCCGGGCCCGGCGGTTGTGCTTCCTCCTGCTCTGCTCCCGACACCCGAGAGGAGAGTGAGGAGAGAGGATTGTGGTGTGGCCATTACCCCGGGGGGTGCATTTCTTCATCTCTGTCTCTCTGTCTCTCTGTAGCAAAATCTCCCTGACATAAAAGGACAAAGGATAAACATCCTACCGCCACCTGGCCACACCACGAGAGAGCCGTGTGACGCTAACGGCCTCCCTTCTTGGAGCCTCTGGGCCAGGGTGAGAGGCTCGCGTTTACTCCCCGCACATGTACTTACAGGTTCTGACTTCACTTACAAAACTTGTTTTCCACCCAAGGCAATACTGCCCTCTGCACGCCCCCTGTGTCTCGCTTATTTTATCCGCAATTGCACGCATCTTCTGATGGGAACATTCATTTCTAGAATTAGTTTGACCAAATTAAAAAAGCCTCCCATGAACAGCTTGTACTAATAGATAGATTTCTTCCTGACTTCAAAACTACTGCCGCATGGTTTTTAAAGAGCATTTATCAGAAACCCCTAGACAATCCTCCAACTTCAATTGAACCAATTAATTTTATGCAATGAAAAATCTGAAGGAAGTCTCTTGACTGCTTCTCTGACACTTTATATCCTGTGATATTTCATTTTTAGCAATAAGTGATGGAGAGCAGCAGAGATGACTTTTTAAAAATGCTATGTGGGATTCCAACCTACATATTTTAAAATTTGCTAGCAGCGCTCTTCTGCCTCGCACCCACTCACACTTTGAAGTCTTTACCTCATTGTGTCATAATTCGCATTGGAAAATCTGAACGAGAAATCAGGTTATCTGGAGGAAGGAGTCAAAAATTTATTTTTCAAAGGAGAGTCTTGGGAAGTTTTTATTAACCCACTTCACCATCAGCTTCTTATTCGATCGGGTGAACGGGCTTCCAAACGGAAGAACGGAGCATGGATCATTTTTACATTAGGATGCGGAGCCAAAGTACATACAGAAGATCATTTGATTTTCAAGATATATATTTATATAAATTTAAAATATCTTAAAGATTGTTAAAGTATATAAACATAATTTTTAGAATTATTTTATTTAACTTTATTTATTATTATTTTCCAGTTGGATCAGAGAGAGAGGGTGAGGGAGAGAGAGAGAAAGTGAGAAAGCAAGCCACCAGGTCCAGGACTTGAACCATGCTCGGCTATGTGGGAGTCCAGTGCCTTTAACCATGCCACCGGCTGGCCCCAAGCCTAATTTTTAAAAAATTAAATAGATATACATACACTCATATGTGTGTGTGTGTGTGTACATTAAAGCGTTTCTTCTTCAAGTACCAAGACACACCATGTCCCTGGCCCTGGCGGGTGACAGATAACAGAGAGCCACCCCGGGTGTCTGTCCTCTGGGGTGCGAGCTACATTACCCTGCAGAGATTACTCAACGTTCCCCTTTTGGTTCCACTCTTCAGAACTTCCTTCATAAAAGCAGGGAGACCTCTGAGACGGCAGGCAGTCCGAGGGGCGGCAGGTGCCATGGACGGTCAGCCCGGGCGTCCCAGCGCTCAGCTGCAGCGCTCTGGGGACGGCCGCTCCCCGCTTCCTCCGCACTACGATGGCACCAGCAGACGAATTCCTCCTGTGCTCTGAACCGCATGTCTTCCTACCAAGATCGGTCTGATCACATTCTCCCCCATTTTAATCCTTTCTCCTGATCAATATTTTCTCCCACTGCCTCCAGCAGATGCAGACCTCTCAGCCGCAGCCTGAGGGGACAGCGGTTCCCTTTTCCCCTTCGGTCCCTTTTCCTTCCTGTCACCTGCCTCGCCCCTTTCTCCTGCAGGCGAGCTTTGACAGACGCCCCAGCAGCTGGCGTGGCTCACCGTCCTGGAGGTCTGCCTGTAGTGTCCTGCGGTCGCATGGCGGTGTGTCTGGCTGGTCTCTATTTCTGTCACGCTGTGTGGTGTACCCTAGAGCGTGTGTTCCTTGTATATGGACAGAAGTTCTTTGATCAGTTCTGGAATGTTCTCAGGAAAGATTTATTTGATTACCCCTCTTCATCCTCTTCTTTAATCTCTTTTCCATCGTTCCTATTAGACACACACTGACTTTTCACTCTGTTCCCCATGCGCCCTCATCTCTCCCGCATAGGTCCCTTCCTTTACCTCTGCCACGCTCCGAGTGAAGGGCTCAGACGCATCTTTTCAGGGCCTGTGCCCTAATCCCTCTTCTCAGAGAAGCTCTCTCTAAAAATCATGTCTAAACGGCCGCTGGTCCCAGCCATTCTTTACAGCTCACCTAGCTTACCTTTATCTTAGTGGGCTCAGCACGCGGCCTCTTAGCCACTCAGGTTGTAACCACCTGTCTCGGGGTTCGAACAGCTCAAGAACGGGCACTGCCAACCCACGGTCCTGTCCCCTGCTGTTCCTTCCTTCCTTTCTTTTTCTTTCTTTCTTTCTTTCTTTCTTTCTTTCTTTCT
>NW_006200277.1:66655-94617 GCF_000334495.1 Tupaia belangeri chinensis
TTTCTTTCTTTCTTTCTTTCTCCTTCCTTCCTTCCTTCCTTCCTTCCTTCCTTCCTTCTTTCTTTCTTCTTTCTTTCCTTTCTCTCTCTCTTTCTTTACATTTCTCTTTCTTCTTTCTTTTCTTCATGATAGAGAGCATGTCCCTGCATGAACAGTTCCCACCACAGTCCTCCAGCCTCCAGGGTCCCGGCATGATGTGGCCATGGTGTGCTCCGCTACCAACCGCACCGCCACCAACCACACCGCCAAGCTGAGTCATGGACACACATTTCTATGAGTTTATTTGGTTTAGGATTATCAAATCTACCTGCCTTTAAAGTTATTTCATTATATTGGTTTATAGTTAGGTTTTTTAAAAGTCTCTTTAATCTTTTTGAACATTTAAGAACTCTAATAGTTTGTTTCATGTTGTCAAGTTTTGGTAAAATTGACTTCCTAAAATGAGAATACAAATTATTCTCCATCATATTGATAGACCGGAATTTTGCTTCCTTCAACGTGGAACCGTCTGGGCTTGGCGATTTATTTATTGGAAGAGCTTAATTCTGAGGTCATTGTCTTCAGTAAGTATAGAGCTGTTCGTTTACCAATTTCTCTTGAGAAAGTTTGGATAATTTCTGTTCTCAAGGTTTGCTAGTTTATCTGAGTTATCCAATTTCCCAGCCCAAGGTTGCTAGAAATAGTCCTTACCACCCATTTGATTTCTGTAGGACATGTAGTAATGTCCCCTACTCCTTTTTTTTCTGATATTAATCTTTTTCTTCTTTCACTCATTTTTCCTCTTTGTCTATAAGTCTTGTGAAATAGTTTTAAATTTTATTGATTTTTTTCAAGGAATCAGTTTTTGGTATTATCAATTTAGTGACTTTATCTTTGGCCCTATTTATTTCTGCTCCTATTTTTGTAATTTCCACCTTTCCACTTGAGTTGGGCTTGACTTGCCTCTTTTTATCTGGTTTCCAGGGTTTGGTAAATTTTACGTAATTTCTAATGTTGGCCTTTCATAGTAGACCGTTTCTTCTAAGTGTGACTTTAGTTGCATCTAACAGATTTTTATGTTAGGTTTTATTTTTTCTATTCAATATATTTTCTCACTTTCGTGTAGGCTTCCTCTTCCATCTTTGGGATATTCTGTTATTTAATTCTGACATATTTGGGGATCATAAACAGTTAAAGCTAAGTCCGAGAGCGTCCTGGGTAAGATTTCAGTTAGTTTACATCCGTGGAAGTTTGTTTTCTGACACAAACATAACCTGTTTTCTAAGCGTTGCGTGAAAACATTTTGTGTCCTTCTGTTACATGGAAATGTTCTATGTTTGGAACTGATCAGGTGACACTGTTGATCAGCTCTCTCACGGGCTCACTGGCTTCCTATCAGCCGAGTCTAGTGTTCTGAGAGGAGTTCGCACGGCGTTTCCGGCTGCGGTTGTGGATTCGTCTCCCTTCCCTCTGTCCCTCTGGCTTTGTTTTGTGAATCTGTGCTGTGTTTTAGTCCGTCTGCATGCAAGATTGTTATGTCTCTGAAAAACTGATGAATTATGTATTACTATGTGGTATTTCTCTTCGTCACTGTTTTCCTTCCCTCTTTTTCTTTTGGATTATTTTATTACATCTTACCTTTGTTTATAAGAAGGCTTATAAATTGTATATATTTTTTCATGATTGTTCCAGAGTTTATAATATATTTTTCCTATGTTCAATAATATTATACTACTTGTAAATATAAGAGACTTATTATGCTATAACTCTGTCTCCTCTCTGTTACTCTAGTATTTATTGGCACACTTTCATGTCTACACATGGTAAAACTCGAATAATATATTGTTCTCTTTGGCTGTGTATACCTAATAAGCTATCCTTTAAAGAGAATAAAACAAGAAAAAAGTTATTATCATTTATTTTTACCAGTTTAATACTCCTCTCTACTTAGTTTAAATCTTGGTTTTATCTAATACCAAAGCTTCCACCGAAAGGACTTCTCTCACACTTCTAGGGTAGGCCTACTGGCAAAGTATTCTTCTTGGCATTTGTTAGTATAAAAAGAAAAACATTTGTTTTGCCTTTATTTTTGAAAGTTAGTTTTATTGGATATACTATTCTCAGTTGGCAGGGTTTTTCCCTTAAGAACTTTAAAGCTCACTCCACTGTCTCCTGGCTTGCTGAATTCTCGGCTTTGTTTTTGAACGTGCTGTTTCTTTCTCCGCTGCTTGCCTTCCAGCCATCTCTCTTCCTCTGGTTTTCAGCAGTTTGGCTCTGATCTGCCCAAGCCTGTGTCCTCTGAGCTTCTCAGATCCGTGCTTCGTGCCTGTCCTTTATTCTGGAAAGTGTCAGTCTTTACCTTTCTACGCACGCTCTCCTCCTGCGGGTGCCCGCTGCAGATCCGCCTCACAGCTCCGCACGCTTCGGTCGCTGCAGATCCGCCTCACAGCTCCGCACGCTTCGGTCACTGCAGATCCACCTCACAGCTCCGCACGCTTCGGTCGCTGCCTTTCTTCTTTATTTTTTCTTTTTTATGTTTCATTTTGAAAATTTCTGTTTATATGTCTTCTAATTAACTGATTTCTCAAAACTATATGATTTGCTGATAAGCCCAGTGAATAAAATCTTCGTTCTTGACCGTTTTCTCAGGCCAGCTTGTGTGAAGTGGGAGGGACAGGGCCCGTTAGCCCGGGCTGGCTCAGACACCTGCCCTTCGCCTTCGCCTGGTGAGTAGCTGGACTCAGCTTCCGGTCAGTGATGCACTTGACGTTGAAGCAAGTCCCCTCTCCTAGAGCTCCCGTCTGCGCCCACACAGGGCCCTGCTTTTCCGTCTGACACTATAACGTTGATCATGGCTATCGTGAAGTCCACCTGACTGACTCCACATCTGGGTCATTCCCGCGGCTGGGTCTATGACGGCCTTCACTACTGGCCATCGGTCTGGGTCTATGACGGCCTTCACTACTGGCCATCGGTGTTCTGTTTCTCCCCCTCGTCTCTTTTGAGAGTCTAGTCGTTTTTGATTAAAGATGAACATCATGTGAAAGAGAATCCCAGCGTCTGAGTGCGATAGCGTCTACACCTGCAGCAGGCTGGTCTCTCCGTCAGTGAAGTCCTCCGTGTGGGGAAGGGCCAGAATGCGGGCCAAAGCTGAGCTCAGCTTATCAGAGCATGCGTCTGTGCTCATGGCTCGGTGTGACAGAGCTGATCGGTCCCTGCCGCCTCCTGCTCCCTGGCCCCCAGACTAGGCCTGGCTTTCCAGGAGAGGCAGGTCTTCCAGAGCAGGCCGACACGCAGCCCTGGCGGTCACTCGCAGCCGCCAGTCCCCCTCATGCCCGCGGCCCTGAGTGTGGCTCTCTCTTGTCCCTTTCACTTCCTCGGTCTTCCTTGTAAGCGCCTGCTGCGGGCCTGTGGGATGGAAGAAGGAAAAACCCCTGACGTCGGCCCTCACCAGCTGCTCGGGACCCACGTGGTTGGCCCCGTGTGACACCTTAAAATCGGTTACTACTCGCTGATTTATTTTACCCCTTCCATGGCAGGTATCCCACGCTTGGCCCACGGTGAACAGGTCTTGGAATCCTGGTTTCTTCGGGACGAGCCTTGTTTTTCCTTGGAGTTCAGTTTACATAACTGTCTTCTTATGCACTAGGTTTTTGTGTTCCAACTCTTGCATGTTGAAACCCTAACCACTGACCTGATGGTTTAGGGGGTTCCTGGAGGTGCCTGATGGTGAGAACCTGGTCCCCATGCAGTGGCCGTGCAGGATCCATGAGCGCCCACCCGCCCTCTGTCCCCCAGGAGACACAGAAGAGGACCCCCGCACCCCAGGAGGGCCAGCCCCGCCCGAGGCCAGGCCTGCAGGCACCTCGATCTTGGACTCCCCAGCCCCCAGCACAGTGAGAAGCGAGGGCTCGTCATCTCAGCCACTCGGTCCACGGCGTTCTGTGAGCAGCCCGAGCGGATGAAGACGTCTTGTGACCTCCGGTGGACAAGACTTCGCGACTTCAGCTCTCTAAGGGTCCAGGAAGCGATCACTTTGGAGATTAGACAGCTTTCCTCCGAGGTGGGGAACAAGTGGCATTCTGCATTTCTCAACATCTTCAGAGAAGAGTAAAACTGAAGCAAATGCCACACTGGGAGGTCCTTGGCAAGCCTGCGAAACTGAGTTCCCTACTTGTGAGTGCTGCTTCTGCTCCTTCTGCCAAGGCCCTCCCTAAGCTGTGCTTTCGCGGCTTTTAGAGCTGCTCAGAGGCCGGCCTGCTCAGGCAGGCAGAGGCAAGGCGAGGGAGCTCCGCCTTGCAAGGCTCCTACCGGACTCGGCGGACACTGAGCTCGTCAATTCTTGGGTCTATTTTATTGAGCACTTAAAGATACACTATTTCCTTGACTTTAGACAAGATGGCAGCTAGCTAGACTATCAATCAAATGACAAATTGGGCGAGTGTGAAAAGAAAACAGACGGAGGAAGCAGGAGAGAGAGGGGCTGACTCAGACTCCCCTCCGACGCACTGGAACCTAGGAAGGGAAGTTCCCTCGGGGTAGGCAGCTCCTGTCCTCGCCACCTGAGTGTCAGGAGGAAAGGCCGGGTGGTAGAGCATGTCTCCAGCCCTAACGGTAACGGCTCTGGAAAAGACATTTCCTAGGCAGCTCCTCTAATGTGGCTGGCGATAAATGTAAGTGACATCCAACCCTCTTAATAAAATAAAAAGCTCACAAACATGGAGTCAGCTTTTCTCCGGGGAAATATTAGTTCGGCATTTTGCATGGACTTAATTCTTTGCGACTAGACGTGGGGGACCCAGACTTCTCAGACAACCTGTTATGTGAGAGCCCTGTGCTTGCCAAGCCTGTTTGAACCCCGTGCCTCGTCGTGGGTGTCCCTGCTGTAGCTTTTGGTTTTCAGCCACAATTTTCAATCTTTCGAGAGATTCGGGTAAGCGTTAAGCTCGCATGGGAGAAGCAGCTCTGCAGGGGTCACTGAAGCCGCGGATCGCTGTGGGAAGAAAGGAAGAGGGCCTGCTGCCCCCTCTCTAAGAGGGATTCCATCACATCTTCTGGTCACTTCCCACACTGGCCGGGCAGCCCCAAGCTCCACTTCAGGGAGCCCTGTTCCCTGACTGTTCCCTCGAGGTCCCCTCGGGCAGATTCCCTGCGAACCCCTGGGCCTGGTTACCCTATAGAAATCCACCCACAAATATGAGTCCAAGCAAATTGTTCTTTGCAAGTCATTTCTCATCATCCAGATGTTCAGACACACAGCCCATGATTAGAATGTTCTGGATGCAAGTCCCTGTGAACGATTCTGCGTCTGTAGAGAAGAAGGACTTTACTGAACCTCTCATTTACCCACTGTCTGGATACCCTGAGGACTATCCATGTAGGCTTCACTTTGGTATCCATTGTCATAAACCGACCTAAAAATCTGAGTGTGCACATAGCAGGCCCCTTGTGTACGAATCACTGGCTGATACCTGCTTTACACCCCCTTCCTAAGTGCGGGAAGCTTCCTAAGGGGGTGAAATAGGCATTTACACTAAACCGTCCTGCTGGGTCTGCCAATTCTCAGAGATTTTAAAGTTTATTTATAGTTTTTTATTTAAAAAATATTTATTTGTTGTGATTTTGGGTTGACGGGTCTGGAACTTGAACTGCAGTTGTCCATGTGAGAGTCCAGCACCTTAACCACCACACCACCTGCCAGCCTCATTCTAAGCCATTTTTAAGGAGCTCTCACTGTACCTAGGATGGAAGATCAATCCAAGGCCAATGTAGAGTCCTAACTGAAGGGCTCATGAGACTTACTGGTAATCCCCAATATAGATCTGTAGAGGTCGTAACTGAGTGCTATTCTATTCTTTCTTGTCTTTTTCTTTTTCTTTTCTTTTCTTTTTTTTTTTTTTTTTGGAGAGGTTTTTGCTATAGGGAGCATGTGCTCTCGAAAAAGACAGAGAGAGACAGACAGACAGAAAGCAAGAAATCAGCCCTCGTGGGGATGGCCACACCACAATCCCTTTTCCTCCATTTTCCTCTCGGGATCTTGGGCACGCACGCACACGCACCTGGAGTGAGTTTAAGCCACCGGGTCTAGTACTCAAACTGTGATCGACTACATGGGAGTCCTGCAACATAGTCATTACACCGAGTGTGTGCACCTGCCAGAGAGAGACAGTGAGAGACAGTGAGATGGAAAGTGACAAATCACCTCCCCACGGGGGTGGTGGGGGAATGGCCACTCAATCCCTTCTTCTCCATTCCCCTCCTGGGATCTTGGGCACGCATATACACACACCCGGCATGATTTTCAAGCCACCAGTCACATGACTCAAGCCATGGTTGGCCACGTGGTAGTCCAGACCCTTAACCACCATGCCCCCTGCTGGCCCCTCGTGTGCTATACTTCAAGGTAAAGTGTGCAAGGTTAACTCCCTAAGCCAGAGTCTTACAACAGCGTAAATACTTCTGAAGAATTTCACCCTCTGTTGGGAAATCCCTAATCATAATTTCAGCAGTGAGTGCATTTCTAATATTATTTGTTAATCCTCAGAGCTATGGTGTGGACTGGCTGAATAAAGATACCCAAGCCCTTGTACTGACCACTCAGGTTGGTCCTCCCGATTCTACGTTGACCCATTCTCCTCTCGGACCACTCATCTCTGTCTCAGGTGTCTGCCAGTGAAAATAACCCGGGCACATAAAGGAAGCTTGTCTGCCGGTCTAGGCAAAGAGGACTGAGGCGAACTTTTCCGAGCTGGAATCCCACGGAATTATTGAGAAACCTGCACTCTCCATAGCTTTTCTAATCGTGAGGCAGTTCAGGGAGTTCATGGCCTCTAGACAATCTATGTAACTTACAGATTCATTCCTCCAAATGGGAACACTCCATATCAGCAGAAAATGATCATTGTTCTCCAACTTAAAATCCTGTTTGGAGTGTGAAGGATGTAAAATATTGATAAATATTGATACATTTTATAATGATTTTCTACATCTCAGCCTCCTTAAATCACTCAAAGAGTAGACCTGTAACTGTCTTTGTTGCTTTATTTTACAGAAGGAAATCATATCATCTCTTATTAGAGACTTGGTCAAAGAACCATATTTAAGTTCCCCCCTTGGTCTCCATAAAAATTTAAATCAATTTCCTGTGTGAACTGCATCTGCAGAGAAATACAAAAGTTTAAAAGTTTTCAAAAAGGATTTAATTGTGTCCATTACACTACACTTAACTAAACCAGAATGTGGCTCAATCTATTTTGAAAGAATTTTCAGCTGTAAAGGTTAAGACAAAAAGAAGCCTCTAGTTAACCTTCAATTAACCATAGCTGCCTGGAACTTCCTATTAATCAAGATTTTACTTCTTCTTGCATTCTTTTTATGACATTCAATTTTATTTGGTTTCTTCAACATATTTCTCAGAGGTGAAATAGCTTTATTTTATGGATGAAAATCAAATCAAAATGTGGAAGGCTTACTGTGTGACCTTCATAAAGTCATCTCCCTGAGGTTCTTTTCTTATTTTAAGCATGACAATAATGAGGCCCACTCTGCTGCGCTGTGTAAGGATGGAATGAAATCATGCAGAGGCAGGGAGTGTTGAGAAGACTCGAGTCTGGAGAAGCCCCAGTTTCCACCATGGGTGATTTTAAAAAGGATTCTTCTGATTGCAGTAAAATATGCATAACATGAAATCTCTCATCCCAACTATTCTGAGTCCAGGCCAAGTTTAAACGCACGGTCATGGCGGCAGATTCACATCCTGTGTGGGCACTGTCGCCATCAAACCCAGAACTCTCGGCCTGCAGGACTGAAGCTCAGTACCCGTCCAGCGATGCTCCCCGCTCCTTCCCACCACGGCCCCTGGAGACTGCCTTTCTGGTTCCCATCCCTAGGGATCTGACGATGCGGTACCTCAGGTGAGTGGAGCCATACGCCTGCGCTTTGTGACAGCACATTTCACGGAGTGTCATGTCCTCGAGGTGTCCCTGCAGTAGCACTCTCAGAATCGCCGTCCTTTCTCAGTGGGAAGAATATCTTATGTATGCATGGGTCACTTCAGCTTTCTTCATTCCTCTGGAAATATACCCTTCCTCAAGTGACTTTTTAGACATGGGACACTTCACAGCTTCACGTGGATCCCTGCGCCGGGCCACATCCGTCTCGGTTCTGTCCTGCCTGGGCATGCGTGCTGCTGGGCCGGTGTTCCAGACAGGTCTGAGAGCACCGGTCGGGCACTTTGTCCAGCTACAAAGGTGATGAACGTTACTTGGGTGACCGGTATTTTTAAAAAGATATGGCATAGAAGAAAATACAGTGAGTATAAATTATAATAAGGAAATGTATTTTAAAAACTTGGTTTTATATATGTGTGTTTGTGGGGGAGAGGGCAGTGTGGACTGTCAGGACATACTCACAGTTTTTAATCAGAACATGCCACTCGGTAACACAGCAGGGATGTACCTGGACCCACATGGACGGGTCATGGGTTCACTTCCCTGGTCATCCCTGAGCACGCTGGGCATGCCTGCCTGCCCTTGGCCCCGACAGGCTGAGACTGTGGGGAACTGCGGTGTGGGAGCCGGTCGGAGGGACCTCTCTATTTTTCCCTTCTCTCTCCCTCACTTTCTCATGAAAATAATAATAGTAATCCCCACCAAAATGTACAGAAGCCACCTGTCCAAAGAACCAGTGTACATAATCTGATTAACAAGTAGGAGAAGCAGCGTAACATTTCAGTCTGAAGCCTGCTGCGGGAGTACACCTCCCCTGCCCGTACTCCGAAGATGCTGAACGTGAGGCTGAGAACAGCCTTCTGGGAGCGGAGGCGAACCTACGCTTGGCCGTGGAGGCCTGAGCGTGGCTGACAAAGGCGCCATCTTCCTAGCCCTGGGTGGGGAGTTATGGGTGGCACCGGCGTCCCTCTGCTGCCCCGGGCTTCTACGCCCAGCAGCAGATCGAAAACTGTGACCAAGAGGTGCGAATGCCACCAGCCACCCAGGACTCGTTCCAGCTCAGTAAACAGACCTCCAGAATCAGAATTAATCCCCCCTTGGCATGTTCCTCAACCATGTGTGGTGCCCTCTACGACTGTATCGAAAATATACAGGATGGATTTACCGGAGACAATAGGATTTTACTCGGTATGTTTTCTGAAATAAGAGCACACGATATGTATCGGGAAACTGGGCAATTACATAGTAATATAAGTGTTCATGAACTGTTACTTGATTCTGCCAGACTTTATAAAAAATATATGATTAACAGATGTAAATGTTTACCTTCTGTCATACGGAATACAATTTTTCATCTGCCTGCTACAGCAGTGTGGAGCTCCTGTTCTTCCTCGGGACTGCTACTTTCAGAATGCCTGGGGCTCTACCTAATCTGCGAGTTTTCTGACGCTGGCCTGGCATTACAAGGATGTAGCTCAGCCAGAAGCTGGATCCCCCATGGCCAACGGCCGGTTCAAGTCCCGGACCAGTGGCTTGAGAACGTTGGTGCGTGTGGGTGCCTGAAGCCCTGCGAGGAGAAGGGAAGAGAAGGGGCTGTGGCGTGGCCATCCCCGGGGGTGCTTTCTCCCTTTCCTTCTCTCTGTCTCTCTCTGATGAGTACACACGCTCTACAGCAGATGAAAAACAAACATGAAAATAAAAACAAACAGAAGAAAAGAAAGACGAAACAAAGAACAGCGTTCCCGAATTACTGAAGGGTGTGTTTGTTCTTATTCCCAGCGAAGACGTAGGAAGGCACGCCGACGACACACTTCCTACATGCGTATTAATGTGTGCGTCCCGGCATCTCGCCGAATTAGCTCGTAAACTTCATAATCAGTCGAGACACGGTGAGCCGTTCAGCATGCACTGAGGACTGGATTCGGAACTGGGCCATTTACTGCTTCCTGAGGCTAAGTCGTGTGTCCTCCCTGGCGCTCAGCGTGGTGTGGCATTTTGCAGACGAGAAGCCCGCGCCGCATCGCAGGCCCCAGGCCTACACGTGGGTGGGAGCCCACTTCCCCGAGCGCCTCCAGGCCCAGGAGTTACCCGCTAGCCTGTGCCTCCCCCACCCTTATTCCGTTCGTTAAGTCTCTTGAGCTTCAAAATGCACATTTGTGACCGAACAATTGAGCCCTGACTAAGAAATTGCCCACAATAACCGCAAACTCCCCAATCACATTACAGAGGAGCGACGCCGTGGCTCCCTCCCACTCTGCAGACGTGATTTGAGCAGGAGTTTCCAGACCTGGACGAAGCTCAGAATGCCGCCAGAGCTTGGGAAGTTCTGATCGGCAGCTCATCCTAACGAGGGTGCCCAGACCTTGGGGCCCAGGCCAAGCGCGGGACTAGGCCTTGGATTCCCACCTGCGGGAGACAGCGAGATGGAGCACTGGAAAAGCCTGAGGACTCTGAAGAAGCCCGAGGCTCTGACAGGCCCTCCTCTAAACACTCTTTATCAACTCAGCATCAACGCCATGCCTGGCCTGGCCAGGGCCCGGGCTTCTCTGCAGGTGCCCGCCCGCACACCTTCCAGGCATGGGGTGTACTTCCTTTCTGTTAAAAATCCTCACTTTCCTATTAAAACATCCCTTTTCCTACTTAAGGAAAACACACACACACACAGAAAAGCAGATTCCTGGGCATCATTCAGACTTCTATCTGCCCAGGAATCTCCATTAAGTTTATTTAATCATTTCTCTCATGCTGGAGAGAGGAGGGGAGAGAGAAAGACAGCCACCCCCACCGGGTCTCACACCTCGATTGCTCCTGCCATCTCTGCCCGTGTGGATGTCGGCTGTGCACACGAGGATCTGGGGTCGAAGCTGCTCCCCTGCTCCTAGCCTGGGCTGGCACTGAGTTCCCTGAACAGTGACGGCTGACTTTAATGCTCAGTTCAGTTGGAACGGCTGCGGCAGGCAATTCTTTACGCGACCCTCGGTGGAGAGCCAATTAGGGAAATCAAATAAAAGAGAGTACCTGCTTTATTTACACAAGACTCCTCGATTCTGAAGAAACCGCAATTTTATGTAGGTAGGCCTTTATACAAATCGGGTGACTTTTTTCAGGGAAAAGAAAATATAATTATGAAGACAAAATTAGTTTTTAAAAATGAATATTTATTAAGAATAAGAAAAGTAATCACAACAAATTATACATGTTAAAGAAGCTTAAACCTACCACAAACATCATTATTAATTAACTGCCTAATATCCCACTCTGCACAATACCCTAGCAACCACTGATATCAGTTGATAAATTTATCTTCCTCATTCTTTTTTGTTGTTTTTTGTTTGTTTGTTTGTTTAGTTTTAGAAATTTTTGCCCTAGGGAGTGTGAGCTTGCCGGAGAGACAGAGACAGGCAAAAGGACATCCCCAGGGGATGGCCACACCACAATCCCTTCTCCTCCAGTCTCTTGGGATTTGGGGCACCCGGCGCAACTTCTGAGGGAGTCCACACCTTCACTCCACCACCTGCTAGCCCTCCCGTTCTTTCTAAATAAAAGCATGTCCGTTGAGTGGATATGGTGCAGTTTATTAACCCTCTGTTATGGGTTGGCATTTAAGTTGCTTCCAGTATGCTGCAGTGACAATGAGTGACCCTCTGTGTAGCTATTGTCATATTATTGAAGAGTCTATTGGGAACCAGCAGTTAGCATAATGGCTATGTCGCTGGACTCCCACGTAGTCGACCGCGGTTCGTGTCCCGGACCCGGTGGCTTAAAACTCATGCCGGGCGCGTGTGCATGCGTGCCCAAGATCCCGAGAGGAGAATGGAGGACAAGGGATTGCGGCGTGGCCATCCCCCTTGGGGGGTGATTTCTGGCTGCCTGTCTGTCTCTGTCTGTCTGGCGAGCGCACGCGCCCTATAGCGAAAACCTCTCAAAAAAAAAAAAAAAAAAAAGAGTCTATTTAGGAAAATTCCGTACGAGCGGGGTCGTTGGGTTAAAACGTAAGCAGAGGCTCCTTTAGATGCCGTTGTACCTCACCCTGCACGGTGGTGCCGGGCCCTTTCTCACCAGCTGGTATTCTTGTCCGCATAGCCTTGCCGCAAAACGTCATCATTCTTCCTAGCTTTTACCAGTCTGTTAGCCAGACACAGCATGTTCGTGTTGTTCTAATTTTCATACTCATTTTTTATATCATGTGTTTAAAGGTTACTCTGTATCTTCCTTGTAAAATGATAAAATACCATTTAAATACAGAACTGAAATATGCTGCGTTTTCCCCAGGTGTGATACACATGCTGTAAAGCTGTTTCTTATTTCTACCTCCAGAGCATGCATTTCACAGTTACTGTAAATAGTACGATTATGTAATTAAGCTGTGAATAATAGCGCGTAACATTGTACCGAATTACGCACCTTAAAAGTGTACATTTTAACTTCTATGTAATTCACAAAGCCAGTCCTAGAGGAGAGGAATAATCAAGCTGTTGTATCAACAGACACTGGTGATTGCGGGTGAAGAGGGCTGCTAAGCAGTGGACCCCGGAGGACGTGCGACATTGTTTCTTTCCTCACATGACCGGCTGGGCCGTTCCAGCCCATGGCCCTTAGAAACAGTCTCCGGCCTTCCACCTAAGACCGTGCTGTAGGCCTCGAACCCTGCGCTAACACTGCTCTGCTTTTCCGTATCGGGGTTTACTTGTCCTTATCTGAGACTCCACTGTTGCTACTTGTTCAAACGTTCGTTCCTAGCGGTTTCCAGTGACAGGCCACGGGCAGGCTGGGCTGCGTTTTGCAGTGTGAGCTCTGTCAACAACCCGAGTGTTTTCAGTCACACGCACCACATTGGCACAAACGGACCAAGGAAGATTGGGTATGAGACATGTGAGTAAAAATATTAGTCTTTATTTTATTATTTTTTGAGGGATTTTTCTATAGGGAACGTGTGGTCTCGGAGAGACAGGGAGACAGAAAGCGAGAAATCACTCCCCAGGGGGATGGCCCTGCGGCAGTACCTTCTCCATTCTCCTCTTGGGATTTCGGTGATGCACACACGTGCCCGGGGTGAGATTTTAAGCTGCCGGGTCTGGAACTCGAACTGCGGTCGACTACGTGGAGTCCAGTGACCCAACCGCTACGTCACCCGTTGGCCCCAAAATATTAGTCTCTAACCTTGCGATGGGAAGGCAGCTTTGTCGTCTCTCCTCCAGCTGAAGGAATCGTGGTGCCTGCCAGAACTTCCGACACGGTTTGTCCAGTCGAAAATCATGATAAATCATTTGACTCAAAAGGTTTCTCTAGAAAATATGCAGACCTAGTAAAGACATGCTGGTGCTTTCTAGGGTAGTTTCCTGATGAATGTGGCGAAGCTCCCAGGTTCTTTTTCAGTCAGTTCGCTGCTCGTAGGAGAGCAATCTGTGCTAGCAGGCGGGCTGGCTGCACTTGTCCCGAGTTGGGAGACTGACACAGGTTATTCATTATTTGTAATCTGCTATAGAGTGCACGTGCTCACGGGGATCTGGGCACACACAAACACGCCTGGCATTTTTTCAAGCCGTTGGATCTTGGATTCAAATTGCAGTCAGCCATGTGGGGTCCGGCTGCCTTAGTCACCATGCGACCTGGCAGGCCGAAGCAATTAAAATCTTCATTTAGTAAAGAAATCATTTGACCCATTCAAATTTTGTATTGGATGGTATGTATTTGATTCGTAATTTTTAAATTAAAAAATAAAGGTTTTGAAATGTTCTGATTAAGAAAATGGTATATAGTTTATGTTTATCAGAAGCCTCTAATTTTATCATTTCCAATTTTTAAAATATTAACCAATCAGGTCAGACCCTGGCGGGTGGTTATAGGAGCCGACTTCCACGAGACCAGCTTGGTAATTTGAGTCCTGGACCTGGGGCTTGAAAAACACCCTGGGCATGTGTGTGTGTGTACGTGTGTGCATGCGTGTGTGTGCATGTGTGTGTGTGCATGCATGCGTGTGTGTGCATGTGCGTGTGTGTGCGTGTGCCCCAAACCCTGAAGGAAGCAGAGGTGGAGGAGGAGCGGCTTCTCTTGCTCTCTCTGGGAGTGCGTGAGCCCCTGGCAAACTAAGAGGGTTAGGGGGGTACCTTCTGTGCTCCACGTATTCCTCCTACAGGCCTCCCCCGGGTGCAGGGTGTCGTCTGCTTCAATCGAGATTTCACACAGCAATTCACACTGACATGAAGGGTTAGAGAATAATCGTGTGCTTTCATTTACAGAATGTGAGGGACCGAAAGGCGGAGCAGCAATAAAGCTGAGCCTGCATAGGAGGGCTGCCGGACCTCGCAGGGCTGTCCCCAGAGAGTGCTGAGCACGTGGGGGGCTGCAGGACCTCACGGGGTTGTCCCCAGGTGTGCTGGGCATGTGGGGGGTGCAGGACCCCAAAGGGCTGTCCCCGGGTGTGTGAGCATACGCTGTGATGGGGGTGGGGGCTGGTGCTGAATTGTTGTCGAGGTGCTCTTTCTGTTGCTGTCACTCAGAATCAGTAGATATATATTTTTATGAAAGTGCAGGGCGTGTGAATATATATTCTTCAAAGTTAAAATTAAAGCAAATGTAAAAAATTGAAATTTGAAAGAACTTTTATGTTTTCAAAAATATTTTAAGTCTGTATTAAGTTCAAGTCAAAATATAAATCAAAAATGTTTCAGTTTATGTCTTCCTTCTTTGACAGAGAGAGACAGAGAGCAGGCACCCTAATGGCGCCCTAGTGCCATGAGCACCCTGCTTCCAGCCAGCCCAGGTCCTGGACACGTGCCTGCCTGTGTTCCAGGAGGCCTCTGGGTGACAGCCTGGAAACTCCCCACCTGGGACTGCCTCAGAGGACACGGCATTCCCCCTGCACCGCCACGGGTGCCCTAGAGTTTAATACACACTGGAGTTTGGGACCCGCATGTGGTACAATGCTTACAACTCCGGATTCCCATGTAGCTGATTGCAGTTCAAGTCCTGGGCCTGGTGGTTTCAAACTCACATGGGGTGCATATGCGTGCGTGCCCAAAATCCTGAGAGGAGAACGGAGGAGAAGGGGTTACAACGTGGCCATCCCCTCAGAGAGCGATTTGCTACTTTCTGTCTCTCTCTGTCTCTCTGGCAAGCGCACATGCCCTATAGCAAAAACTCTCTCTAAAAAAATCACATGTATATACATATACACACACGCAACTTCGCAGTTCTACAATATTTGCCGAAAGAATTAGACCCCTTATTTCCGTATGCACACACATGCAAATGAGGAGGAATGCAGACTCCCACCGTGTGTGTCTCCCAGCCACCCGGTACCTGCCGCAGTACCACGACAGAAACCCATGCCGAGCGCAGACTCGGAAACATGGGCGCTGGCGCTTCTCGGGAACTCTGTCTCCTTGTGCGAAAAAGTACTGCCTCCTCCTGCTCTGAGAGGGAGGAGGGGCCGGCGACCCCCAGCACTGTGACGTTGTCCTGTTGTCCTCGTCTGGCGACTTTCCTTCATTTGTTTCCCAGAAGGTGCACGGGCACACCAGAAGGAGCGGGAGGGTGAGAAAGCCCCCGCCCTGGGAGTGGCGTGACCGCCGCCCAGCTCTCCTCTCCTCTGGACTTTGGGTCTGCACTCACACCTCCTGAATTTTCCGGTCAAGGGTCCAGAACTCACACCTTGCAGCTCGGCCTCAGCTCCAGCGGCCTAACCGCCTGCCATGAGCCGGCTCCCCTCGATGGTGTTCCTGTCGCAGATGCTTGTTCATTAGCTGAGAGCATGGGGGGAGAGGTCGCACCTAACAGGGCTGCTGTCCCACTGCTTCACGCGGGAGCTGAATCTGTATCTCACCGGCTAACCTGAGCTGCTTTCCTGTCCTTGATCCAAACAGTGTATCAGTTAGGTCATTCACTTGGGAGGGAAAGCGAGTATAGCTATGTATTGATACTTCCTCTCTTTCAAAATTCCCTGGCCCTTTAAATGAAAAATGAACCACTTTATTCTTTTAATGAACTCTAAAGAGAGAAAAATTAAAAATTGAAACGCCTTCTTCACATAAGATATATTCAGGTCAACAGCCTAAAAAGAAAGATTAAAGCCAGTCAAGTACTCTCCCAGGTACTTTGCACGTTGTGTTCATTGGTTTGGGTTAAAAACCTAGCTGGGGTTCACTTCTCTCAAATCTTTCTCTTCTGCCTACAACTTCAAAGGCTTAATCAAACAATTCCCACTTTTAGGGATATTTACCACTGAGTCAGTGCAAAGAAGAGGCTGGTCCTAACTGGGAATCAGACCCCCAGAAGATCTGCCAACTCCACGTCCCCTGGTCTGTGGACGCACTGGGTGGTTCGGATGCCAATACGTACAATTACTTACAATTTCTGATGATGCGACCAGGATTTGGCATGATGGTTATGTTGCTGGACCTCCACATGACAGTTCAAGTCCCAGACTCGTCTTGAAAATCACATCGGTGTGTGTGCACGTCCAAGATCCTGATGGTGTTTCTAATTTGAGAAAGTTAAGAATAATTACTTAGAACCCAGATGTGCACCAAACATCAGTGTCCACATCCTCAGGTCGCTGCCAACACACGGCGAGCTCACGTTACTGTCACCCTGGAAGACGGGTCTGGAGAACTGAAGCAGAGGCAGGTCACGGCTGCTCGTCTGCTCCACAGGCCAGCAGACCCTCCCAACCCGGGCTGGGTCATTGTGGAGTCCCTCCTGGTTCCCAAAGTCCAGGGCAAGGCCCTTTATTGTAAAGACTGGAAGATCATAGTTAGGCTCTCTGCCTGTCACCCACATGAGATGTCAGGAGGCGCAGTCCAGACTCCTGGCTGGGACCACTGAGTTCCCTCCAAACTGACCCTCAGAAACGCCAGCAGGACCGATCGCAGCAGGCCACGCACCCGAGCGGCTGTTTCAGCAGATCGCAGGGAAGGGAACAGGACACTGCGTCTGCAGTGAGAAGACTCCAACCCGGTTCCGCCTCTGCGCTTAGCCAGGCGCTGAAGTCGAGTCATCCCCGCACCGAGCCTTGGTTCCCCCGTAGGACAGAAGCCAGAGCTGCGGGCCCAGCTGTCAGGCCGACTGTGAAAGGTGCGACCGTGGACGGAAGAACGCTCCACAGTTTCCAGAAACGAAATGGCCACGTGGCACGAGCGGGGCCGCACGGAGCCAGGACGGTCCCTGCGGTTTCCGTGTGGGCTCCGTGACCGCAGCCGGGCCATCTTACTCGGGGTGCGGACTGGAGGAGGGACAGTGAAATACCGCGATCGGAGTGGACGTGGCAGGCAGATCCTGACAGACCATTAAAAGGAAGCGTTAACAGAATCGAAGTTTCAATGCAAGCGCGGTTCGGGCCTGGCCCTTTCCAGCTGACACGCTGGCGTTCTGCCTGAAGAGTGTTTGTCACTTCGCTAGGACAGAGCTGACGAAGCGTGGGGCAGCCAGGCCCGCTGAGGCCGGCCCTGCTTTCTGCCGGCAGCTCCGGAATCAAGGAGAGAACAGCAGAAACGCCCCCGAACTGCCTGGGGTTTTCCTTCCTCTCTGGAAGGTCCCTGAGGGCAGGGCTGTGCGTTCCGTGCAGAGTGGGGCTGCGAGTCAGGGTACCCGGCAATACCCGCGCATTCCTCTCTGAGCCACTGCTCCTCTTCAGACGCCAGGACTGCTGATTCTTCCAGGCCCACGCGGGAGGCCCGTGCACAGGCTGCAGGGGAGGACGGCCGGCCGCGTCCGTGGCGGCGTCTGAGGACAGTGGCAGCTCGAGGTACACAGGCCTGCAGCGACGGCCGGTGAGCACAGGAGGGGAGCGCGTGCGCCTTGCTCCACGCCGTGTGCACGGAAGGAGAGTCCCGGCGAGGGACGCCAAAGCCCGGCACCCCGTCAGCCAAATGCGGAAAAACAGTTTGCTTTACGAACCAGGTGATAGAAACCAGGTGTTTGCGAGCCGCAGTTCATTCGCAAAGTTAACTAGAATTCATTATACTTTACAAAGAAACATTTTAAAAATATATTAACTTAATATTTTTACAATTGTATCCTTTCAACTCATTTTTGACTTCCAAATTATGCAACTTGTTATTTTATTTGCTTCCAAAATATTCGCAATTACTTACACTTTTTAAAAAATCTATAATTGTTTTCAAAGTCACTATTTTGGCCTCCAGTGGTATGTCTCATAAATTAGTATATCTTCCTTCCAGCTTTGCTTTTTTCTGTTTCGATGATAACTATGTTAACCTTTTTGCCCTTTTCTTATTTAATGCTCTGCGTTATTTAGTAAGAGGCTTTGATTTTGCAGGTTTGATTTGGCTTTTTATTAAGTGTGAAAAATTCTGCCTCTCATAAGGGGGGGGGGTTAGCCTACTCACAATTACTATTGTATTTGGTCTTAATCAGATCTTTTCAAATGTGAACATAATTTGCATCCTTTATTGTTTTCTTTTAACACATAGATTGTATTTTGTATATTTTTAATTTTTTCTCATTTTCACTCGTAAGCTCTATATTTTACAACTCTGATAAAGTCGCCTTTGGTTATTGCAAATACACTGTATTTCCATAATCATCAAACTTACAATTAAATGATACATTTTAAAACTTCTGTAATTAGAACTAGGATCCTACCCTAATTCGGATTCTCACCCGTTTCTCTCCCATGGGTCCCCGGAGTTACTTTTGTAACTCAGTATCTGTTTATGTAATTAGGACTCATAATTATCATCAGCATATCGCCCGTATTGCCTTTTATTTTTAGGAAATCCCTGGGTATTTATAACACCATGTATTAACATGTAATTACATTGACCGTCTGTGAATAAACTGGGACACACCTTCAAGATCTTCCTTTTGCTAGTAGTGAGGGGCACTTGCCCAACAAACGCAGAGAGCCAGAGAGATGGAGGAGAAGCGCCCGAGGGGAACTCTCGCTGCAATCCCTCCCCACCTCGCTCTCCCTTTCAGATTTTGGGCACACACGTTGCGTCCAGTGCAGTTTCTCAAGCTGCCGGGTCCAAGACACGCACCCACGCTCAGACAGACGTGGGATCTGGATGCCCCAACCACCAGACCGCAGACCCCACCCCGAGAAAGTGTTTGGTGAGGCGCAGGCGGGTGATCCATCTGCAGTCTGTGAGGCAGTGAAGCACGGGGTCTGAGCATGCGGACCACAGCTAAGAACTGAGGGGCAGAGCAACAGGCTGAGAGCAGGTTCCTTGAGACCAGAGAGACGCAGTGGGCCAGGAGGGCGGCCAGCAAGCCCAGGTTTGCGGAGAGGCATTCTCCAGACCGACGGGCCAGTGCCGGACGAAGTCAGAGGAATTATCGCCTTCCCAGGGTCCCCTTTTTATCTTGTTATCAATCCCTCATTCAGTCAAAATATGTGTCCCAAGGTCTCCTCCACCTTGCTACCTTTCTTTTTTAGTAATTATTATTTAATTTTATTTATCTCTTTTTAAAAATTCGGTATAGGGCATGCACACTTTTCCCGTTTTACTTGGAGAATTTGGTGAGTGTCACACAGTAAGCCATTCTTTGAGTCCTTAACCCTTTGTGTTCCTGGCATTCCAACCAACACCAAGCATTAATTTGTACATCTGAGAGTGCGTCTGTATTGCTTTAACTCATGGAGAGGAACAATTGCATGTGAAACATTTTGCAGACAGTTTTCCCTCTTAAAATGTATTATGTAGGGGCCAGCAGGCGGTGTGGTGGTTGGGACGCTGGACTTCCATGTGGCTGGCTGCCGTTTGAGTCCTGGACCTGGTAGATTGTTTTCTCACTTTCTCTCTCTCTGTCTCTCTCTGGTGAGCACCCATGCCCTATGGCAAATTTAAAAATAACAATAATAATAAATAAAATTAAATAAATAATTCTTGAGAAAATGTAATATGTATAACTTTATGTTATGCATTTATTTTGGTTAATATAAATGTGAAGCTTTGTTCTTGCTTTTATTATTTTAAATGATAAACAGTTTTAAACACATTTTTTCTCTTACTGTTTACTTATTCAATAAATATTTATTGAGTGGCTAGTATGTGCCAGACTGTAATCCTGCCACCAAATAAATGACAACAATAAAATAAGCAGACATTTCTGCTTTCCTGAGCTTATATTTTTTCTCTTAAATATTTGCATAATTTAAAATTTTATTATATATATATTTTCTTGAACTTGTCTTGTTTGAGCTATCTTCCCATAAATTTTCCTTAGAATAAGACAGTCAGTTTTATTTTAATGGCAAAAGCAAATGTTTTTTCAGCTTCTGACAGTTCTATTTATGCCTCAATTTTTCAAATTTCCTCCCCCTGAGACACTGTGATTCTTAGTTATAGCTTCACTTTACATATCATCTTTCTCTTGTAAAGTCTTACAAACTTTTTTTTAGATGTTTTTGCCATAAGGTGCATGCACTCACCAGAGAGAGAGAGGGAAAGGAAAAGTGAGGACTCAGCTCCCCACCCGCGAAGGGGGCTTGGCTATGCCTCCAATCCCTCTCCCCCATTACCCTTTAGGAATTGGCACGCATACACCCACGCAGTGTGATTTCCAGGCTGCTGATTCCAGGATTCGAACTCAATGGGGGACCAGTACCTTAACCACCATGCTCCCTGCTGGCCCCAGTTTTGTAAACTTTTAATTTGTTTGTGTATTCCGGGAGAGTTCTAAAAACCAGTTACTCACATAATTAGGTTTCCAAGCCTTGATTGTCCTATTCAGTGTTTCATCTTCAGCTTTTACTTCTGTTGTAATATTTACTTCATTGCAATTCTTCATTTTCACGTTGAGCCCTCTTTACACCTTTTTTTATTTTTATCTTTTTTTTTTTTTTTTGGCTGAATTACTAACCTCTTCTATGTCTTTACATTTTGGTACTGTACTAAAAATACCTTTAATAGAGTGTTGCTATGAAAACGTACACCCTGATGAATTTTCACGGTCTATGCCTACCTCGTAAGCAGCCCCAACAATAAAAATGTAAAATACTACCAGCTCCCAATGTCCCTCGTGTTCTTATCCAGCCTCCTCCCTAACAGTCATTTCATATTTCTATATCATAATCCTTTTTCTCATCATTTCTTCTTCTGTCTAAAATCAGTGGCATGTCTTCTCGTATCAGGGAGAGGCAGAATAGTCTAATATTTTCTGCAGGGTCCTGCAGCAGCTTACCTTCAGAGACAAGCTCTTTTACTAAATTTTCATGGTGCTTCCTTCTTCCTTTCCTTTACTGTTTTATCATAGACTCGTTCCCCGCTTTTTTGCTTTGGAGAAAATGAGGAATCATCTATTCAAATTCAGTTTGCTAAGATATGTTATGTCGAATCGACTTCTCAGGTCTTCAGTGGATTATCAATAGAAGACATCTTTCTTTTTAAAATTCATTATTTAATTTTTTATATCTTTATTATTTATTTTTTCAATTTGACTGGAGAGAAACACGGAGGGAGGAAAAGTGAGAAAGCAAATCACCAGGTCTGGGACTCAAACCATGGTTGGCCACGTGGGAGTCCAGCACCTCAGCCATCATGCCACCTGCCGGTCTGCTGTTATTCTACCCTACAGTGGAAAGATTCCCCCTACCTCTGCCACCTCTTTCTGTGGAATTACACATTAACTCGAAATGAGAATTTCTTATTTGCGCCCGGCTAGAGTTCAGTTTTTAAAAATCTTACTTGCTGTGCTTCGCTCCTTCGGTCCACACCCAACATGGTATACTCGGCCCCTTCTGTCTGCATGTCCTGTCTCCCCCACTTGTCGGCTCTTCTCCAATAATTGGCAGTCGTGAAATGATTACAGAAATGCAGAGACACTGCCATGATGGTGCTCTGGCCACCCTCCACCGCGGTCTCCACCCAGAGAGACACTGCTGTGACGGTGCTCTGGCCACCCTCCGCCGCGGTCTCCACCCCGAGAGACACTGGCGTGACGGTGCTCCCCAAGTGCAGCCCCCCTCCAGAAGCTGCAGCGTTCACCTGGAGCTCGGCCACCCTCCGCCGCGGTCTCCACCCAGAGAGACACTGCCATGATGGTGCTCTGGCCACCCTCCGCCGCGGTCTCCACCCAGAGAGACACTAGCTCATCGGAATCACCCAAGTGCAGCCCCCCTCCAGAAGCTGCAGCGTTCACCTGGAGCTCTTCTGAATGCTCAGGTCTCAGCCCCGACCCACTGAGCAGGCACTGTGCTCCCACAAGACTTCTGGGATTCCTATGCACAGCAGTTTGACAAGCGCAGAGCTAAGGGTCTTTTTGGAAACTGCCAATGGTGGACCTTACCCTCAGAAATGCCGACTGGGCTTCTCCAGGGGAGCCTGTGTGTGTCGGTGCCGCGCAGCTGCACACACGATCACAAACACGGTGCTTCAGACTGGAGTTGATCGCCTCGTGGTTTTACGGGCCTGGAGTCCAGTGGGCTTCTCTGCCCTGCGTCCACAAGGCTGGTCTGAGGTCGGTGGGGCTGTGCTCCTCCCTGGGGCTCTCAGGTGGACTGGGCTCATTCAGGATGTGGTGGGACCAGCGTCCTTGCAGCGGTAGGACTGAAGGCCCATGCCGTGGCTGGCCTGGCCGGGAGCACTCTGGGACCGCGGCCTTACCACGGCCAGGAAAGCCAGCAGTGCTGGGCAGAGTCCTCCCCCTGCCCAGAACCCTCTGACGGCTCCGTCCACTGCGTTGCCCCGCCCTCTCTCCCACCTCATTAGCTCTGACACTAGCGTGTCTCTCTTCTGCTTTCCAGCACCCGTGTAATCGTTAGGTTGTCAGAAACTCGTGACTGTTTTCCTGGTTTTCAATGCAGAAATGCAGCATGACTCCCCACCTAACACTGGCACGCCTGAAGTCTAAGTTCGCCCGCCCACCTCAGACTCGCTGGCGAGGAGCTGCCTTAACCAACCTATAAAGTCTGTCAGAGCTGCGTCCAGGTTAGCGCTTGGTCAGGTAACCAGGCGTGGCGATGCTGGGGGACACACCCTTAGAGTCTACCTCCGTGAGGCCTCCCCAGGGACTCCCCGTGGCCAGGACCGAGAGACTCCAAGAGAGGATGCAGGTGTTTCCATGAGAAAGAGAGGGTCCATCCATCTTCTCCTGGGAGTGAGCGCTGTCTTAGGAAGTCCAACGGCCACGACACACAAGTACACGTTTAAGACAGAACACACACGGCGCGTTTTATATGTAATATGTATTTTACGTTTAATTCATGTAATTTATTGTACACATACGTAAGATGCTACCTTTTCTTTTCTTGTCAGTTAACACTTGCTTGTTCTTGGAAGGAATGTCTGTAAGTGATTGCATTTGAACACCATCACAATCTGTGCGTGTGTGTGCGTGTGTGTGCGTGTGTGCAAACATGCATGTGTGTACCTTGACAAAGCTGGGAACTGGCGGAGACAACGATCAGGCTAGCCCAGTGCCACATTAAGCCAGAGGCCTCCACACTTATTGAAGCTGACATTTAATTACTCTAATTTTGATTTCCCATTTGTCAACAACAAAAAAAAAAGAGAGAGAGAGAGAGAGAGAAGGAAAGGAAGAAAAGCAGGGCTTAAAGAATCTTATATATTTCTTTATATATAAATTATACATATATTTTACATATATTTCTTCTATGTAAAATACATGCTCTGGTCTAAACCATGCACATTTAGCAGAGCTGGGTGGATTTCTGTGAGGCGAGGGGGTGCCTGAGAGGCGGCAGGGCCTGCGTACGTTGTCAGCAGTGACTGGCAGAGAAAGCGTGGGTCTGAGCCACTGCAGAGGTTCAGGGATCCCCATTCCGTACCTTACACTGCAGTCGGGAGTAGCCGATTCCCAGTCCTAGAGACAGATTTCAACACAGCGACACAAGACTTTGCTTCCTAGGATGCCGGATAGAGCACGAAGCCACTTCTCATGGTCCCTTTTCCACTGAGGAGCCTCGTTTAAATAACAGTTGTCTCTGTGTGTGCTGAACTGGTTTGTTTGGACAATTCTTAATGATCAGTGATAACAAGAAAAGGGAGGAATGAAGTCTTTGGAGTCCTCGCTCATCATTTTAGCCACAGAACAATTCAGCCTGTGCCCTCTGTCCCTGTCCTTGAGTCCGGGCCTGTTCACATGCGCCCAGCCTGCTCCACACCACGAATGCTACCTCGTGACTCTGGGTACCTCGAAAACGTGGACTCTGTATTTCTTATTCCCTTTCTTTTTCTCTGTCTTTACTGTCCTGAAGTTTGACTTCATAACCTGCTTCTACGTCCCAGCCTCCTCTCAGGAAAGCCTGGCCTCCTCCTGCCAGGCCTCAGCCTCCTTGCCGTCTGCTCGTTTATTCTTCGGCTTCGATGTCTTATTTTCTTGGTGAGGACTTCAGGCTCCATTGTGATGGCAACAGCATGAGAATGGCCGCCTCACGTGGCAGTTCGGCCACTTCACGTGGTGGAAGTGCGGTGATGTTCTCCTTACTGGCCAGTACTAATCGGAATTTTATCAACATTCCTCTTGTATGCGCCTCCATTACTTCACTAATCGTGGTCAGGATGCAGTGTGTAGGGATAAATGGCTTAGAAACCACAGCAGGGGGACAGTCTGGTGTGTAAGTGGTCACATTCTATTTTATATTTTATGAAAAATCTCCTATACTAACACTAGCACTGATTTCTAAAGCAGACTTCTAGGGCTGGCAGAGGTCTAGGTGACTCGATGACCTACGCTGGCATTTGAGCCGGCAGGATTCCCTGTGCTCCCCCACCTCCCAGTGAGGCTGGGTAGGCAGATGGAAAGGGGGCAGTGGGGACCTCATGCATTTCACTGCCAGACTCTCAGCTGCTAGCTCTTCTCCTTATGTCAGTCCCAAGAGAAGATTCGTTTGAATAAAGGCTACTGTGGTTCTCAGAATAAGAACAACCCTGGATCTGGTTTGATCCATCATTCTCGACGTGAGGAAATCGTCTCAAGGAGGTGAAGTGGGGGAGATAAGGAGAAAGCAGGAGTCGCGCAGTCGGTGTAAGCTGGCCGGACCGCGGTTGCAGGCTCTGCCTACACCTCCGCCGGCCACTGGCTTTTGTATCTGAGCCTGCTGAAGCGAAAGGTTAATTCGATTCTCAGGAATTAGTGAACATTTCATTTCTTCATTCCATAAAAATTTAGGTAGAAATGAAAAGATGTCCCAGATGAACGAAGTGTCCTCGGACCCTTCAGAAGGTCGTTACTTAATGGCAGACTTGGCTTTTGTGGAAGATGCAGAGCTCCGAGATCATGGAGGGTTGGTTGAAGGGCAGTTTAACATCATTTGTTTGAGTACAACCTGGCAAGCGCGGCGTGGGTGAAGGGGTGGGGCTAGCGTGCGATGTTCTAATTGAACCTCTATCGGACTGAGGGTAATGGTCCACAGCTGTCTGTAATAGCCACACACGTGAAATGATAAAACTGACATTTTAAATGTGTTAGGGAGTATCTTTACAAAGCAGTTCAGAGCATCACTGATACAGAGCAAGCTGTATCATATTTTCATTTCTTAACTTTCCTCTATTTTATGAAAAAATACAATACTTATGAAAAAAATAGCATCATATTCTGTCTAAATTGCATCTCATATTTCCAAATGTATGAGAGTCTAATTCTGGGTCAGTTGTCACCAGCGGTTAATGTGTGTGGTGAACTCCTAAGCACAGCAGATTCACTTTGTAAAAATTATGAATCTATAGGCCCCTTACCCTGGAGGATATGTCCCCAAACCCTCAGCAGAATACTGAGGCCACAGAAAGTAGCAGACGCTACCTACTATGTCTTTTGCTAAACACACACATCTACGGTAAAGTTTAATATGGAATTCAACTACAGTAAGAGTGACCATAACCATAGCAAAATTGAACAGCACTTACAAAATACTGTGATAAAAGCTATGAGCATATGGTGCCCCCCCACCATAATATCTTATTGCACTTTTCTCACCTATATATTTTTAAAGAATTATTTTATTTAACTTTATTCATTTTTATTTCCTAGTTTGATCAGAGAGGGATGGAGGGAAAGCAAGAATGCAAGGCACCAGGTTCAGGACTTGAGCTGTGGTCGGCCATGTGGGAGTCCAGCGTCTTCAGCCACCATGCCACCTGCCAGCCCCTGTTCTCACCTGCTCTTGCTCCTGCGACACAGGTACCGGAAACTACAGGAAGTGGAAGCACAGCTGAGAGCCAGCCCTGCCCATTTGCCTATACTGTGAGCAGCTGCCACGCTAACTCAGTTACTCACGCACGGTCGTGCCTGTTGTCTGTCGTGGTCGCTGTGCTGGAAGCGGGTTCCTGCCCCTCAGGACACTCACAGCCTCGCTGGGTTTTCTGTTTTCTTCTGCAAATAACATAGTGACTAGTGCCCTGGGAAGGAGATAGTGTCAACGCATGATAAATGTGTCGGTGCATGACGAAAGGAAGTACTTTAGTTATAAAGCAAACCTGTTATCCAGGGATGCCTTTGAATTAGGGCAGAAAACACTCTTGCTGGGCAAACATTTACGAATAAACCTTGCGAACTAACATCAGAGCTGTGAAGGCCCATTAAAAAATAACCATTACAGAAAATGCAATCCCATGTTGGAGAAATTTACCAGCCAGCAAACTAAAGATGGGGAGAGCAGAACCTCTGTATCGCGAAGTACAATCCGTGCATTTCCCACCTTGGCGAGGGTGGCGTGGGGGCGTCACAGCCTCCCTGGAAGACTGTCCACGCCGTCTCGGCTCTGACAATTGCTCTCCCTTGCCTGCCGGCGTGGCATCGTCCGGACGTATCAAGGTAGTCGGCACAGGCCCCTTGGGGGGAACAGCAGGGCTTCCAGGGAGGGGTGGAGCCAGGCACAGGCGAGCAGTGATGCTCTGAACTGCTTTGTAAAGATACTCACATTTCTCAGTGACCTTCTACCATGCAATCTGACTAAAGAAAGGCCAGTACAGCGTGCGGCTCCCTCCATCAGTGCAGAGAGAGAAGTCCGACCGTCACAGCAGGGGCTTAGACCACGGCAGGCGGAGTCACCTCCCCCGCAGTGCTAGTCACCGCGGACACCGGCCAGAGTGCGGGCGTGTCCTCAGCCGGCAGGCGATAAGGGCTCCCATGCAGACTTCTGGGAGGAGTCACAGAAGCGTGTCCATGAGAGGAGTGTCAGCTCCCGGGAAGTCTCTTAGGCTGTAAAGGACACTTCATTACAGAGAAGAACTGACTTAATATACTTTGTAAACGACTTCATAACGTTCAATTTTGAGAATCATTTCCACTCTTTTATTCACAGTACATAGGGAAATTAGCTGAAATATTTATCTTTGCTCCTCTCTAAATTTTATAGCACTAGTCTAAAGCTAATTATACTCTGGCAATTAAGTTCTGCATGTATACTTTTTTTCTTTTGCAGAATTTTACTTGCTATGCAACTTCCTCTAATATGGAGTGGTTTATTTAACTTTAAGGATTTAGTTGGGGGTTTTATTACTATACTTTAATGCCAAGTTCATCCATTGTCCACGGTTACCGGAGAGCTGCAGAGTGAGGCAGGAGAAGAGGCAGGGGAGGGAGGCAGGCCCTGAAGCCAGCCAGCCTCTAATAAACCACCATCCCCAAGTAGGTGGGGAGGGCCCCACTGTTCCAGGCTGTCCCCAGGTGGAAGCCCACTTGGAAACATCCCAAAAACCTGCTCTCTACCTGAGAAGGTGGGGACTGCTGTGGGACAAGCTCAAATTTACTATAACCCAGGACCAGCAGATGGCATAATGGTTAAATTGCTGGACTCCCACGTGGCTGACTGCAGTTCGAGTCCCAGACCTGAAGGCTTGAAACTCACACTAGGAGCGTGTGCCTGCATGCCCAAAATACCAAGAAGAGACTAGAGGAGAAGGGATTGCAGTGTGGCCATCCCCCCGAGGGGGCTGTTTCTCACTTTCCGTCTCTCTGTCTCTCCAGTGAGTGCATGCATCCTATATCAAAAATCTCTTTCAAAAAAATATTAATATAACCCATAAATCCAAGGCAAATCCATTTTATTCCTTTTCTTTTTTTTTTTTTTTTTTTGGGAGATTTTCACTTTAGGGGCCGCTCGGCTCC